>NW_027363839.1:0-430516 GCF_046119375.1 Phyllobates terribilis
AGGAGCTGGCATCTCACTCTCTTTGAATCTTCTTTATCATGCTAAGAGGAGCAGGAAAAAGCAAAAATTTCAGAATTGCACCTTGCAATGCGGAGAAATTACTGTTTGTGCATTTACAATATTCATTGATTTTTGCCATTGAAAAACATCATGTTATTCATATTCCAGAAATGTTTGAAGCTACTGACTGAATGAAAGGAGCTGGCATCTCACTCTCTTTGAATCTTCTTTATCATGCTAAGAGGAGCAGGAAAAAGCAAAAAATTTCAGAATTGCACCTTGCAATGCGGAGAAATTACTGTTTGTGCATTTACAATATTCATTGATTTTTGCCATTGAAAAACGTCCAGAAATGATTGAAGCTACTGACTGAATTAAAGGAGCTGGCATCTCACTCTCTTTGAATCTTCTTTATCATGCTAAGAGGAGCAGGAAAAAGCAAAAAATTTCAGAATTGCACCTTGCAATGCGGAGAAATTACTGTTTGTGCATTTACAATATTCATTGATTTTTGCCATTGAAAAACATCATGTTATTCATATACCAGAAATGATTGAAGCTACTGACTGAATGAAAGGAGCTGGCATCTCACTCTCTTTGAATCTTCTTTATCATGCTAAGAGGAGCAGGAAAAAGCAAAAAATTTCAGAATTGCACCTTGCAATGCGGAGAAATTACTGTTTGTGCATTTACAATATTCATTGATTTTTGCCATTGAAAAACGTCCAGAAATGATTGAAGCTACTGACTGAATGAAAGGAGCTGGCATCTCACTCTCTTTGAATCTTCTTTATCATGCTAAGAGGAGCAGGAAAAAGCAAAAAATTTCAGAATTGCACCTTGCAATGCGGAGAAATTACTGTTTGTGCATTTACAATATTCATTGATTTTTGCCATTGAAAAACATCATGTTATTCATATACCAGAAATGATTGAAGCTACTGACTGAATGAAAGGAGCTGGCATCTCACTCTCTTTGAATCTTCTTTATCATGCTAAGAGGAGCAGAAAAAAGCAAAAAATTTCAGAATTGCACCTTGCAATGCGGAGAAATTACTGTTTGTGCATTTACAATATTCATTGATTTTTGCCATTGAAAAACGTCCAGAAATGATTGAAGCTACTGACTGAATGAAAGGAGCTGGCATCTCACTCTCTTTGAATCTTCTTTATCATGCTAAGAGGAGCAGGAAAAAGCAAAAAATTTCAGAATTGCACCTTGCAATGCGGAGAAATTACTGTTTGTGCATTTACAATATTCATTGATTTTTGCCATTGAAAAACATCCAGAAATGATTGAAGCTACTGACTGAATGAAAGGAGCTGGCATCTCACTCTCTTTGAATCTTCTTTATCATGCTAAGAGGAGCAGGAAAAGGCAAAAAATTTCAGAATTGCACCTTGCAATGCGGAGAAATTACTGTTTGTGCATTTACAATATTCATTGATTTTTGCCATTGAAAAACATCATGTTATTCATATACCAGAAATGATTGAAGCTACTGACTGAATGAAAGGAGCTGGCATCTCACTCTCTTTGAATCTTCTTTATCATGCTAAGAGGAGCAGGAAAAAGCAAAAAATTTCAGAATTGCACCTTGCAATGCGGAGAAATTACTGTTTGTGCATTTACAATATTCATTTATTTTTGCCATTGAAAAACATCATGTTATTCATATACCAGAAATGATTGAAGCTACTGACTGAATGAAAGGAGCTGGCATCTCACTCTCTTTGAATCTTCTTTATCATGCTAAGAGGAGCAGGAAAAAGCAAAAAATTTCAGAATTGCACCTTGCAATGCGGAGAAATTACTGTTTGTGCATTTACAATATTCATTGATTTTTGCCATTGAAAAACGTCCAGAAATGATTGAAGCTACTGACTGAATGAAAGGAGCTGGCATCTCACTCTCTTTGAATCTTCTTTATCATGCTAAGAGGAGCAGGAAAAAGCAAAAAATTTCAGAATTGCACCTTGCAATGCGGAGAAATTACTGTTTGTGCATTTACAATATTCATTGATTTTTGCCATTGAAAAACATCATGTTATTCATATACCAGAAATGTTTGAAGCTACTGACTGAATGAAAGGAGCTGGCATCTCACTCTCTTTGAATCTTCTTTATCATGCTAAGAGGAGCAGGAAAAAGCAAAAAATTTCAGAATTGCACCTTGCAATGCGGAGAAATTACTGTTTGTGCATTTACAATATTCATTGATTTTTGCCATTGAAAAACGTCCAGAAATGATTGAAGCTACTGACTGAATGAAAGGAGCTGGCATCTCACTCTCTTTGAATCTTCTTTATCATGCTAAGAGGAGCAGGAAAAGGCAAAAAATTTCAGAATTGCACCTTGCAATGCGGAGAAATTACTGTTTGTGCATTTACAATATTCATTGATTTTTGCCATTGAAAAACATCATGTTATTCATATACCAGAAATGATTGAAGCTACTGACTGAATGAAAGGAGCTGGCATCTCACTCTCTTTGAATCTTCTTTATCATGCTAAGAGGAGCAGGAAAAAGCAAAAAATTTCAGAATAGCACCTTGCAATGCGGAGAAATTACTGTTTGTGCATTTACAATATTCATTGATTTTTGCCATTGAAAAACATAATGTTATTCATATACCAGAAATGATTGAAGCTACTGACTGAATGAAAGGAGCTGGCATCTCACTCTCTTTGAATCTTCTTTATCATGCTAAGAGGAGCAGGAAAAAGCAAAAAATTTCAGAATTGCACCTTGCAATGCGGAGAAATTACTGTTTGTGCATTTACAATATTCATTGATTTTTGCCATTGAAAAACGTCCAGAAATGATTGAAGCTACTGACTGAATGAAAGGAGCTGGCATCTCACTCTCTTTGAATCTTCTTTATCATGCTAAGAGGAGCAGGAAAAAGCAAAAAAATTCAGAATTGCACCTTGCAATGCGGAGAAATTACTGTTTGTGCATTTACAATATTCATTGATTTTTGCCATTGAAAAACATCATGTTATTCATATACCAGAAATGATTGAAGCTACTGACTGAATGAAAGGAGCTGGCATCTCACTCTCTTTGAATCTTCTTTTTCATGCTAAGAGGAGCAGGAAAAAGTAAAAAATTTCAGAATTGCACCTTGCAATGCGGAGAAATTACTGTTTGTGCATTTACAATATTCATTGATTTTTGCCATTGAAAAACGTCCAGAAATGATTGAAGCTACTGACTGAATGAAAGGAGCTGGCATCTCAGTCTCTTTGAATCTTCTTTATCATGCTAAGAGGAGCAGGAAAAAGCAAAAAATTTCAGAATTGCACCTTGCAATGCGGAGAAATTACTGTTTGTGCATTTACAATATTCATTGATTTTTGCCGTTGAAAAACGTCCAGAAATGATTGAAGCTACTGACTGAATGAAAGGAGCTGGCATCTCATTCTCTTTGAATCTTCTTTATCATGCTAAGAGGAGCAGGAAAAAGCAAAAAATTTCAGAATTGCACCTTGCAATGCGGAGAAATTACTGTTTGTGCATTTACAATATTCATTGATTTTTGCCATTGAAAAACGTCCAGAAATGATTGAAGCTACTGACTGAATGAAAGGAGCTGGCATCTCACTCTCTTTGAATCTTCTTTATCATGCTAAGAGGAGCAGGAAAAAGCAAAAAATTTCAGAATTGCACCTTGCAATGCGGAGAAATTACTGTTTGTGCATTTACAATATTCATTGATTTTTGCCATTGAAAAACATCATGTTATTCATATTCCAGAAATGTTTGAAGCTACTGACTGAATGAAAGGAGCTGGCATCTCACTCTCTTTGAATCTTCTTTATCATGCTAAGAGGAGCAGGAAAAAGCAAAAAATTTCAGAATTGCACCTTGCAATGCGGAGAAATTACTGTTTGTGCATTTACAATATTCATTGATTTTTGCCATTGAAAAACGTCCAGAAATGATTGAAGCTACTGACTGAATTAAAGGAGCTGGCATCTCACTCTCTTTGAATCTTCTTTATCATGCTAAGAGGAGCAGGAAAAAGCAAAAAATTTCAGAATTGCACCTTGCAATGCGGAGAAATTACTGTTTGTGCATTTACAATATTCATTGATTTTTGCCATTGAAAAACATCATGTTATTCATATACCAGAAATGATTGAAGCTACTGACTGAATGAAAGGAGCTGGCATCTCACTCTCTTTGAATCTTCTTTATCATGCTAAGAGGAGCAGGAAAAAGCAAAAAATTTCAGAATTGCACCTTGCAATGCGGAGAAATTACTGTTTGTGCATTTACAATATTCATTGATTTTTGCCATTGAAAAACGTCCAGAAATGATTGAAGCTACTGACTGAATGAAAGGAGCTGGCATCTCACTCTCTTTGAATCTTCTTTATCATGCTAAGAGGAGCAGGAAAAAGCAAAAAATTTCAGAATTGCACCTTGCAATGCGGAGAAATTACTGTTTGTGCATTTACAATATTCATTGATTTTTGCCATTGAAAAACATCATGTTATTCATATACCAGAAATGATTGAAGCTACTGACTGAATGAAAGGAGCTGGCATCTCACTCTCTTTGAATCTTCTTTATCATGCTAAGAGGAGCAGAAAAAAGCAAAAAATTTCAGAATTGCACCTTGCAATGCGGAGAAATTACTGTTTGTGCATTTACAATATTCATTGATTTTTGCCATTGAAAAACGTCCAGAAATGATTGAAGCTACTGACTGAATGAAAGGAGCTGGCATCTCACTCTCTTTGAATCTTCTTTATCATGCTAAGAGGAGCAGGAAAAAGCAAAAAATTTCAGAATTGCACCTTGCAATGCGGAGAAATTACTGTTTGTGCATTTACAATATTCATTGATTTTTGCCATTGAAAAACATCCAGAAATGATTGAAGCTACTGACTGAATGAAAGGAGCTGGCATCTCACTCTCTTTGAATCTTCTTTATCATGCTAAGAGGAGCAGGAAAAGGCAAAAAATTTCAGAATTGCACCTTGCAATGCGGAGAAATTACTGTTTGTGCATTTACAATATTCATTGATTTTTGCCATTGAAAAACATCATGTTATTCATATACCAGAAATGATTGAAGCTACTGACTGAATGAAAGGAGCTGGCATCTCACTCTCTTTGAATCTTCTTTATCATGCTAAGAGGAGCAGGAAAAAGCAAAAAATTTCAGAATTGCACCTTGCAATGCGGAGAAATTACTGTTTGTGCATTTACAATATTCATTTATTTTTGCCATTGAAAAACATCATGTTATTCATATACCAGAAATGATTGAAGCTACTGACTGAATGAAAGGAGCTGGCATCTCACTCTCTTTGAATCTTCTTTATCATGCTAAGAGGAGCAGGAAAAAGCAAAAAATTTCAGAATTGCACCTTGCAATGCGGAGAAATTACTGTTTGTGCATTTACAATATTCATTGATTTTTGCCATTGAAAAACGTCCAGAAATGATTGAAGCTACTGACTGAATGAAAGGAGCTGGCATCTCACTCTCTTTGAATCTTCTTTATCATGCTAAGAGGAGCAGGAAAAAGCAAAAAATTTCAGAATTGCACCTTGCAATGCGGAGAAATTACTGTTTGTGCATTTACAATATTCATTGATTTTTGCCATTGAAAAACATCATGTTATTCATATACCAGAAATGTTTGAAGCTACTGACTGAATGAAAGGAGCTGGCATCTCACTCTCTTTGAATCTTCTTTATCATGCTAAGAGGAGCAGGAAAAAGCAAAAAATTTCAGAATTGCACCTTGCAATGCGGAGAAATTACTGTTTGTGCATTTACAATATTCATTGATTTTTGCCATTGAAAAACGTCCAGAAATGATTGAAGCTACTGACTGAATGAAAGGAGCTGGCATCTCACTCTCTTTGAATCTTCTTTATCATGCTAAGAGGAGCAGGAAAAGGCAAAAAATTTCAGAATTGCACCTTGCAATGCGGAGAAATTACTGTTTGTGCATTTACAATATTCATTGATTTTTGCCATTGAAAAACATCATGTTATTCATATACCAGAAATGATTGAAGCTACTGACTGAATGAAAGGAGCTGGCATCTCACTCTCTTTGAATCTTCTTTATCATGCTAAGAGGAGCAGGAAAAAGCAAAAAATTTCAGAATAGCACCTTGCAATGCGGAGAAATTACTGTTTGTGCATTTACAATATTCATTGATTTTTGCCATTGAAAAACATAATGTTATTCATATACCAGAAATGATTGAAGCTACTGACTGAATGAAAGGAGCTGGCATCTCACTCTCTTTGAATCTTCTTTATCATGCTAAGAGGAGCAGGAAAAAGCAAAAAATTTCAGAATTGCACCTTGCAATGCGGAGAAATTACTGTTTGTGCATTTACAATATTCATTGATTTTTGCCATTGAAAAACGTCCAGAAATGATTGAAGCTACTGACTGAATGAAAGGAGCTGGCATCTCACTCTCTTTGAATCTTCTTTATCATGCTAAGAGGAGCAGGAAAAAGCAAAAAAATTCAGAATTGCACCTTGCAATGCGGAGAAATTACTGTTTGTGCATTTACAATATTCATTGATTTTTGCCATTGAAAAACATCATGTTATTCATATACCAGAAATGATTGAAGCTACTGACTGAATTAAAGGAGCTGGCATCTCACTCTCTTTGAATCTTCTTTATCATGCTAAGAGGAGCAGGAAAAAGCAAAAAATTTCAGAATTGCACCTTGCAATGCGGAGAAATTACTGTTTGTGCATTTACAATATTCATTGATTTTTGCTATTGAAAAACGTCCAGAAATGATTGAAGCTACTGACTGAATGAAAGGAGCTGGCATCTCACTCTCTTTGAATCTTCTTTATCATGCTAAGAGGAGCAGGAAAAAGCAAAAAATTTCAGAATTGCACCTTGCAATGCGGAGAAATTACTGTTTGTGCATTTACAATATTCATTGATTTTTGCCGTTGAAAAACGTCCAGAAATGATTGAAGCTACTGACTGAATGAAAGGAGCTGGCATCTCATTCTCTTTGAATCTTCTTTATCATGCTAAGAGGAGCAGGAAAAAGCAAAAAATTTCAGAATTGCACCTTGCAATGCGGAGAAATTACTGTTTGTGCATTTACAATATTCATTGATTTTTGCCATTGAAAAACGTCCAGAAATGATTGAAGCTACTGACTGAATGAAAGGAGCTGGCATCTCACTCTCTTTGAATCTTCTTTATCATGCTAAGAGGAGCAGGAAAAAGCAAAAAATTTCAGAATTGCACCTTGCAATGCGGAGAAATTACTGTTTGTGCATTTACAATATTCATTGATTTTTGCCATTGAAAAACATCATGTTATTCATATTCCAGAAATGTTTGAAGCTACTGACTGAATGAAAGGAGCTGGCATCTCACTCTCTTTGAATCTTCTTTATCATGCTAAGAGGAGCAGGAAAAAGCAAAAAATTTCAGAATTGCACCTTGCAATGCGGAGAAATTACTGTTTGTGCATTTACAATATTCATTGATTTTTGCCATTGAAAAACGTCCAGAAATGATTGAAGCTACTGACTGAATTAAAGGAGCTGGCATCTCACTCTCTTTGAATCTTCTTTATCATGCTAAGAGGAGCAGGAAAAAGCAAAAAATTTCAGAATTGCACCTTGCAATGCGGAGAAATTACTGTTTGTGCATTTACAATATTCATTGATTTTTGCCATTGAAAAACATCATGTTATTCATATACCAGAAATGATTGAAGCTACTGACTGAATGAAAGGAGCTGGCATCTCACTCTCTTTGAATCTTCTTTATCATGCTAAGAGGAGCAGGAAAAAGCAAAAAATTTCAGAATTGCACCTTGCAATGCGGAGAAATTACTGTTTGTGCATTTACAATATTCATTGATTTTTGCCATTGAAAAACGTCCAGAAATGATTGAAGCTACTGACTGAATGAAAGGAGCTGGCATCTCACTCTCTTTGAATCTTCTTTATCATGCTAAGAGGAGCAGGAAAAAGCAAAAAATTTCAGAATTGCACCTTGCAATGCGGAGAAATTACTGTTTGTGCATTTACAATATTCATTGATTTTTGCCATTGAAAAACATCATGTTATTCATATACCAGAAATGATTGAAGCTACTGACTGAATGAAAGGAGCTGGCATCTCACTCTCTTTGAATCTTCTTTATCATGCTAAGAGGAGCAGAAAAAAGCAAAAAATTTCAGAATTGCACCTTGCAATGCGGAGAAATTACTGTTTGTGCATTTACAATATTCATTGATTTTTGCCATTGAAAAACGTCCAGAAATGATTGAAGCTACTGACTGAATGAAAGGAGCTGGCATCTCACTCTCTTTGAATCTTCTTTATCATGCTAAGAGGAGCAGGAAAAAGCAAAAAATTTCAGAATTGCACCTTGCAATGCGGAGAAATTACTGTTTGTGCATTTACAATATTCATTGATTTTTGCCATTGAAAAACATCCAGAAATGATTGAAGCTACTGACTGAATGAAAGGAGCTGGCATCTCACTCTCTTTGAATCTTCTTTATCATGCTAAGAGGAGCAGGAAAAGGCAAAAAATTTCAGAATTGCACCTTGCAATGCGGAGAAATTACTGTTTGTGCATTTACAATATTCATTGATTTTTGCCATTGAAAAACATCATGTTATTCATATACCAGAAATGATTGAAGCTACTGACTGAATGAAAGGAGCTGGCATCTCACTCTCTTTGAATCTTCTTTATCATGCTAAGAGGAGCAGGAAAAAGCAAAAAATTTCAGAATTGCACCTTGCAATGCGGAGAAATTACTGTTTGTGCATTTACAATATTCATTTATTTTTGCCATTGAAAAACATCATGTTATTCATATACCAGAAATGATTGAAGCTACTGACTGAATGAAAGGAGCTGGCATCTCACTCTCTTTGAATCTTCTTTATCATGCTAAGAGGAGCAGGAAAAAGCAAAAAATTTCAGAATTGCACCTTGCAATGCGGAGAAATTACTGTTTGTGCATTTACAATATTCATTGATTTTTGCCATTGAAAAACGTCCAGAAATGATTGAAGCTACTGACTGAATGAAAGGAGCTGGCATCTCACTCTCTTTGAATCTTCTTTATCATGCTAAGAGGAGCAGGAAAAAGCAAAAAATTTCAGAATTGCACCTTGCAATGCGGAGAAATTACTGTTTGTGCATTTACAATATTCATTGATTTTTGCCATTGAAAAACATCATGTTATTCATATACCAGAAATGTTTGAAGCTACTGACTGAATGAAAGGAGCTGGCATCTCACTCTCTTTGAATCTTCTTTATCATGCTAAGAGGAGCAGGAAAAAGCAAAAAATTTCAGAATTGCACCTTGCAATGCGGAGAAATTACTGTTTGTGCATTTACAATATTCATTGATTTTTGCCATTGAAAAACGTCCAGAAATGATTGAAGCTACTGACTGAATGAAAGGAGCTGGCATCTCACTCTCTTTGAATCTTCTTTATCATGCTAAGAGGAGCAGGAAAAGGCAAAAAATTTCAGAATTGCACCTTGCAATGCGGAGAAATTACTGTTTGTGCATTTACAATATTCATTGATTTTTGCCATTGAAAAACATCATGTTATTCATATACCAGAAATGATTGAAGCTACTGACTGAATGAAAGGAGCTGGCATCTCACTCTCTTTGAATCTTCTTTATCATGCTAAGAGGAGCAGGAAAAAGCAAAAAATTTCAGAATAGCACCTTGCAATGCGGAGAAATTACTGTTTGTGCATTTACAATATTCATTGATTTTTGCCATTGAAAAACATAATGTTATTCATATACCAGAAATGATTGAAGCTACTGACTGAATGAAAGGAGCTGGCATCTCACTCTCTTTGAATCTTCTTTATCATGCTAAGAGGAGCAGGAAAAAGCAAAAAATTTCAGAATTGCACCTTGCAATGCGGAGAAATTACTGTTTGTGCATTTACAATATTCATTGATTTTTGCCATTGAAAAACGTCCAGAAATGATTGAAGCTACTGACTGAATGAAAGGAGCTGGCATCTCACTCTCTTTGAATCTTCTTTATCATGCTAAGAGGAGCAGGAAAAAGCAAAAAAATTCAGAATTGCACCTTGCAATGCGGAGAAATTACTGTTTGTGCATTTACAATATTCATTGATTTTTGCCATTGAAAAACATCATGTTATTCATATACCAGAAATGATTGAAGCTACTGACTGAATGAAAGGAGCTGGCATCTCACTCTCTTTGAATCTTCTTTTTCATGCTAAGAGGAGCAGGAAAAAGTAAAAAATTTCAGAATTGCACCTTGCAATGCGGAGAAATTACTGTTTGTGCATTTACAATATTCATTGATTTTTGCCATTGAAAAACGTCCAGAAATGATTGAAGCTACTGACTGAATGAAAGGAGCTGGCATCTCAGTCTCTTTGAATCTTCTTTATCATGCTAAGAGGAGCAGGAAAAAGCAAAAAATTTCAGAATTGCACCTTGCAATGCGGAGAAATTACTGCTTGTGCATTTACAATATTCATTGATTTTTGCCATTGAAAAACGTCCAGAAATGATTGAAGCTACTGACTGAATGAAAGGAGCTGGCATCTCACTCTCTTTGAATCTTCTTTATCATGCTAAGAGGAGCAGGAAAAAGCAAAAAATTTCAGAATTGCACCTTGCAATACGGAGAAATTACTGTTTGTGCATTTACAATATTCATTGATTTTTGCCATTGAAAAACGTCCAGAAATGATTGAAGCTACTGACTGAATGAAAGGAGCTGGCATCTCACTCTCTTTGAATCTTCTTTATCATGCTAAGAGGAGCAGGAAAAAGCAAAAAATTTCAGAATTGCACCTTGCAATGCGGAGAAATTACTGTTTGTGCATTTACAATATTCATTGATTTTTGCCATTGAAAAACGTCCAGAAATGATTGAAGCTACTGACTGAATGAAAGGAGCTGGCATCTCACTCTCTTTGAATCTTCTTTATCATGCTAAGAGGAGCAGGAAAAAGCAAAAAATTTCAGAATTGCACCTTGCAATGCGGAGAAATTACTGTTTGTGCATTTACAATATTCATTGATTTTTGCCGTTGAAAAACGTCCAGAAATGATTGAAGCTACTGACTGAATGAAAGGAGCTGGCATCTCACTCTCTTTGAATCTTCTTTATCATGCTAAGAGGAGCAGGATAAAGCAAAAAATTTCAGAATTGCACCTTGCAATGCGGAGAAATTACTGTTTGTGCATTTACAATATTCATTGATTTTTGCCATTGAAAAACATCCAGAAATGATTGAAGCTACTGACTGAATGAAAGGAGCTGGCATCTCACTCTCTTTGAATCTTCTTTATCATGCTAAGAGGAGCAGGAAAAAGCAAAAAATTTCAGAATTGCACCTTGCAATGCGGAGAAATTACTGTTTGTGCATTTACAATATTCATTGATTTTTGCCATTGTTAAACATCATGTTATTCATATACCAGAAATGATTGAAGCTACTGACTGAATGAAAGGAGCTGGCATCTCACTCTCTTTGAATCTTCTTTATCATGCTAAGAGGAGCAGGAAAAAGCAAAAAATTTCAGAATTGCACCTTGCAATGCGGAGAAATTACTGTTTGTGCATTTACAATATTCATTGATTTTTGCCATTGAAAAACGTCCAGAAATGTTTGAAGCTACTGACTGAATGAAAGGAGCTGGCATCTCACTCTCTTTGAATCTTCTTTATCATGCTAAGAGGAGCAGGAAAAAGCAAAAAATTTCAGAATTGCACCTTGCAATGCGGAGAAATTACTGTTTGTGCATTTACAATATTCATTGATTTTTGCCATTGAAAAACATCATGTTATTCATATACCAGAAATGATTGAAGCTACTGACTGAATGAAAGGAGCTGGCATCTCACTCTCTTTGAATCTTCTTTATCATGCTAAGAGGAGCAGGAAAAAGCAAAAAATTTCAGAATTGCACCTTGCAATGCGGAGAAATTACTGTTTGTGCATTTACAATATTCATTGATTTTTGCCATTGAAAAACGTCCAGAAATGATTGAAGCTACTGACTGAATGAAAGGAGCTGGCATCTCAGTCTCTTTGAATCTTCTTTATCATGCTAAGAGGAGCAGGAAAAAGCAAAAAATTTCAGAATTGCACCTTGCAATGCGGAGAAATTACTGCTTGTGCATTTACAATATTCATTGATTTTTGCCATTGAAAAACGTCCAGAAATGATTGAAGCTACTGACTGAATGAAAGGAGCTGGCATCTCACTCTCTTTGAATCTTCTTTATCATGCTAAGAGGAGCAGGAAAAAGCAAAAAATTTCAGAATTGCACCTTGCAATACGGAGAAATTACTGTTTGTGCATTTACAATATTCATTGATTTTTGCCATTGAAAAACGTCCAGAAATGATTGAAGCTACTGACTGAATGAAAGGAGCTGGCATCTCACTCTGTTTGAATCTTCTTTATCATGCTAAGAGGAGCAGGAAAAAGCAAAAAATTTCAGAATTGCACCTTGCAATGCGGAGAAATTACTGTTTGTGCATTTACAATATTCATTGATTTTTGCCATTGAAAAACGTCCAGAAATGATTGAAGCTACTGACTGAATGAAAGGAGCTGGCATCTCACTCTCTTTGAATCTTCTTTATCATGCTAAGAGGAGCAGGAAAAAGCAAAAAATTTCAGAATTGCACCTTGCAATGCGGAGAAATTACTGTTTGTGCATTTACAATATTCATTGATTTTTGCCGTTGAAAAACGTCCAGAAATGATTGAAGCTACTGACTGAATGAAAGGAGCTGGCATCTCACTCTCTTTGAATCTTCTTTATCATGCTAAGAGGAGCAGGAAAAAGCAAAAAATTTCAGAATTGCACCTTGCAATGCGGAGAAATTACTGTTTGTGCATTTACAATATTCATTGATTTTTGCCATTGAAAAACATCCAGAAATGATTGAAGCTACTGACTGAATGAAAGGAGCTGGCATCTCACTCTCTTTGAATCTTCTTTATCATGCTAAGAGGAGCAGGAAAAAGCAAAAAATTTCAGAATTGCACCTTGCAATGCGGAGAAATTACTGTTTGTGCATTTACAATATTCATTGATTTTTGCCATTGTTAAACATCATGTTATTCATATACCAGAAATGATTGAAGCTACTGACTGAATGAAAGGAGCTGGCATCTCACTCTCTTTGAATCTTCTTTATCATGCTAAGAGGAGCAGGAAAAAGCAAAAAATTTCAGAATTGCACCTTGCAATACGGAGAAATTACTGTTTGTGCATTTACAATATTCATTGATTTTTGCCATTGAAAAACGTCCAGAAATGATTGAAGCTACTGACTGAATGAAAGGAGCTGGCATCTCACTCTCTTTGAATCTTCTTTATCATGCTAAGAGGAGCAGGAAAAAGCAAAAAATTTCAGAATTGCACCTTGCAATGCGGAGAAATTACTGTTTGTGCATTTACAATATTCATTGATTTTTGCCGTTGAAAAACGTCCAGAAATGATTGAAGCTACTGACTGAATGAAAGGAGCTGGCATCTCACTCTCTTTGAATCTTCTTTATCATGCTAAGAGGAGCAGGAAAAAGCAAAAAATTTCAGAATTGCACCTTGCAATGCGGAGAAATTACTGTTTGTGCATTTACAATATTCATTGATTTTTGCCATTGAAAAACATCCAGAAATGATTGAAGCTACTGACTGAATGAAAGGAGCTGGCATCTCACTCTCTTTGAATCTTCTTTATCATGCTAAGAGGAGCAGGAAAAAGCAAAAAATTTCAGAATTGCACCTTGCAATGCGGAGAAATTACTGTTTGTGCATTTACAATATTCATTTATTTTTGCCATTGAAAAACATCATGTTATTCATATACCAGAAATGATTGAAGCTACTGACTGAATGAAAGGAGCTGGCATCTCACTCTCTTTGAATCTTCTTTATCATGCTAAGAGGAGCAGGAAAAAGCAAAAAATTTCAGAATTGCACCTTGCAATGCGGAGAAATTACTGTTTGTGCATTTACAATATTCATTGATTTTTGCCATTGAAAAACATCATGTTATTCATATACCAGAAATGTTTGAAGCTACTGACTGAATGAAAGGAGCTGGCATCTCACTCTCTTTGAATCTTCTTTATCATGCTAAGAGGAGCAGGAAAAAGCAAAAAATTTCAGAATTGCACCTTGCAATGCGGAGAAATTACTGTTTGTGCATTTACAATATTCATTGATTTTTGCCATTGAAAAACGTCCAGAAATGATTGAAGCTACTGACTGAATGAAAGGAGCTGGCATCTCACTCTCTTTGAATCTTCTTTATCATGCTAAGAGGAGCAGGAAAAGGCAAAAAATTTCAGAATTGCACCTTGCAATGCGGAGAAATTACTGTTTGTGCATTTACAATATTCATTGATTTTTGCCATTGAAAAACATCATGTTATTCATATACCAGAAATGATTGAAGCTACTGACTGAATGAAAGGAGCTGGCATCTCACTCTCTTTGAATCTTCTTTATCATGCTAAGAGGAGCAGGAAAAAGCAAAAAATTTCAGAATAGCACCTTGCAATGCGGAGAAATTACTGTTTGTGCATTTACAATATTCATTGATTTTTGCCATTGAAAAACATAATGTTATTCATATACCAGAAATGATTGAAGCTACTGACTGAATGAAAGGAGCTGGCATCTCACTCTCTTTGAATCTTCTTTATCATGCTAAGAGGAGCAGGAAAAAGCAAAAAATTTCAGAATTGCACCTTGCAATGCGGAGAAATTACTGTTTGTGCATTTACAATATTCATTGATTTTTGCCATTGAAAAACGTCCAGAAATGATTGAAGCTACTGACTGAATGAAAGGAGCTGGCATCTCACTCTCTTTGAATCTTCTTTATCATGCTAAGAGGAGCAGGAAAAAGCAAAAAAATTCAGAATTGCACCTTGCAATGCGGAGAAATTACTGTTTGTGCATTTACAATATTCATTGATTTTTGCCATTGAAAAACATCATGTTATTCATATACCAGAAATGATTGAAGCTACTGACTGAATGAAAGGAGCTGGCATCTCACTCTCTTTGAATCTTCTTTTTCATGCTAAGAGGAGCAGGAAAAAGTAAAAAATTTCAGAATTGCACCTTGCAATGCGGAGAAATTACTGTTTGTGCATTTACAATATTCATTGATTTTTGCCATTGAAAAACGTCCAGAAATGATTGAAGCTACTGACTGAATGAAAGGAGCTGGCATCTCAGTCTCTTTGAATCTTCTTTATCATGCTAAGAGGAGCAGGAAAAAGCAAAAAATTTCAGAATTGCACCTTGCAATGCGGAGAAATTACTGCTTGTGCATTTACAATATTCATTGATTTTTGCCATTGAAAAACGTCCAGAAATGATTGAAGCTACTGACTGAATGAAAGGAGCTGGCATCTCACTCTCTTTGAATCTTCTTTATCATGCTAAGAGGAGCAGGAAAAAGCAAAAAATTTCAGAATTGCACCTTGCAATACGGAGAAATTACTGTTTGTGCATTTACAATATTCATTGATTTTTGCCATTGAAAAACGTCCAGAAATGATTGAAGCTACTGACTGAATGAAAGGAGCTGGCATCTCACTCTCTTTGAATCTTCTTTATCATGCTAAGAGGAGCAGGAAAAAGCAAAAAATTTCAGAATTGCACCTTGCAATGCGGAGAAATTACTGTTTGTGCATTTACAATATTCATTGATTTTTGCCATTGAAAAACGTCCAGAAATGATTGAAGCTACTGACTGAATGAAAGGAGCTGGCATCTCACTCTCTTTGAATCTTCTTTATCATGCTAAGAGGAGCAGGAAAAAGCAAAAAATTTCAGAATTGCACCTTGCAATGCGGAGAAATTACTGTTTGTGCATTTACAATATTCATTGATTTTTGCCGTTGAAAAACGTCCAGAAATGATTGAAGCTACTGACTGAATGAAAGGAGCTGGCATCTCACTCTCTTTGAATCTTCTTTATCATGCTAAGAGGAGCAGGATAAAGCAAAAAATTTCAGAATTGCACCTTGCAATGCGGAGAAATTACTGTTTGTGCATTTACAATATTCATTGATTTTTGCCATTGAAAAACATCCAGAAATGATTGAAGCTACTGACTGAATGAAAGGAGCTGGCATCTCACTCTCTTTGAATCTTCTTTATCATGCTAAGAGGAGCAGGAAAAAGCAAAAAATTTCAGAATTGCACCTTGCAATGCGGAGAAATTACTGTTTGTGCATTTACAATATTCATTGATTTTTGCCATTGTTAAACATCATGTTATTCATATACCAGAAATGATTGAAGCTACTGACTGAATGAAAGGAGCTGGCATCTCACTCTCTTTGAATCTTCTTTATCATGCTAAGAGGAGCAGGAAAAAGCAAAAAATTTCAGAATTGCACCTTGCAATGCGGAGAAATTACTGTTTGTGCATTTACAATATTCATTGATTTTTGCCATTGAAAAACGTCCAGAAATGTTTGAAGCTACTGACTGAATGAAAGGAGCTGGCATCTCACTCTCTTTGAATCTTCTTTATCATGCTAAGAGGAGCAGGAAAAAGCAAAAAATTTCAGAATTGCACCTTGCAATGCGGAGAAATTACTGTTTGTGCATTTACAATATTCATTGATTTTTGCCATTGAAAAACATCATGTTATTCATATACCAGAAATGATTGAAGCTACTGACTGAATGAAAGGAGCTGGCATCTCACTCTCTTTGAATCTTCTTTATCATGCTAAGAGGAGCAGGAAAAAGCAAAAAATTTCAGAATTGCACCTTGCAATGCGGAGAAATTACTGTTTGTGCATTTACAATATTCATTGATTTTTGCCATTGAAAAACGTCCAGAAATGATTGAAGCTACTGACTGAATGAAAGGAGCTGGCATCTCACTCTCTTTGAATCTTCTTTATCATGCTAAGAGGAGCAGGAAAAAGCAAAAAATTTCAGAATTGCACCTTGCAATGCGGAGAAATTACTGTTTGTGCATTTACAATATTCATTGATTTTTGCCATTGAAAAACATCATGTTATTCATATACCAGAAATGATTGAAGCTACTGACTGAATGAAAGGAGCTGGCATCTCACTCTCTTTGAATCTTCTTTTTCATGCTAAGAGGAGCAGGAAAAAGTAAAAAATTTCAGAATTGCACCTTGCAATGCGGAGAAATTACTGTTTGTGCATTTACAATATTCATTGATTTTTGCCATTGAAAAACGTCCAGAAATGATTGAAGCTACTGACTGAATGAAAGGAGCTGGCATCTCAGTCTCTTTGAATCTTCTTTATCATGCTAAGAGGAGCAGGAAAAAGCAAAAAATTTCAGAATTGCACCTTGCAATGCGGAGAAATTACTGCTTGTGCATTTACAATATTCATTGATTTTTGCCATTGAAAAACGTCCAGAAATGATTGAAGCTACTGACTGAATGAAAGGAGCTGGCATCTCACTCTCTTTGAATCTTCTTTATCATGCTAAGAGGAGCAGGAAAAAGCAAAAAATTTCAGAATTGCACCTTGCAATACGGAGAAATTACTGTTTGTGCATTTACAATATTCATTGATTTTTGCCATTGAAAAACGTCCAGAAATGATTGAAGCTACTGACTGAATGAAAGGAGCTGGCATCTCACTCTGTTTGAATCTTCTTTATCATGCTAAGAGGAGCAGGAAAAAGCAAAAAATTTCAGAATTGCACCTTGCAATGCGGAGAAATTACTGTTTGTGCATTTACAATATTCATTGATTTTTGCCATTGAAAAACGTCCAGAAATGATTGAAGCTACTGACTGAATGAAAGGAGCTGGCATCTCACTCTCTTTGAATCTTCTTTATCATGCTAAGAGGAGCAGGAAAAAGCAAAAAATTTCAGAATTGCACCTTGCAATGCGGAGAAATTACTGTTTGTGCATTTACAATATTCATTGATTTTTGCCGTTGAAAAACGTCCAGAAATGATTGAAGCTACTGACTGAATGAAAGGAGCTGGCATCTCACTCTCTTTGAATCTTCTTTATCATGCTAAGAGGAGCAGGAAAAAGCAAAAAATTTCAGAATTGCACCTTGCAATGCGGAGAAATTACTGTTTGTGCATTTACAATATTCATTGATTTTTGCCATTGAAAAACATCCAGAAATGATTGAAGCTACTGACTGAATGAAAGGAGCTGGCATCTCACTCTCTTTGAATCTTCTTTATCATGCTAAGAGGAGCAGGAAAAAGCAAAAAATTTCAGAATTGCACCTTGCAATGCGGAGAAATTACTGTTTGTGCATTTACAATATTCATTGATTTTTGCCATTGTTAAACATCATGTTATTCATATACCAGAAATGATTGAAGCTACTGACTGAATGAAAGGAGCTGGCATCTCACTCTCTTTGAATCTTCTTTATCATGCTAAGAGGAGCAGGAAAAAGCAAAAAATTTCAGAATTGCACCTTGCAATACGGAGAAATTACTGTTTGTGCATTTACAATATTCATTGATTTTTGCCATTGAAAAACGTCCAGAAATGATTGAAGCTACTGACTGAATGAAAGGAGCTGGCATCTCACTCTCTTTGAATCTTCTTTATCATGCTAAGAGGAGCAGGAAAAAGCAAAAAATTTCAGAATTGCACCTTGCAATGCGGAGAAATTACTGTTTGTGCATTTACAATATTCATTGATTTTTGCCGTTGAAAAACGTCCAGAAATGATTGAAGCTACTGACTGAATGAAAGGAGCTGGCATCTCACTCTCTTTGAATCTTCTTTATCATGCTAAGAGGAGCAGGAAAAAGCAAAAAATTTCAGAATTGCACCTTGCAATGCGGAGAAATTACTGTTTGTGCATTTACAATATTCATTGATTTTTGCCATTGAAAAACATCCAGAAATGATTGAAGCTACTGACTGAATGAAAGGAGCTGGCATCTCACTCTCTTTGAATCTTCTTTATCATGCTAAGAGGAGCAGGAAAAAGCAAAAAATTTCAGAATTGCACCTTGCAATGCGGAGAAATTACTGTTTGTGCATTTACAATATTCATTGATTTTTGCCATTGTTAAACATCATGTTATTCATATACCAGAAATGATTGAAGCTACTGACTGAATGAAAGGAGCTGGCATCTCACTCTCTTTGAATCTTCTTTATCATGCTAAGAGGAGCAGGAAAAAGCAAAAAATTTCAGAATTGCACCTTGCAATGCGGAGAAATTACTGTTTGTGCATTTACAATATTCATTGATTTTTGCCATTGAAAAACGTCCAGAAATGTTTGAAGCTACTGACTGAATGAAAGGAGCTGGCATCTCACTCTCTTTGAATCTTCTTTATCATGCTAAGAGGAGCAGGAAAAAGCAAAAAATTTCAGAATTGCACCTTGCAATGCGGAGAAATTACTGTTTGTGCATTTACAATATTCATTGATTTTTGCCATTGAAAAACGTCCAGAAATGATTGAAGCTACTGACTGAATGAAAGGAGCTGGCATCTCACTCTCTTTGAATCTTCTTTATCATGCTAAGAGGAGCAGGAAAATGCAAAAAATTTCAGAATTGCTCCTTGCAATGCGGAGAAATTACTGTTTGTGCATTTACAATATTCATTGATTTTTGCCATTGAAAAACATCATGTTATTCATATACCAGAAATGTTTGAAGCTACTGACTGAATGAAAGGAGCTGGCATGTCACTCTCTTTGAATCTTCTTTATCATGCTAAAAGGAGCAGGAAAAAGCAAAAAATTTCAGAATTGCACCTTGCAATGCGGAGAAATTACTGTTTGTGCATTTACAATATTCATTGATTTTTGCCATTGAAAAACGTCCAGAAATGATTGAAGCTACTGACTGAATGAAAGGAGCTGGCATCTCACTCTCTTTGAATCTTCTTTATCATGCTAAGAGGAGCAGGAAAAAGCAAAAAATTTCAGAATTGCACCTTGCAATGCGGAGAAATTACTGTTTGTGCATTTACAATATTCATTGATTTTTGCCATTGAAAAACATCATGTTATTCATATACCAGAAATGATTGAAGCTACTGACTGAATGAAAGGAGCTGGCATCTCACTCTCTTTGAATCTTCTTTATCATGCTAAGAGGAGCAGGAAAAAGCAAAAAATTTCAGAATTGCACCTTGCAATGCGGAGAAATTACTGTTTGTGCATGTACAATATTCATTGATTTTTGCCATTGAAAAACGTCCAGAAATGATTGAAGCTACTGACTGAATGAAAGGAGCTGGCATCTCACTCTCTTTGAATCTTCTTTATCATGCTAAGAGGAGCAGGAAAAAGCAAAAAATTTCAGAATTGCACCTTGCAATGCGGAGAAATTACTGTTTGTGCATTTACAATATTCATTGATTTTTGCCATTGAAAAACATCATGTTATTCATATACCAGAAATGTTTGAAGCTACTGACTGAATGAAAGGAGCTGGCATCTCACTCTCTTTGAATCTTCTTTATCATGCTAAGAGGAGCAGGAAAAAGCAAAAAATTTCAGAATTGCACCTTGCAATGCGGAGAAATTACTGTTTGTGCATTTACAATATTCATTGATTTTTGCCATTGAAAAACGTCCAGAAATGATTGAAGCTACTGACTGAATGAAAGGAGCTGGCATCTCACTCTCTTTGAATCTTCTTTATCATGCTAAGAGGAGCAGGAAAAGGCAAAAAATTTCAGAATTGCACCTTGCAATGCGGAGAAATTACTGTTTGTGCATTTACAATATTCATTGATTTTTGCCATTGAAAAACATCATGTTATTCATATACCAGAAATGTTTGAAGCTACTGACTGAATGAAAGGAGCTGGCATCTCACTCTCTTTGAATCTTCTTTATCATGCTAAGAGGAGCAGGAAAAAGCAAAACATTTCAGAATTGCACCTTGCAATGCGAATAAATTATTGTTTGTGCATTTACAATATTCATTGATTTTTGCCATTGAAAAACATCATGTTATTCATATACCAGAAATGATTGAAGCTACTGACTGAATGAAAGGAGCTGGCATCTCACTCTCTTTGAATCTTCTTTATCATGCTAAGAGGAGCAGGAAAAAGCAAAAAATTTCAGAATTGCACCTTGCAATGCGGAGAAATTACTGTTTGTGCATTTACAATATTCATTGATTTTTGCCATTGAAAAACATCATGTTATTCATATACCAGAAATGATTGAAGCTACTGACTGAATGAAAGGAGCTGGCATCTCACTCTCTTTGAATCTTCTTTATCATGCTAAGAGGAGCAGGAAAAAGCAAAAAATTTCAGAATTGCACCTCGCAATGCGGAGAAATTACTGTTTGTGCATTTACAATATTCATTGATTTTTGCCATTGAAAAACGTCCAGAAATGATTGAAGCTACTGACTGAATGAAAGGAGCTGGCATCTCACTCTCTTTGAATCTTCTTTATCATGCTAAGAGGAGCAGGAAAAAGCAAAAAATTTCAGAATTGCACCTTGCAATGCGGAGAAATTGCTGTTTGTGCATTTACAAAATTCATTGATTTTTGCCATTGAAAAACATCATGTTATTCATATACCAGAAATGTTTGAAGCTACTGACTGAATGAAAGGAGCTGGCATCTCACTCTCTTTGAATCTTCTTTATCATGCTAAGAGGAGCAGGAAAAAGCAAAAAATTTCAGAATTGCACCTTGCAATGCGGAGAAATTACTGTTTGTGCATTTACAATATTCATTGATTTTTGCCATTGAAAAACGTCCAGAAATGATTGAAGCTACTGACTGAATGAAAGGAGCTGGCATCTCACTCTCTTTGAATCTTCTTTATCATGCTAAGAGGAGCAGGAAAAAGCAAAAAATTTCAGAATTGCACCTTGCAATGCGGAGAAATTACTGTTTGTGCATTTACAATATACATTGATTTTTGCCATTGAAAAACGTCCAGAAATGATTGAAGCTACTGACTGAATGAAAGGAGCTGGCATCTCACTCTCTTTGAATCTTCTTTATCATGCTAAGAGGAGCAGGAAAAAGCAAAAAATTTCAGAATTGCACCTTGCAATGCGGAGAAATTACTGTTTGTGCATTTACAATATACATTGATTTTTGCCATTGAAAAACGTCCAGAAATGATTGAAGCTACTGACTGAATGAAAGGAGCTGGCATCTCACTCTCTTTGAATCTTCTTTATCATGCTAAGAGGAGCAGGAAAAAGCAAAAAATTTCAGAATTGCACCTTGCAATGCGGAGAAATTACTGTTTGTGCATTTACAATATTCATTGATTTTTGCCATTGAAAAACGTCCAGAAATGATTGAAGCTACTGACTGAATGAAAGGAGCTGGCATCTCACTCTCTTTGAATCTTCTTTATCATGCTAAGAGGAGCAGGAAAAAGCAAAAAATTTCAGAATTGCACCTTGCAATGCGGAGAAATTACTGTTTGTGCATTTACAATATTCATTGATTTTTGCCATTGAAAAACGTCCAGAAATGATTGAACCTACCGACTGAATGAAAGGAGCTGGCATCTCACTCTCTTTGAATCTTCTTTATCATGCTAAGAGGAGCAGGAAAAAGCAAAAAATTTCAGAATTGCACCTTGCAATGCGGAGAAATTACTGTTTGTGCATTTACAATATTCATTGATTTTTGCCGTTGAAAAACGTCCAGAAATGATTGAAGCTACTGACTGAATGAAAGGAGCTGGCATCTCACTCTCTTTGAATCTTCTTTATCATGCTAAGAGGAGCAGGAAAAAGCAAAAAATTTCAGAATTGCACCTTGCAATGCGGAGAAATTACTGTTTGTGCATTTACAATATTCATTGATTTTTGCCATTGAAAAACATCATGTTATTCATATACCAAAAATGATTGAAGCTACTGAGTGAATGAAAGGAGCTGGCATCTCACTCTCTTTGAATCTTCTTTATCATGCTAAGAGGAGCAGGAAAAAGCAAAAAATTTCAGAATTGCACCTTGCAATGCGGAGAAATTACTGTTTGTGCATTTACAATATTCATTGATTTTTGCCATTGAAAAACGTCCAGAAATGATTGAAGCTACTGACTGAATGAAAGGAGCTGGCATCTCACTCTCTTTGAATCTTCTTTATCATGCTAAGAGGAGCAGGAAAAAGCAAAAAATTTCAGAATTGCACCTTGCAATGCGGAGAAATTACTGTTTGTGCATTTACAATATTCATTGATTTTTGCCATTGAAAAACATCATGTTATTCATATACCAGAAATGTTTGAAGCTACTGACTGAATGAAAGGAGCTGGCATGTCACTCTCTTTGAATCTTCTTTATCATGCTAAGAGGAGCAGGAAAAAGCAAAAAATTTCAGAATTGCACCTTGCAATGCGGAGAAATTACTGTTTGTGCATTTACAATATTCATTGATTTTTGCCATTGAAAAACGTCCAGAAATGATTGAAGCTACTGACTGAATGAAAGGAGCTGGCATCTCACTCTCTTTGAATCTTCTTTATCATGCTAAGAGGAGCAGGAAAAAGCAAAAAATTTCAGAATTGCACCTTGCAATGCGGAGAAATTACTGTTTGTGCATTTACAATATTCATTGATTTTTGCCATTGAAAAACGTCCAGAAATGATTGAAGCTACTGACTGAATGAAAGGAGCTGGCATCTCACTCTCTTTGAATCTTCTTTATCATGCTAAGAGGAGCAGGAAAAAGCAAAAAATTTCAGAATTGCACCTTGCAATGCGGAGAAATTACTGTTTGTGCATTTACAATATTCATTGATTTTTGCCATTGAAAAACGTCCAGAAATGATTGAACCTACCGACTGAATGAAAGGAGCTGGCATCTCACTCTCTTTGAATCTTCTTTATCATGCTAAGAGGAGCAGGAAAAAGCAAAAAATTTCAGAATTGCACCTTGCAATGCGGAGAAATTACTGTTTGTGCATTTACAATATTCATTGATTTTTGCCGTTGAAAAACGTCCAGAAATGATTGAAGCTACTGACTGAATGAAAGGAGCTGGCATCTCACTCTCTTTGAATCTTCTTTATCATGCTAAGAGGAGCAGGAAAAAGCAAAAAATTTCAGAATTGCACCTTGCAATGCGGAGAAATTACTGTTTGTGCATTTACAATATTCATTGATTTTTGCCATTGAAAAACATCATGTTATTCATATACCAAAAATGATTGAAGCTACTGAGTGAATGAAAGGAGCTGGCATCTCACTCTCTTTGAATCTTCTTTATCATGCTAAGAGGAGCAGGAAAAAGCAAAAAATTTCAGAATTGCACCTTGCAATGCGGAGAAATTACTGTTTGTGCATTTACAATATTCATTGATTTTTGCCATTGAAAAACGTCCAGAAATGATTGAAGCTACTGACTGAATGAAAGGAGCTGGCATCTCACTCTCTTTGAATCTTCTTTATCATGCTAAGAGGAGCAGGAAAAAGCAAAAAATTTCAGAATTGCACCTTGCAATGCGGAGAAATTACTGTTTGTGCATTTACAATATTCATTGATTTTTGCCATTGAAAAACATCATGTTATTCATATACCAGAAATGATTGAAGCTACTGACTGAATGAAAGGAGCTGGCATCTCACTCTCTTTGAATCTTCTTTATCATGCTAAGAGGAGCAGGAAAAAGCAAAAAATTTCAGAATTGCACCTTGCAATGCGGAGAAATTACTGTTTGTGCATTTACAATATTCATTGATTTTTGCCATTGAAAAACGTCCAGAAATGATTGAAGCTACTGACTGAATGAAAGGAGCTGGCATCTCACTCTCTTTGAATCTTCTTTATCATGCTAAGAGGAGCAGGAAAAAGCAAAAAATTTCAGAATTGCACCTTGCAATGCGGAGAAATTACTGTTTGTGCATTTACAATATTCATTGATTTTTGCCATTGAAAAACATCATGTTATTCATATACCAGAAATGTTTGAAGCTACTGACTGAATGAAAGGAGCTGGAATCTCACTCTCTTTGAATCTTCTTTATCATGCTAAGAGGAGCAGGAAAAAGCAAAAAATTTCAGAATTGCACCTTGCAATGCGGAGAAATTACTGTTTGTGCATTTACAATATTCATTGATTTTTGCCATTGAAAAACGTCCAGAAATGATTGAAGCTACTGACTGAATGAAAGGAGCTGGCATCTCACTCTCTTTGAATCTTCTTTATCATGCTAAGAGGAGCAGGAAAAGGCAAAAAATTTCAGAATTGCACCTTGCAATGCGGAGAAATTACTGTTTGTGCATTTACAATATTCATTGATTTTTGCCATTGAAAAACATCATGTTATTCATATACCAGAAATGTTTGAAGCTACTGACTGAATGAAAGGAGCTGGCATCTCACTCTCTTTGAATCTTCTTTATCATGCTAAGAGGAGCAGGAAAAACCAAAAAATTTCAGAATTGCACCTTGCAATGCGAATAAATTACTGTTTGTGCATTTACAATATTCATTGATTTTTGCCATTGAAAAACATCATGTTATTCATATACCAGAAATGATTGAAGCTACTGACTGAATGAAAGGAGCTGGCATCTCACTCTCTTTGAATCTTCTTTATCATGCTAAGAGGAGCAGGAAAAAGCAAAACATTTCAGAATTGCACCTTGCAATGCGGAGAAATTACTGTTTGTGCATTTACAATATTCATTGATTTTTGCCATTGAAAAACATCATGTTATTCACATACCAGAAATGATTGAAGCTACTGACTGAATGAAAGGAGCTGGCATCTCACTCTCTTTGAATCTTCTTTATCATGCTAAGAGGAGCAGGAAAAAGCAAAAAATTTCAGAATTGCACCTCGCAATGCGGAGAAATTACTGTTTGTGCATTTACAATATTCATTGATTTTTGCCATTGAAAAACGTCCAGAAATGATTGAAGCTACTGACTGAATGAAAGGAGCTGGCATCTCACTCTCTTTGAATCTTCTTTATCATGCTAAGAGGAGCAGGAAAAAGCAAAAAATTTCAGAATTGCACCTTGCAATGCGGAGAAATTGCTGTTTGTGCATTTACAAAATTCATTGATTTTTGCCATTGAAAAACATCATGTTATTCATATACCTGAAATGTTTGAAGCTACTGACTGAATGAAAGGAGCTGGCATCTCACTCTCTTTGAATCTTCTTTATCATGCTAAGAGGAGCAGGAAAAAGCAAAAAATTTCAGAATTGCACCTTGCAATGCGGAGAAATTACTGTTTGTGCATTTACAATATTCATTGATTTTTGCCATTGAAAAACGTCCAGAAATGATTGAAGCTACTGACTGAATGAAAGGAGCTGGCATCTCACTCTCTTTGAATCTTCTTTATCATGCTAAGAGGAGCAGGAAAAAGCAAAAAATTTCAGAATTGCACCTTGCAATGCGGAGAAATTACTGTTTGTGCATTTACAATATACATTGATTTTTGCCATTGAAAAACGTCCAGAAATGATTGAAGCTACTGACTGAATGAAAGGAGCTGGCATCTCACTCTCTTTGAATCTTCTTTATCATGCTAAGAGGAGCAGGAAAAAGCAAAAAATTTCAGAATTGCACCTTGCAATGCGGAGAAATTACTGTTTGTGCATTTACAATATTCATTGATTTTTGCCGTTGAAAAAAGTCCAGAAATGATTGAAGCTACTGACTGAATGAAAGGAGCTGGCATCTCACTCTCTTTGAATCTTCTTTATCATGCTAAGAGGAGCAGGAAAAAGCAAAAAATTTCAGAATTGCACCTTGCAATGCGGAGAAATTACTGTTTGTGCATTTACAATATTCATTGATTTTTGCCATTGAAAAACATCATGTTATTCATATACCAGAAATGATTGAAGCTACTGACTGAATGAAAGGAGCTGGCATCTCACTCTCTTTGAATCTTCTTTATCATGCTAAGAGGAGCAGGAAAAAGCAAGAAATTTCAGAATTGCACCTTGCAATGCGGAGAAATTACTGTTTGTGCATTTACAATATTCATTGATTTTTGCCATTGAAAAACATCATGTTATTCATATACCAGAAATGTTTGAAGCTACTGACTTAATGAAAGGAGCTGGCATCTCACTCTCTTTGAATCTTCTTTATCATGCTAAGAGGAGCAGGAAAAAGCAAAAAATTTCAGAATTGCACCTTGCAATGTGGAGAAATTACTGTTTGTGCATTTACAATATTCATTGATTTTTACCATTGAAAAACGTCCAGAAATGATTGAAGCTACTGACTGAATGAAAGTAGCTGCCATCTCACTCTCTTTGAATCTTTTTTATCATGCTAAGAGGAGCAGGAAAAAGCAAAAAATTTCAGACTTGCACCTTGCAATGCGGAGAAATTACTGTTTGTGCATTTACAATATTCATTGATTTTTGCCATTGAAAAACATCATGTTATTCATATACCAGAAATGTTTGAAGCTACTGACTGAATGAAAGGAGCTGGCATCTCACTCTCTTTTAATCTTCTTTATCATGCTAAGAGGAGCAGGAAAAAGCAAAAAATTTCAGAATTGCACCTTGCAATGCGGAGAAATTACTTTTTGTGCATTTACAATATTCATTGATTTTTGCCATTGAAAAACGTCCAGAAATGATTGAAGCTTCTGACTGAATGAAAGGAGCTGGCATCTCACTCTCTTTGAATCTTCTTTATCATGCTAAGAGGAGCAGGAAAAAGCAAAAAATTTCAGAATTGCACCTTGCAATGCGGAGAAAT
This sequence comes from Phyllobates terribilis, assembly GCF_046119375.1. Lineage (NCBI taxonomy): Eukaryota > Metazoa > Chordata > Amphibia > Anura > Dendrobatidae > Phyllobates > Phyllobates terribilis. The sequence goes on from NW_027363839.1 coordinate 27,739, forward strand.
TACTGTTTGTGCATTTACAATATTCATTGATTTTTGCCATTGAAAAACGTCCAGAAATGATTGAAGCTACTGACTGAATGAAAGGAGCTGGCATCTCACTCTCTTTGAATCTTCTTTATCATGCTAAGAGGAGCAGGAAAAAGCAAAAAATTTCAGAATTGCACCTTGCAATGCGGAGAAATTACTGTTTGTGCATTTACAATATTCATTGATTTTTGCCATTGAAAAACATGTAATTCATATACCAGAAATGTTTGAAGCTACTGACTGAATGAAAGGAGCTGGCACCTCACTCTCTTTGAATCTTCTTTATCATGCTAAGAGGAGCGGGAAAAAGCAAAAAATTTCAGAATTGCACCTTGCAATGCGGAGAAATTACTGTTTGTGCATTTACAATATTCATTGATTTTTGCCATTGAAAAACGTCCAGAAATGATTGAAGGTACTGACTGAATGAAAGGAGCTGGCATCTCACTCTCTTTGAATCTTTTTATCATGCTAAGAGGAGCAGGAAAAAGCAAAAAATTTCAGAATTGCACCTTGCAATGCGGAGAAATTACTGTTTGTGCATTTACAATATTCATTGATTTTTGCCATTGAAAAACGTCCAGAAATGATTGAATCTACTGACTGAATGAAAGGAGCTGGCATCTCACTCTCTTTGAATCTTCTTTATCATGCTAAGAGGAGCAGGAAAAAGCAAAAAATTTCAGAATTGCACCTTGCAATGCGGAGAAATTACAGTTTGTGCATTTACAATATTCATTGATTTTTGCCATTGAGAAACGTCCAGAAATGATTGAAGCTACTGACTGAATGAAAGGAGCTGGCATCTCACTCTCTTTGAATCTTCTTTATCATGCTAAGAGGAGCAGGAAAAAGCAAAAAATTTCAGAATTGCACCTTGCAATGCGGAGAAATTACTGTTTGTGCATTTACAATATTCATTGATTTTTGCCATTGAAAAACATCATGTTATTTATATACCAGAAATGTTTGAAGCTACTGACTGAATGAAAGGAGCTGGCATCTCACTCTCTTTGAATCTTCTTTATCATGCTAAGAGGAGCAGGAAAAAGTAAAAAATTTCAGAATTGCACCTTGCAATGTGGAGAAATTACTGTTTGTGCATTTACAATATTCATTGATTTTTACCATTGAAAAACGTCCAGAAATGATTGAAGCTACTGACTGAATGAAAGTAGCTGGCATCTCACTCTCTTTGAATTTTCTTTATCATGCTAAGAGGAGCAGGAAAAAGCAAACAATTTCAGACTTGCACCTTGCAATGCGGAGAAATTACTGTTTGTGCATTTACAATATTCATTGATTTTTGCCATTGAAAAACATCATGTTATTCATATACCAGAAATGTTTGAAGCTACTGACTGAATGAAAGGAGCTGGCATCTCACTCTCTTTGAATCTTCTTTATCATGCTAAGAGGAGCAGGAAAAAGCAAAAAATTTCAGAATTGCACCTTGCAATGCGGAGAAATTACTGTTTGTGCATTTACAATATTCATTGATTTTTGCCATTGAAAAACATCATGTTATTCATATACAAGAAATGTTTGAAGCTACTGACTGAATGAAAGGAGCTGGCATCTCAATATCTTTGAATCTTCTTTATCATGCTAAGAGGAGCAGGAAAAAGCAAAAAATTTCAGAATTGCACCTTGCAATGTGGAGAAATTACTGTTTGTGCATTTACAATATTCATTGATTTTTACCATTGAAAAACGTCCAGAAATGATTGAAGCTACTGACTGAATGAAAGTAGCTGGCATCTCACTCTCTTTGAATCTTCTTTATCATGCTAAGAGGAGCAGGAAAAAGCAAAAAATTTCAGACTTGCACCTTGCAATGCGGAGAAATTACTATTTGTGCATTTACAATATTCATTGATTTTTGCCATTGAAAAACATCATGTTATTCATATACCAGAAATGTTTGAAGCTACTAACTGAATGAAAGGAGCTGGCATCTCACTCTCTTTGAATCTTCTTTATCATGCTAAGAGGAGCAGGAAAAAGCAAAAAATTTCAGAATTGCACCTTGCAATGCGGAGAAATTACTGTTTGTGCATTTACAATATTCATTGATTTTTGCCATTGAAAAACATCATGTTATTCATATACCAGAAATGTTTGAAGCTACTGACTGAATGAAAGGAGCTGACATCTCACTCTCTTTGAATCTTCTTTATCATGCTAAGAGGAGCAGGAAAAAGCAAAAAATTTCAGAATTGCACCTTGCAATGCGGAGAAATTACTGTTTGTGCATTTACAATATTCATTGATTTTTGCCATTGAAAAATGTCCAGAAATGATTGAAGCTACTGACTGAATGAAAGGAGCTGGCATCTCACTCTCTTTGAATCATGCTAAGAGGAGCAGGAAAAAGCAAAAAATTTCAGAATTGCACCTTGCAATGCGGAGAAATTACTGTTTGTGCATTTACAATATTCATTGATTTTTGCCATTGAAAAACATCATGTTATTCATATACCAGAAATGATTGAAGCTACTGACTGAATGAAAGGAGCTGGCATCTCACTCTCTTTGAATCTTCTTTATCATGCTAAGAGGAGCAGGAAAAAGCAAAACATTTCAGAATTGCACCTTGCAATGCGGAGAAATTACTGTTTGTGCATTTACAATATTCATTGATTTTTGCCATTGAAAAACATCATGTTATTCACATACCAGAAATGATTGAAGCTACTGACTGAATGAAAGGAGCTGGCATCTCACTCTCTTTGAATCTTCTTTATCATGCTAAGAGGAGCAGGAAAAAGCAAAAAATTTCAGAATTGCACCTCGCAATGCGGAGAAATTACTGTTTGTGCATTTACAATATTAATTGATTTTTGCCATTGAAAAACGTCCAGAAATGATTGAAGCTACTGACTGAATGAAAGGAGCTGGCATCTCACTCTCTTTGAATCTTCTTTATCATGCTAAGAGGAGCAGGAAAAAGCAAAAAATTTCAGAATTGCACCTTGCAATGCGGAGAAATTGCTGTTTGTGCATTTACAAAATTCATTGATTTTTGCCATTGAAAAACATCATGTTATTCATATACCAGAAATGTTTGAAGCTACTGACTGAATGAAAGGAGCTGGCATCTCACTCTCTTTGAATCTTCTTTATCATGCTAAGAGGAGCAGGAAAAAGCAAAAAATTTCAGAATTGCACCTTGCAATGCGGAGAAATTACTGTTTGTGCATTTACAATATTCATTGATTTTTGCCATTGAAAAACGTCCAGAAATGATTGAAGCTACTGACTGAATGAAAGGAGCTGGCATCTCACTCTCTTTGAATCTTCTTTATCATGCTAAGAGGAGCAGGAAAAAGCAAAAAATTTCAGAATTGCACCTTGCAATGCGGAGAAATTACTGTTTGTGCATTTACAATATACATTGATTTTTGCCATTGAAAAACGTCCAGAAATGATTGAAGCTACTGACTGAATGAAAGGAGCTGGCATCTCACTCTCTTTGAATCTTCTTTATCATGCTAAGAGGAGCAGGAAAAAGCAAAAAATTTCAGAATTGCACCTTGCAATGCGGAGAAATTACTGTTTGTGCATTTACAATATTCATTGATTTTTGCCGTTGAAAAAAGTCCAGAAATGATTGAAGCTACTGACTGAATGAAAGGAGCTGGCATCTCACTCTCTTTGAATCTTCTTTATCATGCTAAGAGGAGCAGGAAAAAGCAAAAAATTTCAGAATTGCACCTTGCAATGCGGAGTAATTACTGTTTGTGCATTTACAATATTCATTGATTTTTGCCATTGAAAAACATCATGTTATTCATATACCAGAAATGATTGAAGCTACTGACTGAATGAAAGGAGCTGGCATCTCACTCTCTTTGAATCTTCTTTATCATGCTAAGAGGAGCAGGAAAAAGCAAGAAATTTCAGAATTGCACCTTGCAATGCGGAGAAATTACTGTTTGTGCATTTACAATATTCATTGATTTTTGCCATTGAAAAACATCATGTTATTCATATACCAGAAATGTTTGAAGCTACTGACTGAATGAAAGGAGCTGGCATCTCACTCTCTTTGAATCTTCTTTATCATGCTAAGAGGAGCAGGAAAAAGCAAAAAATTTCAGAATTGCACCTTGCAATGTGGAGAAATTACTGTTTGTGCATTTACAATATTCATTGATTTTTACCATTGAAAAACGTCCAGAAATGATTGAAGCTACTGACTGAATGAAAGTAGCTGCCATCTCACTCTCTTTGAATCTTTTTTATCATGCTAAGAGGAGCAGGAAAAAGCAAAAAATTTCAGACTTGCACCTTGCAATGCGGAGAAATTACTGTTTGTGCATTTACAATATTCATTGATTTTTGCCATTGAAAAACATCATGTTATTCATATACCAGAAATGTTTGAAGCTACTGACTGAATGAAAGGAGCTGGCATCTCACTCTCTTTGAATCTTCTTTATCATGCTAAGAGGAGCAGGAAAAAGCAAAAAATTTCAGAATTGCACCTTGCAATGCGGAGAAATTACTGTTTGTGCATTTACAATATTCATTGATTTTTGCCATTGAAAAACGTCCAGAAATGATTGAAGCTACTGACTGAATGAAAGGAGCTGGCATCTCACTCTCTTTGAATCTTCTTTATCATGCTAAGAGGAGCAGGAAAAAGCAAAAAATTTCAGAATTGCACCTTGCAATGCGGAGAAATTACTGTTTGTGCATTTAAAATATTCATTGATTTTTGCCATTGAAAAACGTCCAGAAATGATTGAAGCTACTGACTGAATGAAAGGAGCTGGCATATCACTCTCTTTGAATCTTCTTTATCATGCTAAGAGGAGCAGGAAAAAGCAAAAAATTTCAGAATTGCACCTTGCAATGCGGAGAAATTACTGTTTGTGCATTTACAATATTCATTGATTTTTGCCATTGAAAAACATGTTATTCATATACCAGAAATGTTTGAAGCTACTGACTGAATGAAAGGAGCTGGCACCTCACTCTCTTTGAATCTTCTTTATCATGCTAAGAGGAGCAGGAAAAAGCAAAAAATTTCAGAATTGCACCTTGCAATGCGGAAAAATTACTGTTTGTGCATTTACAATATTCATTGATTTTTGCCATTGAAAAACGTCCAGAAATGATTGAAGGTACTGACTGAATGAAAGGAGCTGGCATCTCACTCTCTTTGAATCTTCTTTATCATGCTAAGAGGAGCAGGAAAAAGCAAAAAATTTCAGAATTGCACCTTGCAATGCGGAGAAATTACTGTTTGTGCATTTACAATATTCATTGATTTTTGCCATTGAAAAACGTCCAGAAATGATTGAAGCTACTGACTGAATGAAAGGAGCTGGCATCTCACTCTCTTTGAATCTTCTTTATCATGCTAAGAGGAGCAGGAAAAAGCAAAAAATTTCAGAATTGCACCTTGCAATGCGGAGAAATTACAGTTTGTGCATTTACAATATTCATTGATTTTTGCCATTGAAAAACATCCAGAAATGATTGAAGCTACTGACTGAATGAAAGGAGCTGGCATCTCACTCTCTTTGAATCTTCTTTATCATGCTAAGAGGAGCAGGAAAAAGCAAGAAATTTCAGAATTGCACCTTGCAATGCGGAGAAATTACTGTTTGTGCATTTACAATATTCATTGATTTTTGCCATTGAAAAACATCATGTTATTCATATACCAGAAATGTTTGAAGCTACTGACTGAATGAAAGGAGCTGGCATCTCACTCTCTTTGAATCTTCTTTATCATGCTAAGAGGAGCAGGAAAAAGCAAAAAATTTCAGAATTGCACCTTGCAATGTGGAGAAATTACTGTTTGTGCATTTACAATATTCATTGATTTTTACCATTGAAAAACGTCCAGAAATGATTGAAGCTACTGACTGAATGAAAGTAGCTGGCATCTCACTCTCTTTGAATCTTCTTTATCATGCTAAGAGGAGCAGGAAAAAGCAAAAAATTTCAGACTTGCACCTTGCAATGCGGAGAAATTACTGTTTGTGCATTTACAATATTCATTGATTTTTGCCATTGAAAAACATCATGTTATTCATATACCAGAAATGTTTGAAGCTACTGACTGAATGAAAGGAGCTGGCATCTCACTCTCTTTGAATCTTCTTTATCATGCTAAGAGGAGCAGGAAAAAGCAAAAAATTTCAGAATTGCACCTTGCAATGCGGAGAAATTACTGTTTGTGCATTTACAATATTCATTGATTTTTGCCATTGAAAAACATCATGTTATTCATATACCAGAAATGTTTGAAGCTACTGACTGAATGAAAGGAGCTGGCATCTCAATCTCTTTGAATCTTCTTTATCATGCTAAGAGGAGCAGGATAAAGCAAAAAATTTCAGAATTGCACCTTGCAATGTGGAGAAATTACTGTTTGTGCATTTACAATATTCATTGATTTTTACCATTGAAAAACGTCCAGAAATGATTGAAGCTACTGACTGAATGAAAGTAGCTGGCATCTCACTCTCTTTGAATCTTCTTTATCATGCTAAGAGGAGCAGGAAAAAGCAAAAAATTTCAGACTTGCACCTTGCAATGCGGAGAAATTACTGTTTGTGCATTTACAATATTCATTGATTTTTGCCATTGAAAAACATCATGTTATTCATATACCAGAAATGTTTGAAGCTACTGACTGAATGAAAGGAGCTGGCATCTCACTCTCTTTGAATCTTCTTTATCATGCTAAGAGGAGCAGGAAAAAGCAAAAAATTTCAGACTTGCACCTTGCAATGCGGAGAAATTACTGTTTGTGCATTTACAATATTCATTGATTTTTGCCATTGAAAAACATCATGTTATTCATATACCAGAAATGTTTGAAGCTACTGACTGAATGAAAGGAACTGGCATCTCACTCTCTTTGAATCTTCTTTATCATGCTAAGAGGAGCAGGAAAAACCAAAAAATTTCAGAATTGCACCTTGCAATGCGGAGAAATTACTGTTTGTGCATTTACAATATTCATTGATTTTTGCCATTGAAAAACATCATGTTATTCATATACCAGAAATGTTTGAAGCTACTGACTGAATGAAAGGAGCTGGCATCTCACTCTCTTTGAATCTTCTTTATCATGCTAAGAGGAGCAGGAAAAAGCAAAAAATTTCAGAATTGCACCTTGCAATGCGGAGAAATTACTGTTTGTGCATTTACAATATTCATTGATTTTTGCCATTGAAAAACGTCCAGAAATGATTGAAGCTACTGACTGAATGAAAGGAGCTGGCATCTCACTCTCTTTGAATCTTCTTTATCATGCTAAGAGGAGCAGGAAAAAGCAAAAAATTTCAGAATTGCACCTTGCAATGCGGAGAAATTACTGTTTGTGCATTTACAATATTCATTGATTTTTGCCATTGAAAAACGTCCAGAAATGATTGAAGCTACTGACTGAATGAAAGGAGCTGGCATCTCACTCTCTTTGAATCTTCTTTATCATGCTAAGAGGAGCAGGAAAAAGCAAAAAATTTCAGAATTGCACCTTGCAATGCGGAGAAATTACAGTTTGTGCATTTACAATATTCATTGATTTTTGCCATTGAAAAACATCCAGAAATGATTGAAGCTACTGACTGAATGAAAGGAGCTGGCATCTCACTCTCTTTGAATCTTCTTTATCATGCTAAGAGGAGCAGGAAAAAGCAAAAAATTTCAGAATTGCACCTTGCAATGCGGAGAAATTACTGTTTGTGCATTTACAATATTCATTGATTTTTGCCATTGAAAAACATCATGTTATTCATATACCAGAAATGTTTGAAGCTACTGACTGAATGAAAGGAGCTGGCATCTCACTCTCTTTGAATCTTCTTTATCATGCTAAGAGGAGCAGGAAAAAGCAAAAAATTTCAGAATTGCACCTTGCAATGCGGAGAAATTACTGTTTGTGCATTTACAATATTCATTGATTTTTGCCATTGAAAAACGTCCAGAAATGATTGAAGCTACTGACTGAATGAAAGGAGCTGGCATCTCACTCTCTTTGAATCTTCTTTATCATGCTAAGAGGAGCAGGAAAAAGCAAAAAATTTCAGAATTGCACCTTGCAATGCGGAGAAATTACTGTTTGTGCATTTACAATATTCATTGATTTTTGCCATTGAAAAACGTCCAGAAATGATTGAAGCTACTGACTGAATGAAAGGAGCTGGCATCTCACTCTCTTTGAATCTTCTTTATCATGCTAAGAGGAGCAGGAAAAAGCAAAAAATTTCAGAATTGCACCTTGCAATGCGGAGAAATTACAGTTTGTGCATTTACAATATTCATTGATTTTTGCCATTGAAAAACATCCAGAAATGATTGAAGCTACTGACTGAATGAAAGGAGCTGGCATCTCACTCTCTTTGAATCTTCTTTATCATGCTAAGAGGAGCAGGAAAAAGCAAAAAATTTCAGAATTGCACCTTGCAATGCGGAGAAATTACTGTTTGTGCATTTACAATATTCATTGATTTTTGCCATTGAAAAACATCATGTTATTCATATACCAGAAATGTTTGAAGCTACTGACTGAATGAAAGGAGCTGGCATCTCACTCTCTTTGAATCTTCTTTATCATGCTAAGAGGAGCAGGAAAAAGCAAAAAATTTCAGAATTGCACCTTGCAATGTGGAGAAATTACTGTTTGTGCATTTACAATATTCATTGATTTTTACCATTGAAAAACGTCCAGAAATGATTGAAGCTACTGACTGAATGAAAGTAGCTGGCATCTCACTCTCTTTGAATCTTCTTTATCATGCTAAGAGGAGCAGGAAAAAGCAAAAAATTTCAGACTTGCACCTTGCAATGCGGAGAAATTACTGTTTGTGCATTTACAATATTCATTGATTTTTGCCATTGAAAAACATCATGTTATTCATATACCAGAAATGTTTGAAGCTACTGACTGAATGAAAGGAGCTGGCATCTCACTCTCTTTGAATCTTCTTTATCATGCTAAGAGGAGCAGGAAAAAGCAAAAAATTTCAGAATTGCACCTTGCAATGCGGAGAAATTACTGTTTGTGCATTTACAATATTCATTGATTTTTGCCATTGAAAAACATCATGTTATTCATATACCAGAAATGTTTGAAGCTACTGACTGAATGAAAGGAGCTGGCATCTCAATCTCTTTGAATTTTCTTTATCATGCTAAGAGGAGCAGGATAAAGCAAAAAATTTCAGAATTGCACCTTGCAATGTGGAGAAATTACTGTTTGTGCATTTACAATATTCATTGATTTTTACCATTGAAAAACGTCCAGAAATGATTGAAGCTACTGACTGAATGAAAGTAGCTGGCATCTCACTCTCTTTGAATCTTCTTTATCATGCTAAGAGGAGCAGGAAAAAGCAAAAAATTTCAGACTTGCACCTTGCAATGCGGAGAAATTACTGTTTGTGCATTTACAATATTCATTGATTTTTGCCATTGAAAAACATCATGTTATTCATATACCAGAAATGTTTGAAGCTACTGACTGAATGAAAGGAGCTGGCATCTCACTCTCTTTGAATCTTCTTTATCATGCTAAGAGGAGCAGGAAAAAGCAAAAAATTTCAGACTTGCACCTTGCAATGCGGAGAAATTACTGTTTGTGCATTTACAATATTCATTGATTTTTGCCATTGAAAAACATCATGTTATTCATATACCAGAAATGTTTGAAGCTACTGACTGAATGAAAGGAACTGGCATCTCACTCTCTTTGAATCTTCTTTATCATGCTAAGAGGAGCAGGAAAAAGCAAAAAATTTCAGAATTGCACCTTGCAATGCGGAGAAATTACTTTTTGTGCATTTACAATATTCATTGATTTTTGCCATTGAAAAACGTCCAGAAATGATTGAAGGTACTGACTGAATGAAAGGAGCTGGCATCTCACTCTCTTTGAATCTTCTTTATCATTCTAAGAGGAGCAGGAAAAAGCAAAAAATTTCAGAATTGCACCTTGCAATGCGGAGAAATTACTGTTTGTGCATTTACAATATTCATTGATTTTTGCCATTGAAAAACGTCCAGAAATGATTGAAGCTACTGACTCAATGAATGGAGCTGGCATCTCACTCTCTTTGAATCTTCTTTATCATGCTAAGAGGAGCAGGAAAAAGCAAAAAATTTCAGAATTGCACCTTGCAATGCGGAGAAATTACAGTTTGTGCATTTACAATATTCATTGATTTTTGCCATTGAAAAACGTCCAGAAATGATTGAAGCTACTGACTGAATGAAAGGAGCTGGCATCTCACTCTCTTTGAATCTTCTTTATCATGCTAAGAGGAGCAGGAAAAAGCAAAAAATTTCAGAATTGCACCTTGCAATGCGGAGAAATTACTGTTTGTGCATTTACAATATTCGTTGATTTTTGCCATTGAAAAACGTCCAGAAATGATTGAAGCTACTGACTGAATGAAAGGAGCTGGCATCTCACTCTCTTTGAATCTTCTTTATCATGCTAAGAGGAGCAGGAAAAAGCAAAAAATTTCAGAATTGCACCTTGCAATGCGGAGAAATTACAGTTTGTGCATTTACAATATTCATTGATTTTTGCCATTGAAAAACGTCCAGAAATGATTGAAGCTACTGACTGAATGAAAGGAGCTGGCATCTCACTCTCTTTGAATCTTCTTTATCATGCTAAGAGGAGCAGGAAAAAGCAAAAAATTTCAGAATTGCACCTTGCAATGCGGAGAAATTACTGTTTGTGCATTTACAATATTCATTGATTTTTGCCATTGAAAAACATGTTATTCATATACCAGAAATGTTTGAAGCTCCTGACTGAATGAAAGGAGCTGGCACCTCACTCTCTTTGAATCTTCTTTATCATGCTAAGAGGAGCAGGAAAAAGCAAAAAATTTCAGAATTGCACCTTGCAATGCGGAGAAATTACAGTTTGTGCATTTACAATATTCATTGATTTTTGCCATTGAAAAACGTCCAGAAATGATTGAAGCTACTGACTGAATGAAAGGAGCTGGCATCTCACTCTCTTTGAATCTTCTTTATCATGCTAAGAGGAGCAGGAAAAAGCAAAAAATTTCAGAATTGCACCTTGCAATGCGGAGAAATTACTGTTTGTGCATTTACAATATTCATTGATTTTTGCCATTGAAAAATGTCCAGAAATGATTGAAGCTACTGACTGAATGAAAGGAGCTGGCATCTCACTCTCTTTGAATCTTCTTTATCATGCTAAGAGGAGCAGGAAAAAGCAAAAAATTTCAGAATTGCGCCTTGCAATGCGGAGAAATTACTGTTTGTGCATTTACAAAATTCATTGATTTTTGCCATTGAAAAACATCATGTTATTCATATACCAGAAATGATTGAAGCTACTGACTGAAGGAAAGGAGCTGGCATCTCACTCTCTTTGAATCTTCTTTATCATGCTAAGAGGAGCAGGAAAAAGCAAAAAATTTCAGAATTGCACCTTGCAATGCGGAGAAATTACTGTTTGTGCATTTACAATATTCATTGATTTTTGCCATTGAAAAACGTCCAGAAATGATTGAAGCTACTGACTGAATGAAAGGAGCTGGCATCTCACTCTCTTTGAATCTTCTTTATCATGCTAAGAGGAGCAGGAAAAAGCAAAAAATGTCAGAATTGCTCCTTGCAATGCGGAGAAATTACTGTTTGTGCATTTACAATATTCATTGATTTTTGCGATTGAAAAACATCATGTTATTCATATACCAGAAATGATTGAAGCTACTGACTGAATGAAAGGAGCTGGCATCTCACTCTCTTTGAATCTTCTTTATCATGCTAAGAGGAGCAGGAAAAAGCAAAAAATTTCAGACTTGCACCTTGCAATGCGGAGAAATTACTGTTTGTGCATTTACAATATTCATTGATTTTTGCCATTGAAAAACATCATGTTATTCATATACCAGAAATGATTGAAGCTACTGACTGAATGAAAGGAGCTGGCATCTCACTCTCTTTGAATCTTCTTTATCATGCTAAGAGGAGCAGAAAAAAGCAAAAAATTTCAGACTTGCACCTTGCAATGCGGAGAAATTACTGTTTGTGCATTTACAATATTCATTGATTTTTGCCATTGAAAAACATCATGTTATTCATATACCAGAAATGTTTGAAGCTACTGACTGAATGAAAGGAACTGGCATCTCACTCTCTTTGAATCTTCTTTATCATGCTAAGAGGAGCAGGAAAAAGCAAAAAATTTCAGAATTGCACCTTGCAATGCGGAGAAATTACTGTTTGTGCATTTACAATATTCATTGATTTTTGCCATTGAAAAACATCATGTTATTCATATACCAGAAATGTTTGAAGCTACTGACTGAATGAAAGGAGCTGGCATCTCACTCTCTTTGAATCTTCTTTATCATGCTAAGAGGAGCAGGAAAAAGCAAAAAATTTCAGAATTGCACCTTGCAATGCGGAGAAATTACTGTTTGTGCATTTACAATATTCATTGATTTTTGCCATTGAAAAACGTCCAGAAATGATTGAAGCTACTGACTGAATGAAAGGAGCTGGCATCTCACTCTCTTTGAATCTTCTTTATCATGCTAAGAGGAGCAGGAAAAAGCAAAAAATTTCAGAATTGCACCTTGCAATGCGGAGAAATTACTGTTTGTGCATTTACAATATTCATTGATTTTTGCCATTGAAAAACGTCCAGAAATGATTGAAGCTACTGACTGAATGAAAGGAGCTGGCATCTCACTCTCTTTGAATCTTCTTTATCATGCTAAGAGGAGCAGGAAAAAGCAAAAAATTTCAGAATTGCACCTTGCAATGCGGAGAAATTACAGTTTGTGCATTTACAATATTCATTGATTTTTGCCATTGAAAAACATCCAGAAATGATTGAAGCTACTGACTGAATGAAAGGAGCTGGCATCTCACTCTCTTTGAATCTTCTTTATCATGCTAAGAGGAGCAGGAAAAAGCAAAAAATTTCAGAATTGCACCTTGCAATGCGGAGAAATTACTGTTTGTGCATTTACAATATTCATTGATTTTTGCCATTGAAAAACATCATGTTATTCATATACCAGAAATGTTTGAAGCTACTGACTGAATGAAAGGAGCTGGCATCTCACTCTCTTTGAATCTTCTTTATCATGCTAAGAGGAGCAGGAAAAAGCAAAAAATTTCAGAATTGCACCTTGCAATGCGGAGAAATTACTGTTTGTGCATTTACAATATTCATTGATTTTTGCCATTGAAAAACGTCCAGAAATGATTGAAGCTACTGACTGAATGAAAGGAGCTGGCATCTCACTCTCTTTGAATCTTCTTTATCATGCTAAGAGGAGCAGGAAAAAGCAAAAAATTTCAGAATTGCACCTTGCAATGCGGAGAAATTACTGTTTGTGCATTTACAATATTCATTGATTTTTGCCATTGAAAAACGTCCAGAAATGATTGAAGCTACTGACTGAATGAAAGGAGCTGGCATCTCACTCTCTTTGAATCTTCTTTATCATGCTAAGAGGAGCAGGAAAAAGCAAAAAATTTCAGAATTGCACCTTGCAATGCGGAGAAATTACAGTTTGTGCATTTACAATATTCATTGATTTTTGCCATTGAAAAACATCCAGAAATGATTGAAGCTACTGACTGAATGAAAGGAGCTGGCATCTCACTCTCTTTGAATCTTCTTTATCATGCTAAGAGGAGCAGGAAAAAGCAAAAAATTTCAGAATTGCACCTTGCAATGCGGAGAAATTACTGTTTGTGCATTTACAATATTCATTGATTTTTGCCATTGAAAAACATCATGTTATTCATATACCAGAAATGTTTGAAGCTACTGACTGAATGAAAGGAGCTGGCATCTCACTCTCTTTGAATCTTCTTTATCATGCTAAGAGGAGCAGGAAAAAGCAAAAAATTTCAGAATTGCACCTTGCAATGTGGAGAAATTACTGTTTGTGCATTTACAATATTCATTGATTTTTACCATTGAAAAACGTCCAGAAATGATTGAAGCTACTGACTGAATGAAAGTAGCTGGCATCTCACTCTCTTTGAATCTTCTTTATCATGCTAAGAGGAGCAGGAAAAAGCAAAAAATTTCAGACTTGCACCTTGCAATGCGGAGAAATTACTGTTTGTGCATTTACAATATTCATTGATTTTTGCCATTGAAAAACATCATGTTATTCATATACCAGAAATGTTTGAAGCTACTGACTGAATGAAAGGAGCTGGCATCTCACTCTCTTTGAATCTTCTTTATCATGCTAAGAGGAGCAGGAAAAAGCAAAAAATTTCAGAATTGCACCTTGCAATGCGGAGAAATTACTGTTTGTGCATTTACAATATTCATTGATTTTTGCCATTGAAAAACATCATGTTATTCATATACCAGAAATGTTTGAAGCTACTGACTGAATGAAAGGAGCTGGCATCTCAATCTCTTTGAATCTTCTTTATCATGCTAAGAGGAGCAGGATAAAGCAAAAAATTTCAGAATTGCACCTTGCAATGTGGAGAAATTACTGTTTGTGCATTTACAATATTCATTGATTTTTACCATTGAAAAACGTCCAGAAATGATTGAAGCTACTGACTGAATGAAAGTAGCTGGCATCTCACTCTCTTTGAATCTTCTTTATCATGCTAAGAGGAGCAGGAAAAAGCAAAAAATTTCAGACTTGCACCTTGCAATGCGGAGAAATTACTGTTTGTGCATTTACAATATTCATTGATTTTTGCCATTGAAAAACATCATGTTATTCATATACCAGAAATGTTTGAAGCTACTGACTGAATGAAAGGAGCTGGCATCTCACTCTCTTTGAATCTTCTTTATCATGCTAAGAGGAGCAGGAAAAAGCAAAAAATTTCAGACTTGCACCTTGCAATGCGGAGAAATTACTGTTTGTGCATTTACAATATTCATTGATTTTTGCCATTGAAAAACATCATGTTATTCATATACCAGAAATGTTTGAAGCTACTGACTGAATGAAAGGAACTGGCATCTCACTCTCTTTGAATCTTCTTTATCATGCTAAGAGGAGCAGGAAAAAGCAAAAAATTTCAGAATTGCACCTTGCAATGCGGAGAAATTACTTTTTGTGCATTTACAATATTCATTGATTTTTGCCATTGAAAAACGTCCAGAAATGATTGAAGGTACTGACTGAATGAAAGGAGCTGGCATCTCACTCTCTTTGAATCTTCTTTATCATTCTAAGAGGAGCAGGAAAAAGCAAAAAATTTCAGAATTGCACCTTGCAATGCGGAGAAATTACTGTTTGTGCATTTACAATATTCATTGATTTTTGCCATTGAAAAACGTCCAGAAATGATTGAAGCTACTGACTCAATGAATGGAGCTGGCATCTCACTCTCTTTGAATCTTCTTTATCATGCTAAGAGGAGCAGGAAAAAGCAAAAAATTTCAGAATTGCACCTTGCAATGCGGAGAAATTACAGTTTGTGCATTTACAATATTCATTAATTTTTGCCATTGAAAAACGTCCAGAAATGATTGAAGCTACTGACTGAATGAAAGGAGCTGGCATCTCACTCTCTTTGAATCTTCTTTATCATGCTAAGAGGAGCAGGAAAAAGCAAAAAATTTCAGAATTGCACCTTGCAATGCGGAGAAATTACTGTTTGTGCATTTACAATATTCGTTGATTTTTGCCATTGAAAAACGTCCAGAAATGATTGAAGCTACTGACTGAATGAAAGGAGCTGGCATCTCACTCTCTTTGAATCTTCTTTATCATGCTAAGAGGAGCAGGAAAAAGCAAAAAATTTCAGAATTGCACCTTGCAATGCGGAGAAATTACAGTTTGTGCATTTACAATATTCATTGATTTTTGCCATTGAAAAACGTCCAGAAATGATTGAAGCTACTGACTGAATGAAAGGAGCTGGCATCTCACTCTCTTTGAATCTTCTTTATCATGCTAAGAGGAGCAGGAAAAAGCAAAAAATTTCAGAATTGCACCTTGCAATGCGGAGAAATTACTGTTTGTGCATTTACAATATTCATTGATTTTTGCCATTGAAAAACATGTTATTCATATACCAGAAATGTTTGAAGCTCCTGACTGAATGAAAGGAGCTGGCACCTCACTCTCTTTGAATCTTCTTTATCATGCTAAGAGGAGCAGGAAAAAGCAAAAAATTTCAGAATTGCACCTTGCAATGCGGAGAAATTACTGTTTGTGCATTTACAATATTCATTGATTTTTGCCATTGAAAAACGTCCAGAAATGATTGAAGCTACTGACTGAATGAAAGGAGCTGGCATCTCACTCTCTTTGAATCTTCTTTATCATGCTAAGAGGAGCAGGAAAAAGCAAAAAATTTCAGAATTGCACCTTGCAATGCGGAGAAATTACTGTTTGTGCATTTACAATATTCATTGATTTTTGCCATTGAAAAATGTCCAGAAATGATTGAAGCTACTGACTGAATGAAAGGAGCTGGCATCTCACTCTCTTTGAATCTTCTTTATCATGCTAAGAGGAGCAGGAAAAAGCAAAAAATTTCAGAATTGCGCCTTGCAATGCGGAGAAATTACTGTTTGTGCATTTACAAAATTCATTGATTTTTGCCATTGAAAAACATCATGTTATTCATATACCAGAAATGATTGAAGCTACTGACTGAAGGAAAGGAGCTGGCATCTCACTCTCTTTGAATCTTCTTTATCATGCTAAGAGGAGCAGGAAAAAGCAAAAAATTTCAGAATTGCACCTTGCAATGCGGAGAAATTACTGTTTGTGCATTTACAATATTCATTGATTTTTGCCATTGAAAAACGTCCAGAAATGATTGAAGCTACTGACTGAATGAAAGGAGCTGGCATCTCACTCTCTTTGAATCTTCTTTATCATGCTAAGAGGAGCAGGAAAAAGCAAAAAATGTCAGAATTGCTCCTTGCAATGCGGAGAAATTACTGTTTGTGCATTTACAATATTCATTGATTTTTGCGATTGAAAAACATCATGTTATTCATATACCAGAAATGATTGAAGCTACTGACTGAATGAAAGGAGCTGGCATCTCACTCTCTTTGAATCTTCTTTATCATGCTAAGAGGAGCAGGAAAAAGCAAAAAATTTCAGACTTGCACCTTGCAATGCGGAGAAATTACTGTTTGTGCATTTACAATATTCATTGATTTTTGCCATTGAAAAACATCATGTTATTCATATACCAGAAATGTTTGAAGCTACTGACTGAATGAAAGGAGCTGGCATCTCACTCTCTTTGAATCTTCTTTATCATGCTAAGAGGAGCAGGAAAAAGCAAAAAATTTCAGAATTGCACCTTGCAATGCGGAGAAATTACTGTTTGTGCATTTACAATATTCATTGATTTTTGCCATTGAAAAACATCATGTTATTCATATACCAGAAATGTTTGAAGCTCCTGACTGAATGAAAGGAGCTGGCACCTCACTCTCTTTGAATCTTCTTTATCATGCTAAGAGGAGCAGGAAAAAGCAAAAAATTTCAGAATTGCACCTTGCAATGCGGAGAAATTACTGTTTGTGCATTTACAATATTCATTGATTTTTGCCATTGAAAAACGTCCAGAAATGATTGAAGCTACTGACTGAATGAAAGGAGCTGGCATCTCACTCTCTTTGAATCTTCTTTATCATGCTAAGAGGAGCAGGAAAAAGCAAAAAATTTCAGAATTGCACCTTGCAATGCGGAGAAATTACTGTTTGTGCATTTACAATATTCATTGATTTTTGCCATTGAAAAATGTCCAGAAATGATTGAAGCTACTGACTGAATGAAAGGAGCTGGCATCTCACTCTCTTTGAATCTTCTTTATCATGCTAAGAGGAGCAGGAAAAAGCAAAAAATTTCAGAATTGCGCCTTGCAATGCGGAGAAATTACTGTTTGTGCATTTACAAAATTCATTGATTTTTGCCATTGAAAAACATCATCTTATTCATATACCAGAAATGATTGAAGCTACTGACTGAAGGAAAGGAGCTGGCATCTCACTCTCTTTGAATCTTCTTTATCATGCTAAGAGGAGCAGGAAAAAGCAAAAAATTTCAGAATTGCACCTTGCAATGCGGAGAAATTACTGTTTGTGCATTTACAATATTCATTGATTTTTGCCATTGAAAAACGTCCAGAAATGATTGAAGCTACTGACTGAATGAAAGGAGCTGGCATCTCACTCTCTTTGAATCTTCTTTATCATGCTAAGAGGAGCAGGAAAAAGCAAAAAATGTCAGAATTGCTCCTTGCAATGCGGAGAAATTACTGTTTGTGCATTTACAATATTCATTGATTTTTGCGATTGAAAAACATCATGTTATTCATATACCAGAAATGATTGAAGCTACTGACTGAATGAAAGGAGCTGGCATCTCACTCTCTTTGAATCTTCTTTATCATGCTAAGAGGAGCAGGAAAAAGCAAAAAATTTCAGACTTGCACCTTGCAATGCGGAGAAATTACTGTTTGTGCATTTACAATATTCATTGATTTTTGCCATTGAAAAACATCATGTTATTCATATACCAGAAATGTTTGAAGCTACTGACTGAATGAAAGGAGCTGGCATCTCACTCTCTTTGAATCTTCTTTATCATGCTAAGAGGAGCAGGAAAAAGCAAAAAATTTCAGAATTGCACCTTGCAATGCGGAGAAATTACTGTTTGTGCATTTACAATATTCATTGATTTTTGCCATTGAAAAACATCATGTTATTCATATACCAGAAATGTTTGAAGCTACTGACTGAATGAAAGGAGCTGGCATCTCAATCTCTTTGAATCTTCTTTATCATGCTAAGAGGAGCAGGATAAAGCAAAAAATTTCAGAATTGCACCTTGCAATGTGGAGAAATTACTGTTTGTGCATTTACAATATTCATTGATTTTTACCATTGAAAAACGTCCAGAAATGATTGAAGCTACTGACTGAATGAAAGTAGCTGGCATCTCACTCTCTTTGAATCTTCTTTATCATGCTAAGAGGAGCAGGAAAAAGCAAAAAATTTCAGACTTGCACCTTGCAATGCGGAGAAATTACTGTTTGTGCATTTACAATATTCATTGATTTTTGCCATTGAAAAACATCATGTTATTCATATACCAGAAATGTTTGAAGCTACTGACTGAATGAAAGGAGCTGGCATCTCACTCTCTTTGAATCTTCTTTATCATGCTAAGAGGAGCAGGAAAAAGCAAAAAATTTCAGACTTGCACCTTGCAATGCGGAGAAATTACTGTTTGTGCATTTACAATATTCATTGATTTTTGCCATTGAAAAACATCATGTTATTCATATACCAGAAATGTTTGAAGCTACTGACTGAATGAAAGGAACTGGCATCTCACTCTCTTTGAATCTTCTTTATCATGCTAAGAGGAGCAGGAAAAAGCAAAAAATTTCAGAATTGCACCTTGCAATGCGGAGAAATTACTGTTTGTGCATTTACAATATTCATTGATTTTTGCCATTGAAAAACGTCCAGAAATGATTGAAGGTACTGACTGAATGAAAGGAGCTGGCATCTCACTCTCTTTGAATCTTCTTTATCATTCTAAGAGGAGCAGGAAAAAGCAAAAAATTTCAGAATTGCACCTTGCAATGCGGAGAAACTACTGTTTGTGCATTTACAATATTCATTGATTTTTGCCATTGAAAAACGTCCAGAAATGATTGAAGATACTGACTCAATGAATGGAGCTGGCATCTCACTCTCTTTGAATCTTCTTTATCATGCTAAGAGGAGCAGGAAAAAGCAAAAAATTTCAGAATTGCACCTTGCAATGCGGAGAAATTACAGTTTGTGCATTTACAATATTCATTGATTTTTGCCATTGAAAAACGTCCAGAAATGATTGAAGCTACTGACTGAATGAAAGGAGCTGGCATCTCACTCTCTTTGAATCTTCTTTATCATGCTAAGAGGAGCAGGAAAAAGCAAAAAATTTCAGAATTGCACCTTGCAATGCGGAGAAATTACTGTTTGTGCATTTACAATATTCGTTGATTTTTGCCATTGAAAAACGTCCAGAAATGATTGAAGCTACTGACTGAATGAAAGGAGCTGGCATCTCACTCTCTTTGAATCTTCTTTATCATGCTAAGAGGAGCAGGAAAAAGCAAAAAATTTCAGAATTGCACCTTGCAATGCGGAGAAATTACAGTTTGTGCATTTACAATATTCATTGATTTTTGCCATTGAAAAACGTCCAGAAATGATTGAAGCTACTGACTGAATGAAAGGAGCTGGCATCTCACTCTCTTTGAATCTTCTTTATCATGCTAAGAGGAGCAGGAAAAAGCAAAAAATTTCAGAATTGCACCTTGCAATGCGGAGAAATTACTGTTTGTGCATTTACAATATTCATTGATTTTTGCCATTGAAAAACATGTTATTCATATACCAGAAATGTTTGAAGCTCCTGACTGAATGAAAGGAGCTGGCACCTCACTCTCTTTGAATCTTCTTTATCATGCTAAGAGGAGCAGGAAAAAGCAAAAAATTTCAGAATTGCACCTTGCAATGCGGAGAAATTACTGTTTGTGCATTTACAATATTCATTGATTTTTGCCATTGAAAAACGTCCAGAAATGATTGAAGCTACTGACTGAATGAAAGGAGCTGGCATCTCACTCTCTTTGAATCTTCTTTATCATGCTAAGAGGAGCAGGAAAAAGCAAAAAATTTCAGAATTGCACCTTGCAATGCGGAGAAATTACTGTTTGTGCATTTACAATATTCATTGATTTTTGCCATTGAAAAATGTCCAGAAATGATTGAAGCTACTGACTGAATGAAAGGAGCTGGCATCTCACTCTCTTTGAATCTTCTTTATCATGTTAAGAGGAGCAGGAAAAAGCAAAAAATTTCAGAATTGCGCCTTGCAATGCGGAGAAATTACTGTTTGTGCATTTACAAAATTCATTGATTTTTGCCATTGAAAAACATCATGTTATTCATATACCAGAAATGATTGAAGCTACTGACTGAAGGAAAGGAGCTGGCATCTCACTCTCTTTGAATCTTCTTTATCATGCTAAGAGGAGCAGGAAAAAGCAAAAAATTTCAGAATTGCACCTTGCAATGCGGAGAAATTACTGTTTGTGCATTTACAATATTCATTGATTTTTGCCATTGAAAAACGTCCAGAAATGATTGAAGCTACTGACTGAATGAAAGGAGCTGGCATCTCACTCTCTTTGAATCTTCTTTATCATGCTAAGAGGAGCAGGAAAAAGCAAAAAATTTCAGAATTGCTCCTTGCAATGCGGAGAAATTACTGTTTGTGCATTTACAATATTCATTGATTTTTGCGATTGAAAAACATCATGTTATTCATATACCAGAAATGATTGAAGCTACTGACTGAATGAAAGGAGCTGGCATCTCATTCTCTTTGAATCTTCTTTATCATGCTAAGAGGAGCAGGAAAAAGTAAAAAATTTCAGAATTGCACCTTGCAATGCGGAGAAATTACTGTTTGTGCATTTACAATATTCAATGATTTTTGCCATTGAAAAACGTCCAGAAATGATTGAAGCTACTGACTGAATGAAAGGAGCTGGCATCTCACTCTCTTTGAATCTTGTTTATCATGCTAAGAGGAGCAGGAAAAAGCAAAAAATTTCAGAATTGCACCTTGCAATGCGGAGAAATTACTGTTTGTGCATTTACAATATTCATTGATTTTTGCCATTGAAAAACGTCCAGAAATGATTGAAGCTACTGACTGAATGAAAGTAGCTGGCATCTCACTCTCTTTGAATCTTCTTTATCATGCTAAGAGGAGCAGGAAAAAGCAAAAAATTTCAGACTTGCACCTTGCAATGCGGAGAAATTACTGTTTGTGCATTTACAATATTCATTGATTTTTGCCATTGAAAAACATCATGTTATTCATATACCAGAAATGTTTGAAGCTACTGACTGAATGAAAGGAGCTGGCATCTCACTCTCTTTGAATCTTCTTTATCATGCTAAGAGGAGCAGGAAAAAGCAAAAAATTTCAGACTTGCACCTTGCAATGCGGAGAAATTACTGTTTGTGCATTTACAATATTCATTGATTTTTGCCATTGAAAAACATCATGTTATTCATATACCAGAAATGTTTGAAGCTACTGACTGAATGAAAGGAACTGGCATCTCACTCTCTTTGAATCTTCTTTATCATGCTAAGAGGAGCAGGAAAAAGCAAAAAATTTCAGAATTGCACCTTGCAATGCGGAGAAATTACTGTTTGTGCATTTACAATATTCATTGATTTTTGCCATTGAAAAACGTCCAGAAATGATTGAAGGTACTGACTGAATGAAAGGAGCTGGCATCTCACTCTCTTTGAATCTTCTTTATCATTCTAAGAGGAGCAGGAAAAAGCAAAAAATTTCAGAATTGCACCTTGCAATGCGGAGAAACTACTGTTTGTGCATTTACAATATTCATTGATTTTTGCCATTGAAAAACGTCCAGAAATGATTGAAGATACTGACTCAATGAATGGAGCTGGCATCTCACTCTCTTTGAATCTTCTTTATCATGCTAAGAGGAGCAGGAAAAAGCAAAAAATTTCAGAATTGCACCTTGCAATGCGGAGAAATTACAGTTTGTGCATTTACAATATTCATTGATTTTTGCCATTGAAAAACGTCCAGAAATGATTGAAGCTACTGACTGAATGAAAGGAGCTGGCATCTCACTCTCTTTGAATCTTCTTTATCATGCTAAGAGGAGCAGGAAAAAGCAAAAAATTTCAGAATTGCACCTTGCAATGCGGAGAAATTACTGTTTGTGCATTTACAATATTCGTTGATTTTTGCCATTGAAAAACGTCCAGAAATGATTGAAGCTACTGACTGAATGAAAGGAGCTGGCATCTCACTCTCTTTGAATCTTCTTTATCATGCTAAGAGGAGCAGGAAAAAGCAAAAAATTTCAGAATTGCACCTTGCAATGCGGAGAAATTACAGTTTGTGCATTTACAATATTCATTGATTTTTGCCATTGAAAAACGTCCAGAAATGATTGAAGCTACTGACTGAATGAAAGGAGCTGGCATCTCACTCTCTTTGAATCTTCTTTATCATGCTAAGAGGAGCAGGAAAAAGCAAAAAATTTCAGAATTGCACCTTGCAATGCGGAGAAATTACTGTTTGTGCATTTACAATATTCATTGATTTTTGCCATTGAAAAACATGTTATTCATATACCAGAAATGTTTGAAGCTCCTGACTGAATGAAAGGAGCTGGCACCTCACTCTCTTTGAATCTTCTTTATCATGCTAAGAGGAGCAGGAAAAAGCAAAAAATTTCAGAATTGCACCTTGCAATGCGGAGAAATTACTGTTTGTGCATTTACAATATTCATTGATTTTTGCCATTGAAAAACGTCCAGAAATGATTGAAGCTACTGACTGAATGAAAGGAGCTGGCATCTCACTCTCTTTGAATCTTCTTTATCATGCTAAGAGGAGCAGGAAAAAGCAAAAAATTTCAGAATTGCACCTTGCAATGCGGAGAAATTACTGTTTGTGCATTTACAATATTCATTGATTTTTGCCATTGAAAAATGTCCAGAAATGATTGAAGCTACTGACTGAATGAAAGGAGCTGGCATCTCACTCTCTTTGAATCTTCTTTATCATGTTAAGAGGAGCAGGAAAAAGCAAAAAATTTCAGAATTGCGCCTTGCAATGCGGAGAAATTACTGTTTGTGCATTTACAAAATTCATTGATTTTTGCCATTGAAAAACATCATGTTATTCATATACCAGAAATGATTGAAGCTACTGACTGAAGGAAAGGAGCTGGCATCTCACTCTCTTTGAATCTTCTTTATCATGCTAAGAGGAGCAGGAAAAAGCAAAAAATTTCAGAATTGCACCTTGCAATGCGGAGAAATTACTGTTTGTGCATTTACAATATTCATTGATTTTTGCCATTGAAAAACGTCCAGAAATGATTGAAGCTACTGACTGAATGAAAGGAGCTGGCATCTCACTCTCTTTGAATCTTCTTTATCATGCTAAGAGGAGCAGGAAAAAGCAAAAAATTTCAGAATTGCTCCTTGCAATGCGGAGAAATTACTGTTTGTGCATTTACAATATTCATTGATTTTTGCGATTGAAAAACATCATGTTATTCATATACCAGAAATGATTGAAGCTACTGACTGAATGAAAGGAGCTGGCATCTCATTCTCTTTGAATCTTCTTTATCATGCTAAGAGGAGCAGGAAAAAGTAAAAAATTTCAGAATTGCACCTTGCAATGCGGAGAAATTACTGTTTGTGCATTTACAATATTCAATGATTTTTGCCATTGAAAAACGTCCAGAAATGATTGAAGCTACTGACTGAATGAAAGGAGCTGGCATCTCACTCTCTTTGAATCTTGTTTATCATGCTAAGAGGAGCAGGAAAAAGCAAAAAATTTCAGAATTGCACCTTGCAATGCGGAGAAATTACTGTTTGTGCATTTACAATATTCATTGATTTTTGCCATTGAAAAACGTCCAGAAATGATTGAAGCTACTGACTGAATGAAAGGAGCTGGCATCTCACTCTCTTTGAATCTTCTTTATCATGCTAAGAGGAGCAGGAAAAAGCCAAAAATTTCAGAATTGCACCTTGCAATGCGGAGAAATTACTGTTTGTGCATTTACAATATTCATTGATTTTTGCTATTGAAAAACATCATGTTATTCATATACCAGAAATGATTGAAGCTACTGACTGAATGAAAGGAGCTGGCATCTCACTCTCTTTGAATCTTCTTTATCATGCTAAGAGGAGCAGGAAAAAGCAAAAAATTTCAGAATTGCACCTTGCAATGCGGAGAAATTGCAGTTTGTGCATTTAAAATATTCATTGATTTTTGCCATTGAAAAACGTCCAGAAATGATTGAAGCTACTGACTGAATGAAAGGAGCTGGCATCTCACTCTCTTTGAATCTTCTTTATCATGCTAAGAGGAGCAGGAAAAAGCAAAAAATTTCAGAATTGCAACTTGCAATGCGGAGAAATTACTGTTTGTGCATTTACAATATTCATTGATTTTTGCCATTGAAAAACATCATGTTATTCATATACCAGAAATGATTGAAGCTACTGACTGAATGAAAGGAGCTGGCATCTCACTCTCTTTGAATCTTCTTTATCATGCTAAGAGGAGCAGGAAAAAGCAAAAAATTTCAGAATTGCACCTTGCAATGCGGAGAAATTGCAGTTTGTGCATTTACAATATTCATTGATTTTTGCCATTGAAAAACGTCCAGAAATGATTGAAGCTACTGACTGAATGAAAGGAGCTGGCATCTCACTCTCTTTGAATCTTCTTTATCATGCTAAGAGGAGCAGGAAAAAGCAAAAAATTTCAGAATTGCACCTTGCAATGCGGAGAAATTACTGTTTGTGCATTTACAATATTCATTGATTTTTGCCATTGAAAAACGTCCAGAAATGATTGAAGCTACTGACTGAATGAAAGGAGCTGGCATCTCACTCTCTTTGAATCTTCTTTATCATGCTAAGAGGAGCAGGAAAAAGCAAAAAATTTCAGAATTGCACCTTGCAATGCGGAGAAATTACTGTTTGTGCATTTACAATATTCATTGATTTTTGCCATTGAAAAATGTCCAGAAATGATTGAAGCTACTGACTGAATGAAAGGAGCTGGCATCTCACTCTCTTTGAATCTTCTTTATCATGCTAAGAGGAGCAGGAAAAAGCAAAAAATTTCAGAATTGCGCCTTGCAATGCGGAGAAATTACTGTTTGTGCATTTACAAAATTCATTGATTTTTGCCATTGAAAAACATCATGTTATTCATATACCAGAAATGATTGAAGCTACTGACTGAAGGAAAGGATCTGGCATCTCACTCTCTTTGAATCTTCTTTGTCATGCTAAGAGGAGCAGGAAAAAGCAAAAAATTTCAGAATTGCACCTTGCAATGCGGAGAAATTACTGTTTGTGCATTTACAATATTCATTGATTTTTGCCATTGAAAAACGTCCAGAAATGATTGAAGCTACTGACTGAATGAAAGGAGCTGGCATCTCACTCTCTTTGAATCTTCTTTATCATGCTAAGAGGAGCAGGAAAAAGCAAAACATTTCAGAATTGCACCTTGCAATGCGGAGAAATTACTGTTTGTGCATTTACAATATTCATTGATTTTTGCGATTGAAAAACATCATGTTATTCATATACCAGAAATGATTGAAGCTACTGACTGAATGAAAGGAGCTGGCATCTCACTCTCTTTGAATCTTCTTTATCATGCTAAGAGGAGCAGGAAAAAGTAAAAAATTTCAGAATTGCACCTTGCAATGCGGAGAAATTACTGTTTGTGCATTTACAATATTCAATGATTTTTGCCATTGAAAAACGTCCAGAAATGATTGAAGCTACTGACTGAATGAAAGGAGCTGGCATCTCACTCTCTTTGAATCTTCTTTATCATGCTAAGAGGAGCAGGAAAAAGCAAAAAAATTCAGAATTGCACCTTGCAATGCGGAGAAATTACTGTTTGTGCATTTACAATATTCATTGATTTTTGCCATTGAAAAACGTCCAGAAATGATTGAAGCTACTGACTGAATGAAAGGAGCTGGCATCTCACTCTCTTTGAATCTTCTTTATCATGCTAAGAGGAGCAGGAAAAAGCAAAAAATTTCAGAATTGCACCTTGCAATGCGGAGAAATTACTGTTTGTGCATTTACAATATTCATTGATTTTTGCCATTGAAAAATGTCCAGAAATGATTGAAGCTACTGACTGAATGAAAGGAGCTGGCATCTCACTCTCTTTGAATCTTCTTTATCATGCTAAGAGGAGCAGGAAAAAGCAAAAAATTTCAGAATTGCGCCTTGCAATGCGGAGAAATTACTGTTTGTGCATTTACAAAATTCATTGATTTTTGCCATTGAAAAACATCATGTTATTCATATACCAGAAATGATTGAAGCTACTGACTGAAGGAAAGGATCTGGCATCTCACTCTCTTTGAATCTTCTTTGTCATGCTAAGAGGAGCAGGAAAAAGCAAAAAATTTCAGAATTGCACCTTGCAATGCGGAGAAATTACTGTTTGTGCATTTACAATATTCATTGATTTTTGCCATTGAAAAAGTCCAGAAATGATTGAAGCTACTGACTGAATGAAAGGAGCTGGCATCTCACTCTCTTTGAATCTTCTTTATCATGCTAAGAGGAGCAGGAAAAAGTAAAAAATTTCAGAATTGCACCTTGCAATGCGGAGAAATTACTGTTTGTGCATTTACAATATTCAATGATTTTTGCCATTGAAAAACGTCCAGAAATGATTGAAGCTACTGACTGAATGAAAGGAGCTGGCATCTCACTCTCTTTGAATCTTCTTTATCATGCTAAGAGGAGCAGGAAAAAGCAAAAAATTTCAGAATTGCACCTTGCAATGCGGAGAAATTACTGTTTGTGCATTTACAATATTCATTGATTTTTGCCATTGAAAAACATCATGTTATTCATATACCAGAAATGATTGAAGCTACTGACTGAATGAAAGGAGCTGGCATCTCACTCTCTTTGAATCTTCTTTATCATGCTAAGAGGAGCAGGAAAAAGCAAAAAATTTCAGAATTGCACCTTGCAATGCGGAGAAATTGCAGTTTGTGCATTTACAATATTCATTGATTTTTGCCATTGAAAAACGTCCAGAAATGATTGAAGCTACTGACTGAATGAAAGGAGCTGGCATCTCACTCTCTTTGAATCTTCTTTATCATGCTAAGAGGAGCAGGAAAAAGCAAAAAATTTCAGAATTGCACCTTGCAATGCGGAGAAATTACTGTTTGTGCATTTACAATATTCATTGATTTTTGCCATTGAAAAACGTCCAGAAATGATTGAAGCTACTGACTGAATGAAAGGAGCTGGCATCTCACTCTCTTTGAATCTTCTTTATCATGCTAAGAGGAGCAGGAAAAAGCAAAAAATTTCAGAATTGCACCTTGCAATGCGGAGAAATTACTGTTTGTGCATTTACAATATTCATTGATTTTTGCCATTGAAAAACATCATGTTATTCATATACCAGAAATGTTTGAAGCTACTGACTGAATGAAAGGAGCTGGCATCTCACTCTCTTTGAATCTTCTTTATCATGCTAAGAGGAGCAGGAAAAAGCAAAAAATTTCAGAATTGCACCTTGCAATGCGGAGAAATTACTGTTTGTGCATTTACAATATTCATTGATTTTTGCCATTGAAAAACGTCCAGAAATGATTGAAGCTACTGACTGAATGAAAGGAGCTGGCATCTCACTCTCTTTGAATCTTCTTTATCATGCTAAGAGGAGCAGGAAAAGGCAAAAAATTTCAGAATTGCACCTTGCAATGCGGAGAAATTACTGTTTGTGCATTTACAATATTCATTGATTTTTGCCATTGAAAAACATCATGTTATTCATATACCAGAAATGATTGAAGCTACTGACTGAATGAAAGGAGCTGGCATCTCATTCTCTTTGAATCTTCTTTATCATGCTAAGAGGAGCAGGAAAAAGTAAAAAATTTCAGAATTGCACCTTGCAATGCGGAGAAATTACTGTTTGTGCATTTACAATATTCAATGATTTTTGCCATTGAAAAACGTCCAGAAATGATTGAAGCTACTGACTGAATGAAAGGAGCTGGCATCTCACTCTCTTTGAATCTTGTTTATCATGCTAAGAGGAGCAGGAAAAAGCAAAAAATTTCAGAATTGCACCTTGCAATGCGGAGAAATTACTGTTTGTGCATTTACAATATTCATTGATTTTTGCCATTGAAAAACGTCCAGAAATGATTGAAGCTACTGACTGAATGAAAGGAGCTGGCATCTCACTCTCTTTGAATCTTCTTTATCATGCTAAGAGGAGCAGGAAAAAGCCAAAAATTTCATAATTGCACCTTGCAATGCGGAGAAATTACTGTTTGTGCATTTACAATATCCATTGATTTTTGCTATTGAAAAACATCATGTTATTCATATACCAGAAATGATTGAAGCTACTGACTGAATGAAAGGAGCTGGCATCTCACTCTCTTTGAATCTTCTTTATCATGCTAAGAGGAGCAGGAAAAAGCAAAAAATTTCAGAATTGCACCTTGCAATGCGGAGAAATTACTGTTTGTGCATTTACAATATTCATTGATTTTTGCCATTGAAAAACATCATGTTATTCATATACCAGAAATGATTGAAGCTACTGACTGAATGAAAGGAGCTGGCATCTCACTCTCTTTGAATCTTCTTTATCATGCTAAGAGGAGCAGGAAAAAGCAAAAAATTTCAGAATTGCACCTTGCAATGCGGAGAAATTGCAGTTTGTGCATTTACAATATTCATTGATTTTTGCCATTGAAAAACGTCCAGAAATGATTGAAGCTACTGACTGAATGAAAGGAGCTGGCATCTCACTCTCTTTGAATCTTCTTTATCATGCTAAGAGGAGCAGGAAAAAGCAAAAAATTTCAGAATTGCACCTTGCAATGCGGAGAAATTACTGTTTGTGCATTTACAATATTCATTGATTTTTGCCATTGAAAAACGTCCAGAAATGATTGAAGCTACTGACTGAATGAAAGGAGCTGGCATCTCACTCTCTTTGAATCTTCTTTATCATGCTAAGAGGAGCAGGAAAAAGCAAAAAATTTCAGAATTGCACCTTGCAATGCGGAGAAATTACTGTTTGTGCATTTACAATATTCATTGATTTTTGCCATTGAAAAATGTCCAGAAATGATTGAAGCTACTGACTGAATGAAAGGAGCTGGCATCTCACTCTCTTTGAATCTTCTTTATCATGCTAAGAGGAGCAGGAAAAAGCAAAAAATTTCAGAATTGCGCCTTGCAATGCGGAGAAATTACTGTTTGTGCATTTACAAAATTCATTGATTTTTGCCATTGAAAAACATCATGTTATTCATATACCAGAAATGATTGAAGCTACTGACTGAAGGAAAGGATCTGGCATCTCACTCTCTTTGAATCTTCTTTGTCATGCTAAGAGGAGCAGGAAAAAGCAAAAAATTTCAGAATTGCACCTTGCAATGCGGAGAAATTACTGTTTGTGCATTTACAATATTCATTGATTTTTGCCATTGAAAAACGTCCAGAAATGATTGAAGCTACTGACTGAATGAAAGGAGCTGGCATCTCACTCTCTTTGAATCTTCTTTATCATGCTAAGAGGAGCAGGAAAAAGCAAAACATTTCAGAATTGCACCTTGCAATGCGGAGAAATTACTGTTTGTGCATTTACAATATTCATTGATTTTTGCGATTGAAAAACATCATGTTATTCATATACCAGAAATGATTGAAGCTACTGACTGAATGAAAGGAGCTGGCATCTCACTCTCTTTGAATCTTCTTTATCATGCTAAGAGGAGCAGGAAAAAGTAAAAAATTTCAGAATTGCACCTTGCAATGCGGAGAAATTACTGTTTGTGCATTTACAATATTCAATGATTTTTGCCATTGAAAAACGTCCAGAAATGATTGAAGCTAGTGACTGAATGAAAGGAGCTGGCATCTCACTCTCTTTGAATCTTCTTTATCATGCTAAGAGGAGCAGGAAAAAGCAAAAAATTTCAGAATTGCACCTTGCAATGCGGAGAAATTACTGTTTGTGCATTTACAATATTCATTGATTTTTGCCATTGAAAAACGTCCAGAAATGATTGAAGCTACTGACTGAATGATAGGAGCTGGCATCTCACTCTCTTTGAATCTTCTTTATCATGCTAAGAGGAGCAGGAAAAAGCAAAAAATTTCAGAATTGCACCTTGCAATGCGGAGAAATTACTGTTTGTGCATTTACAATATTCATTGATTTTTGCCATTGAAAAATGTCCAGAAATGATTGAAGCTACTGACTGAATGAAAGGAGCTGGCATCTCACTCTCTTTGAATCTTCTTTATCATGCTAAGAGGAGCAGGAAAAAGCAAAAAATTTCAGAATTGCGCCTTGCAATGCGGAGAAATTACTGTTTGTGCATTTACAAAATTCATTGATTTTTGCCATTGAAAAACATCATGTTATTCATATACCAGAAATGATTGAAGCTACTGACTGAAGGAAAGGATCTGGCATCTCACTCTCTTTGAATCTTCTTTGTCATGCTAAGAGGAGCAGGAAAAAGCAAAAAATTTCAGAATTGCACCTTGCAATGCGGAGAAATTACTGTTTGTGCATTTACAATATTCATTGATTTTTGCCATTGAAAAACGTCCAGAAATGATTGAAGCTACTGACTGAATGAAAGGAGCTGGCATCTCACTCTCTTTGAATCTTCTTTATCATGCTAAGAGGAGCAGGAAAAAGCAAAACATTTCAGAATTGCACCTTGCAATGCGGAGAAATTACTGTTTGTGCATTTACAATATTCATTGATTTTTGCGATTGAAAAACATCATGTTATTCATATACCAGAAATGATTGAAGCTACTGACTGAATGAAAGGAGCTGGCATCTCACTCTCTTTGAATCTTCTTTATCATGCTAAGAGGAGCAGGAAAAAGTAAAAAATTTCAGAATTGCACCTTGCAATGCGGAGAAATTACTGTTTGTGCATTTACAATATTCAATGATTTTTGCCATTGAAAAACGTCCAGAAATGATTGAAGCTACTGACTGAATGAAAGGAGCTGGCATCTCACTCTCTTTGAATCTTCTTTATCATGCTAAGAGGAGCAGGAAAAAGCAAAAAATTTCAGAATTGCACCTTGCAATGCGGAGAAATTACTGTTTGTGCATTTACAATATTCATTGATTTTTGCCATTGAAAAACATCATGTTATTCATATACCAGAAATGATTGAAGCTACTGACTGAATGAAAGGAGCTGGCATCTCACTCTCTTTGAATCTTCTTTATCATGCTAAGAGGAGCAGGAAAAAGCAAAAAATTTCAGAATTGCACCTTGCAATGCGGAGAAATTGCAGTTTGTGCATTTACAATATTCATTGATTTTTGCCATTGAAAAACGTCCAGAAATGATTGAAGCTACTGACTGAATGAAAGGAGCTGGCATCTCACTCTCTTTGAATCTTCTTTATCATGCTAAGAGGAGCAGGAAAAAGCAAAAAATTTCAGAAATGCACCTTGCAATGCGGAGAAATTACTGTTTGTGCATTTACAATATTCATTGATTTTTGCCATTGAAAAACGTCCAGAAATGATTGAAGCTACTGACTGAATGAAAGGAGCTGGCATCTCACTCTCTTTGAATCTTCTTTATCATGCTAAGAGGAGCAGGAAAAAGCAAAAAATTTCAGAATTGCACCTTGCAATGCGGAGAAATTACTGTTTGTGCATTTACAATATTCATTGATTTTTGCCATTGAAAAACATCATGTTATTCATATACCAGAAATGTTTGAAGCTACGGACTGAATGAAAGGAGCTGGCATCTCACTCTCTTTGAATCTTCTTTATCATGCTAAGAGGAGCAGGAAAAAGCAAAAAATTTCAGAATTGCACCTTGCAATGCGGAGAAATTACTGTTTGTGCATTTACAATATTCATTGATTTTTGCCATTGAAAAACGTCCAGAAATGATTGAAGCTACTGACTGAATGAAAGGAGCTGGCATCTCACTCTCTTTGAATCTTCTTTATCATGCTAAGAGGAGCAGGAAAAGGCAAAAAATTTCAGAATTGCACCTTGCAATGCGGAGAAATTACTGTTTGTGCATTTACAATATTCATTGATTTTTGCCATTGAAAAACATCATGTTATTCATATACCAGAAATTATTGAAGCTACTGACTGAATGAAAGGAGCTGGCATCTCACTCTCTTTGAATCTTCTTTATCATGCTAAGAGGAGCAGGAAAAAGCAAAAAATTTCAGAATTGCACCTTGCAATGCGGAGAAATTACTGTTTGTGCATTTACAATATTCATTGATTTTTGCCATTGAAAAACATCATGTTATTCATATACCAGAAATGATTGAAGCTACTGACTGAATGAAAGGAGCTGGCATCTCACTCTCTTTGAATCTTCTTTATCATGCTAAGAGGAGCAGGAAAAAGCAAAAAATTTCAGAATTGCACCTTGCAATGCGGAGAAATTACTGTTTGTGCATTTACAATATTCATTGATTTTTGCCATTGAAAAACGTCCAGAAATGATTGAAGCTACTGACTGAATGAAAGGAGCTGGCATCTCACTCTCTTTGAATCTTCTTTATCATGCTAAGAGGAGCAGGAAAAAGCAAAAAAATTCAGAATTGCACCTTGCAATGCGGAGAAATTACTGTTTGTGCATTTACAATATTCATTGATTTTTGCCATTGAAAAACATCATGTTATTCATATACCAGAAATGATTGAAGCTACTGACTGAATGAAAGGAGCTGGCATCTCAGTCTCTTTGAATCTTCTTTTTCATGCTAAGAGGAGCAGGAAAAAGTAAAAAATTTCAGAATTGCACCTTGCAATGCGGAGAAATTACTGTTTGTGCATTTACAATATTCATTGATTTTTGCCATTGAAAAACGTCCAGAAATGATTGAAGCTACTGACTGAATGAAAGGAGCTGGCATCTCAGTCTCTTTGACTCTTCTTTATCATGCTAAGAGGAGCAGGAAAAAGCAAAAAATTTCAGATTTGCACCTTGCAATGCGGAGAAATTACTGCTTGTGCATTTACAATATTCATTGATTTTTGCCATTGAAAAACGTCCAGAAATGATTGAAGCTACTGACTGAATGAAAGGAGCTGGCATCTCACTCTCTTTGAATCTTCTTTATCATGCTAAGAGGAGCAGGAAAAAGCAAAAAATTTCAGAATTGCACCTTGCAATACGAAGAAATTACTGTTTGTGCATTTACACTATTCATTGATTTTTGCCATTGAAAAACGTCCAGAAATGATTGAAGCTACTGACTGAATGAAAGGAGCTGGCATCTCACTCTCTTTGAATCTTCTTTATCATGCTAAGAGGAGCAGGAAAAAGCAAAAAATTTCAGAATTGCACCTTGCAATGCGGAGAAATTACTGTTTGTGCATTTACAATATTCATTGATTTTTGCCATTGAAAAATGTCCAGAAATGATTGAAGCTACTGACTGAATGAAAGGAGCTGGCATCTCACTCTCTTTGAATCTTCTTTATCATGCTAAGAGGAGCAGGAAAAAGCAAAAAATTTCAGAATTGCACCTTGCAATGCGGAGAAATTACTGTTTGTGCATTTACAATATTCATTGATTTTTGCCGTTGAAAAACGTCCAGAAATGATTGAAGCTACTGACTGAATGAAAGGAGCTGGCATCTCACTCTCTTTGAATCTTCTTTATCATGCTAAGAGGAGCAGGAAAAAGCAAAAAATTTCAGAATTGCACCTTGCAATGCGGAGAAATTACTGTTTGTGCATTTACAATATTCATTGATTTTTGCCATTGAAAAACATCCAGAAATGATTGAAGCTACTGACTGAATGAAAGGAGCTGGCATCTCACTCTCTTTGAATCTTCTTTATCATGCTAAGAGAAGCAGGAAAAAGCAAAAAATTTCAGAATTGCACCTTGCAATGCGGAGAAATTACTGTTTGTGCATTTACAATATTCATTGATTTTTGCCATTGTTAAACATCATGTTATTCATATACCAGAAATGATTGAAGCTACTGACTGAATGAAAGGAGCTGGCATCTCACTCTCTTTGAATCTTCTTTATCATGCTAAGAGGAGCAGGAAAAAGCAAAAAATTTCAGAATTGCACCTTGCAATGCGGAGAAATTACTGTTTGTGCATTTACAATATTCATTGATTTTTGCCATTGAAAAACGTCCAGAAATGTTTGAAGCTACTGACTGAATGAAAGGAGCTGGCATCTCACTCTCTTTGAATCTTCTTTATCATGCTAAGAGGAGCAGGAAAAAGCAAAAAATTTCAGAATTGCACCTTGCAATGCGGAGAAATTACTGTTTGTGCATTTACAATATTCATTGATTTTTGCCATTGAAAAACGTCCAGAAATGATTGAAGCTACTGACTGAATGAAAGGAGCTGGCATCTCACTCTCTTTGAATCTTCTTTATCATGCTAAGAGGAGCAGGAAAATGCAAAAAATTTCAGAATTGCTCCTTGCAATGCGGAGAAATTACTGTTTGTGCATTTACAATATTCATTGATTTTTGCCATTGAAAAACATCATGTTATTCATATACCAGAAATGTTTGAAGCTACTGACTGAATGAAAGGAGCTGGCATGACACTCTCTTTGAATCTTCTTTATCATGCTAAAAGGAGCAGGAAAAAGCAAAAAATTTCAGAATTGCACCTTGCAATGCGGAGAAATTACTGTTTGTGCATTTACAATATTCATTGATTTTTGCCATTGAAAAACGTCCAGAAATGATTGAAGCTACTGACTGAATGAAAGGAGCTGGCATCTCACTCTCTTTGAATCTTCTTTATCATGCTAAGAGGAGCAGGAAAAAGCAAAAAATTTCAGAATTGCACCTTGCAATGCGGAGAAATTACTGTTTGTGCATTTACAATATTCATTGATTTTTGCCATTGAAAAACATCATGTTATTCATATACCAGAAATGATTGAAGCTACTGACTGAATGAAAGGAGCTGGCATCTCACTCTCTTTGAATCTTCTTTATCATGCTAAGAGGAGCAGGAAAAAGCAAAAAATTTCAGAATTGCACCTTGCAATGCGGAGAAATTACTGTTTGTGCATTTACAATATTCATTGATTTTTGCCATTGAAAAACGTCCAGAAATGATTGAAGCTACTGACTGAATGAAAGGAGCTGGCATCTCACTCTATTTGAATCTTCTTTATCATGCTAAGAGGAGCAGGAAAAAGCAAAAAATTTCAGAATTGCACCTTGCAATGCGGAGAAATTACTGTTTGTGCATTTACAATATTCATTGATTTTTGCCATTGAAAAACATCATGTTATTCATATACCAGAAATGTTTGAAGCTACTGACTGAATGAAAGGAGCTGGCATCTCACTCTCTTTGAATCTTCTTTATCATGCTAAGAGGAGCAGGAAAAAGCAAAAAATTTCAGAATTGCACCTTGCAATGCGGAGAAATTACTGTTTGTGCATTTACAATATTCATTGATTTTTGCCATTGAAAAACGTCCAGAAATGATTGAAGCAACTGACTGAATGAAAGGAGCTGGCATCTCACTCTCTTTGAATCTTCTTTATCATGCTAAGAGGAGCAGGAAAAGGCAAAAAATTTCAGAATTGCACCTTGCAATGCGGAGAAATTACTGTTTGTGCATTTACAATATTCATTGATTTTTGCCATTGAAAAACATCATGTTATTCATATACCAGAAATGTTTGAAGCTACTGACTGAATGAAAGGAGCTGGCATCTCACTCTCTTTGAATCTTCTTTATCATGCTAAGAGGAGCAGGAAAAAGCAAAAAATTTCAGAATTGCACCTTGCAATGCGAATAAATTACTGTTTGTGCATTTACAATATTCATTGATTTTTGCCATTGAAAAACATCATGTTATTCATATACCAGAAATGATTGAAGCTACTGACTGAATGAAAGGAGCTGGCATCTCACTCTCTTTGAATCTTCTTTATCATGCTAAGAGGAGCAGGAAAAAGCAAAAAATTTCAGAATTGCACCTTGCAATGCGGAGAAATTACTGTTTGTGCATTTACAATATTCATTGATTTTTGCCATTGAAAAACATCATGTTATTCATATACCAGAAATGATTGAAGCTACTGACTGAATGAAAGGAGCTGGCATCTCACTCTCTTTGAATCTTCTTTATCATGCTAAGAGGAGCAGGAAAAAGCAAAAAATTTCAGAATTGCACCTCGCAATGCGGAGAAATTACTGTTTGTGCATTTACAATATTCATTGATTTTTGCCATTGAAAAACGTCCAGAAATGATTGAAGCTACTGACTGAATGAAAGGAGCTGGCATCTCACTCTCTTTGAATCTTCTTTATCATGCTAAGAGGAGCAGGAAAAAGCAAAAAATTTCAGAATTGCACCTTGCAATGCGGAGAAATTGCTGTTTGTGCATTTACAAAATTCATTGATTTTTGCCATTGAAAAACATCATGTTATTCATATACCAGAAATGTTTGAAGCTACTGACTGAATGAAAGGAGCTGGCATCTCACTCTCTTTGAATCTTCTTTATCATGCTAAGAGGAGCAGGAAAAAGCAAAAAATTTCAGAATTGCACCTTGCAATGCGGAGAAATTACTGTTTGTGCATTTACAATATTCATTGATTTTTGCCATTGAAAAACGTCCAGAAATGATTGAAGCTACTGACTGAATGAAAGGAGCTGGCATCTCACTCTCTTTGAATCTTCTTTATCATGCTAAGAGGAGCAGGAAAAAGCAAAAAATTTCAGAATTGCACCTTGCAATGCGGAGAAATTACTGTTTGTGCAATTACAATATACATTGATTTTTGCCATTGAAAAACGTCCAGAAATGATTGAAGCTACTGACTGAATGAAAGGAGCTGGCATCTCACTCTCTTTGAATCTTCTTTATCATGCTAAGAGGAGCAGGAAAAAGCAAAAAATTTCAGAATTGCACCTTGCAATGCGGAGAAATTACTGTTTGTGCATTTACAATATACATTGATTTTTGCCATTGAAAAACGTCCAGAAATGATTGAAGCTACTGACTGAATGAAAGGAGCTGGCATCTCACTCTCTTTGAATCTTCTTTATCATGCTAAGAGGAGCAGGAAAAAGCAAAAAATTTCAGAATTGCACCTTGCAATGCGGAGAAATTACTGTTTGTGCATTTACAATATTCATTGATTTTTGCCATTGAAAAACGTCCAGAAATGATTGAAGCTACTGACTGAATGAAAGGAGCTAGCATCTCACTCTCTTTGAATCTTCTTTATCATGCTAAGAGGAGCAGGAAAAAGCAAAAAATTTCAGAATTGCACCTTGCAATGCGGAGAAATTACTGTTTGTGCATTTACAATATTCATTGATTTTTGCCATTGAAAAACGTCCAGAAATGATTGAACCTACCGACTGAATGAAAGGAGCTGGCATCTCACTCTCTTTGAATCTTCTTTATCATGCTAAGAGGAGCAGGAAAAAGGAAAAAATTTCAGAATTGCACCTTGCAATGCGGAGAAATTACTGTTTGTGCATTTACAATATTCATTGATTTTTGCCGTTGAAAAACGTCCAGAAATGATTGAAGCTACTGACTGAATGAAAGGAGCTGGCATCTCACTCTCTTTGAATCTTCTTTATCATGCTAAGAGGAGCAGGAAAAAGCAAAAAATTTCAGAATTGCACCTTGCAATGCGGAGAAATTACTGTTTGTGCATTTACAATATTCATTGATTTTTGCCATTGAAAAACATCATGTTATTCATATACCAAAAATGATTGAAGCTACTGAGTGAATGAAAGGAGCTGGCATCTCACTCTCTTTGAATCTTCTTTATCATGCTAAGAGGAGCAGGAAAAAGCAAAAAATTTCAGAATTGCACCTTGCAATGCGGAGAAATTACTGTTTGTGCATTTACAATATTCATTGATTTTTGCCATTGAAAAACGTCCAGAAATGATTGAAGCTACTGACTGAATGAAAGGAGCTGGCATCTCACTCTCTTTGAATCTTCTTTATCATGCTAAGAGGAGCAGGAAAAAGCAAAAAATTTCAGAATTGCACCTTGCAATGCGGAGAAATTACTGTTTGTGCATTTACAATATTCATTGATTTTTGCCATTGAAAAACGTCCAGAAATGATTGAAGCTACTGACTGAATGAAAGGAGCTGGCATCTCACTCTCTTTGAATCTTCTTTATCATGCTAAGAGGAGCAGGAAAAAGCAAAAAATTTCAGAATTGCACCTTGCAATGCGGAGAAATTACTGTTTGTGCATTTACAATATTCATTGATTTTTGCCATTGAAAAACATCATGTTATTCATATACCAGAAATGATTGAAGCTACTGACTGAATGAAAGGAGCTGGCATCTCACTCTCTTTGAATCTTCTTTATCATGCTAAGAGGAGCAGGAAAAAGCAAAAAATTTCAGAATTGCACCTTGCAATGCGGAGAAATTACTGTTTGTGCATTTACAATATTCATTGATTTTTGCCATTGAAAAACGTCCAGAAATGATTGAAGCTACTGACTGAATGAAAGGAGCTGGCATCTCACTCTCTTTGAATCTTCTTTATCATGCTAAGAGGAGCAGGAAAAAGCAAAAAATTTCAGAATTGCACCTTGCAATGCGGAGAAATTACTGTTTGTGCATTTACAATATACATTGATTTTTGCCATTGAAAAACGTCCAGAAATGATTGAAGCTACTGACTGAATGAAAGGAGCTGGCATCTCACTCTCTTTGAATCTTCTTTATCATGCTAAGAGGAGCAGGAAAAAGCAAAAAATTTCAGAATTGCACCTTGCAATGCGGAGAAATTACTGTTTGTGCATTTACAATATTCATTGATTTTTGCCATTGAAAAATGTCCAGAAATGATTGAAGCTACTGACTGAATGAAAGGAGCTAGCATCTCACTCTCTTTGAATCTTCTTTATCATGCTAAGAGGAGCAGGAAAAAGCAAAAAATTTCAGAATTGCACCTTGCAATGCGGAGAAATTACTGTTTGTGCATTTACAATATTCATTGATTTTTGCCATTGAAAAACGTCCAGAAATGATTGAACCTACCGACTGAATGAAAGGAGCTGGCATCTCACTCTCTTTGAATCTTCTTTATCATGCTAAGAGGAGCAGGAAAAAGCAAAAAATTTCAGAATTGCACCTTGCAATGCGGAGAAATTACTGTTTGTGCATTTACAATATTCATTGATTTTTGCCGTTGAAAAACGTCCAGAAATGATTGAAGCTACTGACTGAATGAAAGGAGCTGGCATCTCACTCTCTTTGAATCTTCTTTATCATGCTAAGAGGAGCAGGAAAAAGCAAAAAATTTCAGAATTGCACCTTGCAATGCGGAGAAATTACTGTTTGTGCATTTACAATATTCATTGATTTTTGCCATTGAAAAACATCATGTTATTCATATACCAAAAATGATTGAAGCTACTGAGTGAATGAAAGGAGCTGGCATCTCACTCTCTTTGAATCTTCTTTATCATGCTAAGAGGAGCAGGAAAAAGCAAAAAATTTCAGAATTGCACCTTGCAATGCGGAGAAATTACTGTTTGTGCATTTACAATATTCATTGATTTTTGCCATTGAAAAACGTCCAGAAATGATTGAAGCTACTGACTGAATGAAAGGAGCTGGCATCTCACTCTCTTTGAATCTTCTTTATCATGCTAAGAGGAGCAGGAAAAAGCAAAAAATTTCAGAATTGCACCTTGCAATGCGGAGAAATTACTGTTTGTGCATTTACAATATTCATTGATTTTTGCCATTGAAAAACATCATGTTATTCATATACCAGAAATGTTTGAAGCTACTGACTGAATGAAAGGAGCTGGCATGTCACTCTCTTTGAATCTTCTTTATCATGCTAAGAGGAGCAGGAAAAAGCAAAAAATTTCAGAATTGCACCTTGCAATGCGGAGAAATTACTGTTTGTGCATTTACAATATTCATTGATTTTTGCCATTGAAAAACGTCCAGAAATGATTGAAGCTACTGACTGAATGAAAGGAGCTGGCATCTCACTCTCTTTGAATCTTCTTTATCATGCTAAGAGGAGCAGGAAAAAGCAAAAAATTTCAGAATTGCACCTTGCAATGCGGAGAAATTACTGTTTGTGCATTTACAATATTCATTGATTTTTGCCATTGAAAAACGTCCAGAAATGTTTGAAGCTACTGACTGAATGAAAGGAGCTGGCATCTCACTCTCTTTGAATCTTCTTTATCATGCTAAGAGGAGCAGGAAAAAGCAAAAAATTTCAGAATTGCACCTTGCAATGCGGAGAAATTACTGTTTGTGCATTTACAATATTCATTGATTTTTGCCATTGAAAAACGTCCAGAAATGATTGAAGCTACTGACTGAATGAAAGGAGCTGGCATCTCACTCTCTTTGAATCTTCTTTATCATGCTAAGAGGAGCAGGAAAATGCAAAAAATTTCAGAATTGCTCCTTGCAATGCGGAGAAATTACTGTTTGTGCATTTACAATATTCATTGATTTTTGCCATTGAAAAACATCATGTTATTCATATACCAGAAATGTTTGAAGCTACTGACTGAATGAAAGGAGCTGGCATGACACTCTCTTTGAATCTTCTTTATCATGCTAAAAGGAGCAGGAAAAAGCAAAAAATTTCAGAATTGCACCTTGCAATGCGGAGAAATTACTGTTTGTGCATTTACAATATTCATTGATTTTTGCCATTGAAAAACGTCCAGAAATGATTGAAGCTACTGACTGAATGAAAGGAGCTGGCATCTCACTCTCTTTGAATCTTCTTTATCATGCTAAGAGGAGCAGGAAAAAGCAAAAAATTTCAGAATTGCACCTTGCAATGCGGAGAAATTACTGTTTGTGCATTTACAATATTCATTGATTTTTGCCATTGAAAAACATCATGTTATTCATATACCAGAAATGATTGAAGCTACTGACTGAATGAAAGGAGCTGGCATCTCACTCTCTTTGAATCTTCTTTATCATGCTAAGAGGAGCAGGAAAAAGCAAAAAATTTCAGAATTGCACCTTGCAATGCGGAGAAATTACTGTTTGTGCATTTACAATATTCATTGATTTTTGCCATTGAAAAACGTCCAGAAATGATTGAAGCTACTGACTGAATGAAAGGAGCTGGCATCTCACTCTATTTGAATCTTCTTTATCATGCTAAGAGGAGCAGGAAAAAGCAAAAAATTTCAGAATTGCACCTTGCAATGCGGAGAAATTACTGTTTGTGCATTTACAATATTCATTGATTTTTGCCATTGAAAAACATCATGTTATTCATATACCAGAAATGTTTGAAGCTACTGACTGAATGAAAGGAGCTGGCATCTCACTCTCTTTGAATCTTCTTTATCATGCTAAGAGGAGCAGGAAAAAGCAAAAAATTTCAGAATTGCACCTTGCAATGCGGAGAAATTACTGTTTGTGCATTTACAATATTCATTGATTTTTGCCATTGAAAAACGTCCAGAAATGATTGAAGCAACTGACTGAATGAAAGGAGCTGGCATCTCACTCTCTTTGAATCTTCTTTATCATGCTAAGAGGAGCAGGAAAAGGCAAAAAATTTCAGAATTGCACCTTGCAATGCGGAGAAATTACTGTTTGTGCATTTACAATATTCATTGATTTTTGCCATTGAAAAACATCATGTTATTCATATACCAGAAATGTTTGAAGCTACTGACTGAATGAAAGGAGCTGGCATCTCACTCTCTTTGAATCTTCTTTATCATGCTAAGAGGAGCAGGAAAAAGCAAAAAATTTCAGAATTGCACCTTGCAATGCGAATAAATTACTGTTTGTGCATTTACAATATTCATTGATTTTTGCCATTGAAAAACATCATGTTATTCATATACCAGAAATGATTGAAGCTACTGACTGAATGAAAGGAGCTGGCATCTCACTCTCTTTGAATCTTCTTTATCATGCTAAGAGGAGCAGGAAAAAGCAAAAAATTTCAGAATTGCACCTTGCAATGCGGAGAAATTACTGTTTGTGCATTTACAATATTCATTGATTTTTGCCATTGAAAAACATCATGTTATTCATATACCAGAAATGATTGAAGCTACTGACTGAATGAAAGGAGCTGGCATCTCACTCTCTTTGAATCTTCTTTATCATGCTAAGAGGAGCAGGAAAAAGCAAAAAATTTCAGAATTGCACCTCGCAATGCGGAGAAATTACTGTTTGTGCATTTACAATATTCATTGATTTTTGCCATTGAAAAACGTCCAGAAATGATTGAAGCTACTGACTGAATGAAAGGAGCTGGCATCTCACTCTCTTTGAATCTTCTTTATCATGCTAAGAGGAGCAGGAAAAAGCAAAAAATTTCAGAATTGCACCTTGCAATGCGGAGAAATTGCTGTTTGTGCATTTACAAAATTCATTGATTTTTGCCATTGAAAAACATCATGTTATTCATATACCAGAAATGTTTGAAGCTACTGACTGAATGAAAGGAGCTGGCATCTCACTCTCTTTGAATCTTCTTTATCATGCTAAGAGGAGCAGGAAAAAGCAAAAAATTT
Organism: Phyllobates terribilis; assembly: GCF_046119375.1. Classification (NCBI taxonomy): domain Eukaryota; kingdom Metazoa; phylum Chordata; class Amphibia; order Anura; family Dendrobatidae; genus Phyllobates; species Phyllobates terribilis. Next base: position 70,951 of record NW_027363839.1, read on the forward strand.
CAGAATTGCACCTTGCAATGCGGAGAAATTACTGTTTGTGCATTTACAATATTCATTGATTTTTGCCATTGAAAAACGTCCAGAAATGATTGAAGCTACTGACTGAATGAAAGGAGCTGGCATCTCACTCTCTTTGAATCTTCTTTATCATGCTAAGAGGAGCAGGAAAAAGCAAAAAATTTCAGAATTGCACCTTGCAATGCGGAGAAATTACTGTTTGTGCATTTACAATATACATTGATTTTTGCCATTGAAAAACATCCAGAAATGATTGAAGCTACTGACTGAATGAAAGGAGCTGGCATCTCACTCTCTTTGAATCTTCTTTATCATGCTAAGAGGAGCAGGAAAAAGCAAAAAATTTCAGAATTGCACCTTGCAATGCGGAGAAATTACTGTTTGTGCATTTACAATATACATTGATTTTTGCCATTGAAAAACGTCCAGAAATGATTGAAGCTACTGACTGAATGAAAGGAGCTGGCATCTCACTCTCTTTGAATCTTCTTTATCATGCTAAGAGGAGCAGGAAAAAGCAAAAAATTTCAGAATTGCACCTTGCAATGCGGAGAAATTACTGTTTGTGCATTTACAATATTCATTGATTTTTGCCATTGAAAAACGTCCAGAAATGATTGAAGCTACTGACTGAATGAAAGGAGCTAGCATCTCACTCTCTTTGAATCTTCTTTATCATGCTAAGAGGAGCAGGAAAAAGCAAAAAATTTCAGAATTGCACCTTGCAATGCGGAGAAATTACTGTTTGTGCATTTACAATATTCATTGATTTTTGCCATTGAAAAACGTCCAGAAATGATTGAACCTACCGACTGAATGAAAGGAGCTGGCATCTCACTCTCTTTGAATCTTCTTTATCATGCTAAGAGGAGCAGGAAAAAGGAAAAAATTTCAGAATTGCACCTTGCAATGCGGAGAAATTACTGTTTGTGCATTTACAATATTCATTGATTTTTGCCGTTGAAAAACGTCCAGAAATGATTGAAGCTACTGACTGAATGAAAGGAGCTGGCATCTCACTCTCTTTGAATCTTCTTTATCATGCTAAGAGGAGCAGGAAAAAGCAAAAAATTTCAGAATTGCACCTTGCAATGCGGAGAAATTACTGTTTGTGCATTTACAATATTCATTGATTTTTGCCATTGAAAAACATCATGTTATTCATATACCAAAAATGATTGAAGCTACTGAGTGAATGAAAGGAGCTGGCATCTCACTCTCTTTGAATCTTCTTTATCATGCTAAGAGGAGCAGGAAAAAGCAAAAAATTTCAGAATTGCACCTTGCAATGCGGAGAAATTACTGTTTGTGCATTTACAATATTCATTGATTTTTGCCATTGAAAAACGTCCAGAAATGATTGAAGCTACTGACTGAATGAAAGGAGCTGGCATCTCACTCTCTTTGAATCTTCTTCATCATGCTAAGAGGAGCAGGAAAAAGCAAAAAATTTCAGAATTGCACCTTGCAATGCGGAGAAATTACTGTTTGTGCATTTACAATATTCATTGATTTTTGCCATTGAAAAACATCATGTTATTCATATACCAGAAATGTTTGAAGCTACTGACTGAATGAAAGGAGCTGGCATGTCACTCTCTTTGAATCTTCTTTATCATGCTAAGAGGAGCAGGAAAAAGCAAAAAATTTCAGAATTGCACCTTGCAATGCGGAGAAATTACTGTTTGTGCATTTACAATATTCATTGATTTTTGCCATTGAAAAACGTCCAGAAATGATTGAAGCTACTGACTGAATGAAAGGAGCTGGCATCTCACTCTCTTTGAATCTTCTTTATCATGCTAAGAGGAGCAGGAAAAAGCAAAAAATTTCAGAATTGCACCTTGCAATGCGGAGAAATTACTGTTTGTGCATTTACAATATTCATTGATTTTTGCCATTGAAAAACATCATGTTATTCATATACCAGAAATGATTGAAGCTACTGACTGAATGAAAGGAGCTGGCATCTCACTCTCTTTGAATCTTCTTTATCATGCTAAGAGGAGCAGGAAAAAGCAAAAAATTTCAGAATTGCACCTTGCAATGCGGAGAAATTACTGTTTGTGCATTTACAATATTCATTGATTTTTGCCATTGAAAAACGTCCAGAAATGATTGAAGCTACTGACTGAATGAAAGGAGCTGGCATCTCACTCTCTTTGAATCTTCTTTATCATGCTAAGAGGAGCAGGAAAAAGCAAAAAATTTCAGAATTGCACCTTGCAATGCGGAGAAATTACTGTTTGTGCATTTACAATATACATTGATTTTTGCCATTGAAAAACGTCCAGAAATGATTGAAGCTACTGACTGAATGAAAGGAGCTGGCATCTCACTCTCTTTGAATCTTCTTTATCATGCTAAGAGGAGCAGGAAAAAGCAAAAAATTTCAGAATTGCACCTTGCAATGCGGAGAAATTACTGTTTGTGCATTTACAATATTCATTGATTTTTGCCATTGAAAAATGTCCAGAAATGATTGAAGCTACTGACTGAATGAAAGGAGCTAGCATCTCACTCTCTTTGAATCTTCTTTATCATGCTAAGAGGAGCAGGAAAAAGCAAAAAATTTCAGAATTGCACCTTGCAATGCGGAGAAATTACTGTTTGTGCATTTACAATATTCATTGATTTTTGCCATTGAAAAACGTCCAGAAATGATTGAACCTACCGACTGAATGAAAGGAGCTGGCATCTCACTCTCTTTGAATCTTCTTTATCATGCTAAGAGGAGCAGGAAAAAGCAAAAAATTTCAGAATTGCACCTTGCAATGCGGAGAAATTACTGTTTGTGCATTTACAATATTCATTGATTTTTGCCGTTGAAAAACGTCCAGAAATGATTGAAGCTACTGACTGAATGAAAGGAGCTGGCATCTCACTCTCTTTGAATCTTCTTTATCATGCTAAGAGGAGCAGGAAAAAGCAAAAAATTTCAGAATTGCACCTTGCAATGCGGAGAAATTACTGTTTGTGCATTTACAATATTCATTGATTTTTGCCATTGAAAAACATCATGTTATTCATATACCAAAAATGATTGAAGCTACTGAGTGAATGAAAGGAGCTGGCATCTCACTCTCTTTGAATCTTCTTTATCATGCTAAGAGGAGCAGGAAAAAGCAAAAAATTTCAGAATTGCACCTTGCAATGCGGAGAAATTACTGTTTGTGCATTTACAATATTCATTGATTTTTGCCATTGAAAAACGTCCAGAAATGATTGAAGCTACTGACTGAATGAAAGGAGCTGGCATCTCACTCTCTTTGAATCTTCTTTATCATGCTAAGAGGAGCAGGAAAAAGCAAAAAATTTCAGAATTGCACCTTGCAATGCGGAGAAATTACTGTTTGTGCATTTACAATATTCATTGATTTTTGCCATTGAAAAACATCATGTTATTCATATACCAGAAATGTTTGAAGCTACTGACTGAATGAAAGGAGCTGGCATGTCACTCTCTTTGAATCTTCTTTATCATGCTAAGAGGAGCAGGAAAAAGCAAAAAATTTCAGAATTGCACCTTGCAATGCGGAGAAATTACTGTTTGTGCATTTACAATATTCATTGATTTTTGCCATTGAAAAACGTCCAGAAATGATTGAAGCTACTGACTGAATGAAAGGAGCTGGCATCTCACTCTCTTTGAATCTTCTTTATCATGCTAAGAGGAGCAGGAAAAAGCAAAAAATTTCAGAATTGCACCTTGCAATGCGGAGAAATTACTGTTTGTGCATTTACAATATTCATTGATTTTTGCCATTGAAAAACATCATGTTATTCATATACCAGAAATGATTGAAGCTACTGACTGAATGAAAGGAGCTGGCATCTCACTCTCTTTGAATCTTCTTTATCATGCTAAGAGGAGCAGGAAAAAGCAAAAAATTTCAGAATTGCACCTTGCAATGCGGAGAAATTACTGTTTGTGCATTTACAATATTCATTGATTTTTGCCATTGAAAAACGTCCAGAAATGATTGAAGCTACTGACTGAATGAAAGGAGCTGGCATCTCACTCTCTTTGAATCTTCTTTATCATGCTAAGAGGAGCAGGAAAAAGCAAAAAATTTCAGAATTGCACCTTGCAATGCGGAGAAATTACTGTTTGTGCATTTACAATATTCATTGATTTTTGCCATTGAAAAACATCATGTTATTCATATACCAGAAATGTTTGAAGCTACTGACTGAATGAAAGGAGCTGGAATCTCACTCTCTTTGAATCTTCTTTATCATGCTAAGAGGAGCAGGAAAAAGCAAAAAATTTCAGAATTGCACCTTGCAATGCGGAGAAATTACTGTTTGTGCATTTACAATATTCATTGATTTTTGCCATTGAAAAACGTCCAGAAATGATTGAAGCTACTGACTGAATGAAAGGAGCTGGCATCTCACTCTCTTTGAATCTTCTTTATCATGCTAAGAGGAGCAGGAAAAGGCAAAAAATTTCAGAATTGCACCTTGCAATGCGGAGAAATTACTGTTTGTGCATTTACAATATTCATTGATTTTTGCCATTGAAAAACATCATGTTATTCATATACCAGAAATGTTTGAAGCTACTGACTGAATGAAAGGAGCTAGCATCTCACTCTCTTTGAATCTTCTTTATCATGCTAAGAGGAGCAGGAAAAACCAAAAAATTTCAGAATTGCACCTTGCAATGCGAATAAATTACTGTTTGTGCATTTACAATATTCATTGATTTTTGCCATTGAAAAACATCATGTTATTCATATACCAGAAATGATTGAAGCTACTGACTGAATGAAAGGAGCTGGCATCTCACTCTCTTTGAATCTTCTTTATCATGCTAAGAGGAGCAGGAAAAAGCAAAACATTTCAGAATTGCACCTTGCAATGCGGAGAAATTACTGTTTGTGCATTTACAATATTCATTGATTTTTGCCATTGAAAAACATAATGTTATTCACATACCAGAAATGATTGAAGCTACTGACTGAATGAAAGGAGCTGGCATCTCACTCTCTTTGAATCTTCTTTATCATGCTAAGAGGAGCAGGAAAAAGCAAAAAATTTCAGAATTGCACCTCGCAATGCGGAGAAATTACTGTTTGTGCATTTACAATATTCATTGATTTTTGCCATTGAAAAACGTCCAGAAATGATTGAAGCTACTGACTGAATGAAAGGAGCTGGCATCTCACTCTCTTTGAATCTTCTTTATCATGCTAAGAGGAGCAGGAAAAAGCAAAAAATTTCAGAATTGCACCTTGCAATGCGGAGAAATTGCTGTTTGTGCATTTACAAAATTCATTGATTTTTGCCATTGAAAAACATCATGTTATTCATATACCAGAAATGTTTGAAGCTACTGACTGAATGAAAGGAGCTGGCATCTCACTCTCTTTGAATCTTCTTTATCATGCTAAGAGGAGCAGGAAAAAGCAAAAAATTTCAGAATTGCACCTTGCAATGCGGAGAAATTACTGTTTGTGCATTTACAATATTCATTGATTTTTGCCATTGAAAAACGTCCAGAAATGATTGAAGCTACTGACTGAATGAAAGGAGCTGGCATCTCACTCTCTTTGAATCTTCTTTATCATGCTAAGAGGAGCAGGAAAAAGCAAAAAATTTCAGAATTGCACCTTGCAATGCGGAGAAATTACTGTTTGTGCATTTACAATATACATTGATTTTTGCCATTGAAAAACGTCCAGAAATGATTGAAGCTACTGACTGAATGAAAGGAGCTGGCATCTCACTCTCTTTGAATCTTCTTTATCATGCTAAGAGGAGCAGGAAAAAGCAAAAAATTTCAGAATTGCACCTTGCAATGCGGAGAAATTACTGTTTGTGCATTTACAATATTCATTGATTTTTGCCATTGAAAAACATCATGTTATTCATATACCAGAAATGATTAAAGCTACTGACTGAATGAAAGGAGCTGGCATCTCACTCTCTTTGAATATTCTTTATCATGCTAAGAGGAGCAGGAAAAAGCAAAAAATTTCAGAATTGCACCTTGCAATGTGGAGAAATTACTGTTTGTGCATTTACAATATTCATTGATTTTTACCATTGAAAAACGTCCAGAAATGATTGAAGCTACTGACTGAATGAAAGTAGCTGCCATCTCACTCTCTTTGAATCTTTTTTATCATGCTAAGAGGAGCAGGAAAAAGCAAAAAATTTCAGACTTGCACCTTGCAATGCGGAGAAATTACTGTTTGTGCATTTACAATATTCATTGATTTTTGCCATTGAAAAACATCATGTTATTCATATACCAGAAATGTTTGAAGCTACTGACTGAATGAAAGGAGCTGGCATCTCACTCTCTTTGAATCTTCTTTATCATGCTAAGAGGAGCAGGAAAAAGCAAAAAATTTCAGAATTGCACCTTGCAATGCGGAGAAATTACTTTTTGTGCATTTACAATATTCATTGATTTTTGCCATTGAAAAACGTCCAGAAATGATTGAAGCTACTGACTGAATGAAAGGAGCTGGCATCTCACTCTCTTTGAATCTTCTTTATCATGCTAAGAGGAGCAGGAAAAAGCAAAAAATTTCAGAATTGCACCTTGCAATGCGGAGAAATTACTGTTTGTGCATTTACAATATTCATTGATTTTTGCCATTGAAAAACGTCCAGAAATGATTGAAGCTACTGACTGAATGAAAGGAGCTGGCATCTCACTCTCTTTGAATCTTCTTTATCATGCTAAGAGGAGCAGGAAAAAGCAAAAAATTTCAGAATTGCACCTTGCAATGCGGAGAAATTACTGTTTGTGCATTTACAATATTCATTGATTTTTGCCATTGAAAAACATGTAATTCATATACCAGAAATGTTTGAAGCTACTGACTGAATGAAAGGAGCTGGCACCTCACTCTCTTTGAATCTTCTTTATCATGCTAAGAGGAGCGGGAAAAAGCAAAAAATTTCAGAATTGCACCTTGCAATGCGGAGAAATTACTGTTTGTGCATTTACAATATTCATTGATTTTTGCCATTGAAAAACGTCCAGAAATGATTGAAGGTACTGACTGAATGAAAGGAGCTGGCATCTCACTCTCTTTGAATCTTCTTTATCATGCTAAGAGGAGCAGGAAAAAGCAAAAAATTTCAGAATTGCACCTTGCAATGCGGAGAAATTACTGTTTGTGCATTTACAATATTCATTGATTTTTGCCATTGAAAAACGTCCAGAAATGATTGAAGCTACTGACTGAATGAAAGGAGCTGGCATCTCACTCTCTTTGAATCTTCTTTATCATGCTAAGAGGAGCAGGAAAAAGCAAAAAATTTCAGAATTGCACCTTGCAATGCGGAGAAATTACAGTTTGTGCATTTACAATATTCATTGATTTTTGCCATTGAGAAACGTCCAGAAATGATTGAAGCTACTGACTGAATGAAAGGAGCTAGCATCTCACTCTCTTTGAATCTTCTTTATCATGCTAAGAGGAACAGGAAAAAGCAAAAAATTTCAGAATTGCACCTTGCAATGCGGAGAAATTACTGTTTGTGCATTTACAATATTCATTGATTTTTGCCATTGAAAAACATCATGTTATTTATATACCAGAAATGTTTGAAGCTACTGACTGAATGAAAGGAGCTGGCATCTCACTCTCTTTGAATCTTCTTTATCATGCTAAGAGGAGCAGGAAAAAGCAAAAAATTTCAGAATTGCACCTTGCAATGTGGAGAAATTACTGTTTGTGCATTTACAATATTCATTGATTTTTACCATTGAAAAACGTCCAGAAATGATTGAAGCTACTGACTGAATGAAAGTAGCCGGCATCTCACTCTCTTTGAATTTTCTTTATCATGCTAAGAGGAGCAGGAAAAAGCAAAAAGTTTCAGACTTGCACCTTGCAATGCGGAGAAATTACTGTTTGTGCATTTACAATATTCATTGATTTTTGCCATTGAAAAACATCATGTTATTCATATACCAGAAATGTTTGAAGCTACTGACTGAATGAAAGGAGCTGGCATCTCACTCTCTTTGAATCTTCTTTATCATGCTAAGAGGAGCAGGAAAAAGCAAAAAATTTCAGAATTGCACCTTGCAATGCGGAGAAATTACTGTTTGTGCATTTACAATATTCATTGATTTTTGCCATTGAAAAACATCATGTTATTCATATACAAGAAATGTTTGAAGCTACTGACTGAATGAAAGGAGCTGGCATCTCAATCTCTTTGAATCTTCTTTATCATGCTAAGAGGAGCAGGAAAAAGCAAAAAATTTCAGAATTGCACCTTGCAATGTGGAGAAATTACTGTTTGTGCATTTACAATATTCATTGATTTTTACCATTGAAAAACGTCCAGAAATGATTGAAGCTACTGACTGAATGAAAGTAGCTGGCATCTCACTCTCTTTGAATCTTCTTTATCATGCTAAGAGGAGCAGAAAAAAGCAAAAAATTTCAGACTTGCACCTTGCAATGCGGAGAAATTACTATTTGTGCATTTACAATATTCATTGATTTTTGCCATTGAAAAACATCATGTTATTCATATACCAGAAATGTTTGAAGCTACTGACTGAATGAAAGGAGCTGGCATCTCACTCTCTTTGAATCTTCTTTATCATGCTAAGAGGAGCAGGAAAAAGCAAAAAATTTCAGAATTGCACCTTGCAATGCGGAGAAATTACTGTTTGTGCATTTACAATATTCATTGATTTTTGCCATTGAAAAACATCATGTTATTCATATACCAGAAATGTTTGAAGCTACTGACTGAATGAAAGGAGCTGACATCTCACTCTCTTTGAATCTTCTTTATCATGCTAAGAGGAGCAGGAAAAAGCAAAAAATTTCAGAATTGCACCTTGCAATGCGGAGAAATTACTGTTTGTGCATTTACAATATTCATTGATTTTTTCCATTGAAAAATGTCCAGAAATGATTGAAGCTACTGACTGAATGAAAGGAGCTGGCATCTCACTCTCTTTGAATCATGCTAAGAGGAGCAGGAAAAAGCAAAAAATTTCAGAATTGCACCTTGCAATGCGGAGAAATTACTGTTTGTGCATTTACAATATTCATTGATTTTTGCCATTCAAAAACATCATGTTATTCATATACCAGAAATGTTTGAAGCTACTGACTGAATGAAAGGAGCTGGCATCTCACTCTCTTTGAATCTTCTTTATCATGCTAAGAGGAGCAGGAAAAAGCAAAAAATTTTAGAATTGCACCTTGCAATGTGGAGAAATTACTGTTTGTGCATTTACAATATTCATTGATTTTTACCATTGAAAAACGTCCAGAAATGATTGAAGCTACTGACTGAATGAAAGTAGCTGGCATCTCACTCTCTTTGAATCTTCTTTATCATGCTAAGAGGAGCAGGAAAAAGCAAAAAATTTCAGACTTGCACCTTGCAATGCGGAGAAATTACTGTTTGTGCATTTACAATATTCATTGATTTTTGCCATTGAAAAACATCATGTTATTCATATACCAGAAATGTTTGAAGCTACTGACTGAATGAAAGGAGCTGGCATCTCACTCTCTTTGAATCTTCTTTATCATGCTAAGAGGAGCAGGAAAAAGCAAAAAATTTCAGAATTGCACCTTGCAATGCGGAGAAATTACTGTTTGTGCATTTACAATATTCATTGATTTTTGCCATTGAAAAAAGTCCAGAAATGATTGAAGCTACTGACTGAATGAAAGGAGCTGGCATCTCACTCTCTTTGAATCTTCTTTATCATGCTAAGAGGAGCAGGAAAAAGCAAAAAATTTCAGAATTGCACCTTGCAATGCGGAGAAATTACTGTTTGTGCATTTACAATATTCATTGATTTTTGCCATTGAAAAACGTCCAGAAATGATTGAAGCTACTGACTGAATGAAAGGAGCTGGCATCTCACTCTCTTTGAATCTTCTTTATCATGCTAAGAGGAGCAGGAAAAAGCAAAAAATTTCAGAATTGCACCTTGCAATGCGGAGAAATTACTGTTTGTGCATTTACAATATTCATTGATTTTTGCCATTGAAAAACATGTTATTCATATACCAGAAATGTTTGAAGCTACTGACTGAATGAAAGGAGCTGGCACCTCACTCTCTTTGAATCTTCTTTATCATGCTAAGAGGAGCGGGAAAAAGCAAAAAATTTCAGAATTGCACCTTGCAATGCGGAAAAATTACTGTTTGTGCATTTACAATATTCATTGATTTTTGCCATTGAAAAACGTCCAGAAATGATTGAAGGTACTGACTGAATGAAAGGAGCTGGCATCTCACTCTCTTTGAATCTTCTTTATCATGCTAAGAGGAGCAGGAAAAAGCAAAAAATTTCAGAATTGCACCTTGCAATGCGGAGAAATTACTGTTTGTGCATTTACAATATTCATTGATTTTTGCCATTGAAAAACGTCCAGAAATGATTGAAGGTACTGACTGAATGAAAGGAGCTGGCATCTCACTCTCTTTGAATCTTCTTTATCATGCTAAGAGGAGCAGGAAAAAGCAAAAAATTTCAGAATTGCACCTTGCAATGCGGAGAAATTACAGTTTGTGCATTTACAATATTCATTGATTTTTGCCATTGAAAAACATCCAGAAATGATTGAAGCTACTGACTGAATGAAAGGAGCTGGCATCTCACTCTCTTTGAATCTTCTTTATCATGCTAAGAGGAGCAGGAAAAAGCAAAAAATTTCAGAATTGCACCTTGCAATGCGGAGAAATTACTGTTTGTGCATTTACAATATTCATTGATTTTTGCCATTGAAAAACATCATGTTATTCATATACCAGAAATGTTTGAAGCTACTGACTGAATGAAAGGAGCTGGCATCTCACTCTCTTTGAATCTTCTTTATCATGCTAAGAGGAGCAGGAAAAAGCAAAAAATTTCAGAATTGCACCTTGCAATGTGGAGAAATTACTGTTTGTGCATTTACAATATTCATTGATTTTTACCATTGAAAAACGTCCAGAAATGATTGAAGCTACTGACTGAATGAAAGTAGCTGGCATCTCACTCTCTTTGAATCTTCTTTATCATGCTAAGAGGAGCAGGAAAAAGCAAAAAATTTCAGACTTGCACCTTGCAATGCGGAGAAATTACTGTTTGTGCATTTACAATATTCATTGATTTTTGCCTTTGAAAAACATCATGTTATTCATATACCAGAAATGTTTGAAGCTACTGACTGAATGAAAGGAGCTGGCATCTCACTCTCTTTGAATCTTCTTTATCATGCTAAGAGGAGCAGGAAAAAGCAAAAAATTTCAGAATTGCACCTTGCAATGCGGAGAAATTACTGTTTGTGCATTTACAATATTCATTGATTTTTGCCATTGAAAAACATCATGTTATTCATATACCAGAAATGTTTGAAGCTACTGACTGAATGAAAGGAGCTGGCATCTCAATCTCTTTGAATCTTCTTTATCATGCTAAGAGGAGCAGGATAAAGCAAAAAATTTCAGAATTGCACCTTGCAATGTGGAGAAATTACTGTTTGTGCATTTACAATATTCATTGATTTTTACCATTGAAAAACGTCCAGAAATGATTGAAGCTACTGACTGAATGAAAGTAGCTGGCATCTCGCTCTCTTTGAATCTTCTTTATCATGCTAAGAGGAGCAGGAAAAAGCAAAAAATTTCAGACTTGCACCTTGCAATGCGGAGAAATTACTGTTTGTGCATTTACAATATTCATTGATTTTTGCCATTGAAAAACATGTTATTTATATACCAGAAATGTTTGAAGCTCCTGACTGAATGAAAGGAGCTGGCACCTCACTCTCTTTGAATCTTCTTTATCATGCTAAGAGGAGCAGGAAAAAGCAAAAAATTTCAGAATTGCACCTTGCAATGCGGAGAAATTACTGTTTGTGCATTTACAATATTCATTGATTTTTGCCATTGAAAAACGTCCAGAAATGATTGAAGCTACTGACTGAATGAAAGGAGCTGGCATCTCACTCTCTTTGAATCTTCTTTATCATGCTAAGAGGAGCAGGAAAAAGCAAAAAATTTCAGAATTGCACCTTGCAATGCGGAGAAATTACTGTTTGTGCATTTACAATATTCATTGATTTTTGCCATTGAAAAATGTCCAGAAATGATTGAAGCTACTGACTGAATGAAAGGAGCTGGCATCTCACTCTCTTTGAATCTTCTTTATCATGCTAAGAGGAGCAGGAAAAAGCAAAAAATTTCAGAATTGCGCCTTGCAATGCGGAGAAATTACTGTTTGTGCATTTACAAAATTCATTGATTTTTGCCATTGAAAAACATCATGTTATTCATATACCAGAAATGATTGAAGCTACTGACTGAAGGAAAGGAGCTGGCATCTCACTCTCTTTGAGTCTTCTTTATCATGCTAAGAGGAGCAGGAAAAAGCAAAAAATTTCAGAATTGCACCTTGCAATGCGGAGAAATTACTGTTTGTGCATTTACAATATTCATTGATTTTTGCCATTGAAAAACGTCCAGAAATGATTGAAGCTACTGACTGAATGAAAGGAGCTGGCATCTCACTCTCTTTGAATCTTCTTTATCATGCTAAGAGGAGCAGGAAAAAGCAAAAAATTTCAGAATTGCTCCTTGCAATGCGGAGAAATTACTGTTTGTGCATTTACAATATTCATTGATTTTTGCGATTGAAAAACATCATGTTATTCATATACCAGAAATGATTGAAGCTACTGACTGAATGAAAGGAGCTGGCATCTCATTCTCTTTGAATCTTCTTTATCATGCTAAGAGGAGCAGGAAAAAGTAAAAAATTTCAGAATTGCACCTTGCAATGCGGAGAAATTACTGTTTGTGCATTTACAATATTCAATGATTTTTGCCATTGAAAAACGTCCAGAAATGATTGAAGCTACTGACTGAATGAAAGGAGCTGGCATCTCACTCTCTTTGAATCTTGTTTATCATGCTAAGAGGAGCAGGAAAAAGCAAAAAATTTCAGAATTGCACCTTGCAATGCGGAGAAATTACTGTTTGTGCATTTACAATATTCATTGATTTTTGCCATTGAAAAACGTCCAGAAATGATTGAAGCTACTGACTGAATGAAAGGAGCTGGCATCTCACTCTCTTTGAATCTTCTTTATCATGCTAAGAGGAGCAGGAAAAAGCCAAAAATTTCAGAATTGCACCTTGCAATGCGGAGAAATTACTGTTTGTGCATTTACAATATTCATTGATTTTTGCTATTGAAAAACATCATGTTATTCATATACCAGAAATGATTGAAGCTACTGACTGAATGAAAGGAGCTGGCATCTCACTCTCTTTGAATCTTCTTTATCATGCTAAGAGGAGCAGGAAAAAGCAAAAAATTTCAGAATTGCACCTTGCAATGCGGAGAAATTACTGTTTGTGCATTTACAATATTCATTGATTTTTGCCATTGAAAAACGTCCAGAAATGATTGAAGCTACTGACTGAATGAAAGGAGCTGGCATCTCACTCTCTTTGAATCTTCTTTATCATGCTAAGAGGAGCAGGAAAAAGCCAAAAATTTCAGAATTGCACCTTGCAATGCGGAGAAATTACTGTTTGTGCATTTACAATATTCATTGATTTTTGCTATTGAAAAACATCATGTTATTCATATACCAGAAATGATTGAAGCTACTGACTGAATGAAAGGAGCTGGCATCTCACTCTCTTTGAATCTTCTTTATCATGCTAAGAGGAGCAGGAAAAAGCAAAAAATTTCAGAATTGCACCTTGCAATGCGGAGAAATTACTGTTTGTGCATTTACAATATTCATTGATTTTTGCCATTGAAAAACGTCCAGAAATGATTGAAGCTACTGACTGAATGAAAGGAGCTGGCATCTCACTCTCTTTGAATCTTCTTTATCATGCTAAGAGGAGCAGGAAAAAGCAAAAAATTTCAGAATTGCACCTTGCAATGCGGAGAAATTACTGTTTGTGCATTTACAATATTCATTGATTTTTGCCATTGAAAAATGTCCAGAAATGATTGAAGCTACTGACTGAATGAAAGGAGCTGGCATCTCACTCTCTTTGAATCTTCTTTATCATGCTAAGAGGAGCAGGAAAAAGCAAAAAATTTCAGAATTGCGCCTTGCAATGCGGAGAAATTACTGTTTGTGCATTTACAAAATTCATTGATTTTTGCCATTGAAAAACATCATGTTATTCATATACCAGAAATGATTGAAGCTACTGACTGAAGGAAAGGATCTGGCATCTCACTCTCTTTGAATCTTCTTTGTCATGCTAAGAGGAGCAGGAAAAAGCAAAAAATTTCAGAATTGCACCTTGCAATGCGGAGAAATTACTGTTTGTGCATTTACAATATTCATTGATTTTTGCCATTGAAAAACGTCCAGAAATGATTGAAGCTACTGACTGAATGAAAGGAGCTGGCATCTCACTCTCTTTGAATCTTCTTTATCATGCTAAGAGGAGCAGGAAAAAGCAAAACATTTCAGAATTGCACCTTGCAATGCGGAGAAATTACTGTTTGTGCATTTACAATATTCATTGATTTTTGCGATTGAAAAACATCATGTTATTCATATACCAGAAATGATTGAAGCTACTGACTGAATGAAAGGAGCTGGCATCTCACTCTCTTTGAATCTTCTTTATCATGCTAAGAGGAGCAGGAAAAAGTAAAAAATTTCAGAATTGCACCTTGCAATGCGGAGAAATTACTGTTTGTGCATTTACAATATTCATTGATTTTTGCCATTGAAAAACATGTTATTTATATACCAGAAATGTTTGAAGCTCCTGACTGAATGAAAGGAGCTGGCACCTCACTCTCTTTGAATCTTCTTTATCATGCTAAGAGGAGCAGGAAAAAGCAAAAAATTTCAGAATTGCACCTTGCAATGCGGAGAAATTACTGTTTGTGCATTTACAATATTCATTTATTTTTGCCATTGAAAAACGTCCAGAAATGATTGAAGCTACTGACTGAATGAAAGGAGCTGGCATCTCACTCTCTTTGAATCTTCTTTATCATGCTAAGAGGAGCAGGAAAAAGCAAAAAATTTCAGAATTGCACCTTGCAATGCGGAGAAATTACTGTTTGTGCATTTACAATATTCATTGATTTTTGCCATTGAAAAATGTCCAGAAATGATTGAAGCTACTGACTGAATGAAAGGAGCTGGCATCTCACTCTCTTTGAATCTTCTTTATCATGCTAAGAGGAGCAGGAAAAAGCAAAAAATTTCAGAATTGCGCCTTGCAATGCGGAGAAATTACTGTTTGTGCATTTACAAAATTCATTGATTTTTGCCATTGAAAAACATCATGTTATTCATATACCAGAAATGATTGAAGCTACTGACTGAAGGAAAGGAGCTGGCATCTCACTCTCTTTGAGTCTTCTTTATCATGCTAAGAGGAGCAGGAAAAAGCAAAAAATTTCAGAATTGCACCTTGCAATGCGGAGAAATTACTGTTTGTGCATTTACAATATTCATTGATTTTTGCCATTGAAAAACGTCCAGAAATGATTGAAGCTACTGACTGAATGAAAGGAGCTGGCATCTCACTCTCTTTGAATCTTCTTTATCATGCTAAGAGGAGCAGGAAAAAGCAAAAAATTTCAGAATTGCTCCTTGCAATGCGGAGAAATTACTGTTTGTGCATTTACAATATTCATTGATTTTTGCGATTGAAAAACATCATGTTATTCATATACCAGAAATGATTGAAGCTACTGACTGAATGAAAGGAGCTGGCATCTCATTCTCTTTGAATCTTCTTTATCATGCTAAGAGGAGCAGGAAAAAGTAAAAAATTTCAGAATTGCACCTTGCAATGCGGAGAAATTACTGTTTGTGCATTTACAATATTCAATGATTTTTGCCATTGAAAAACGTCCAGAAATGATTGAAGCTACTGACTGAATGAAAGGAGCTGGCATCTCACTCTCTTTGAATCTTGTTTATCATGCTAAGAGGAGCAGGAAAAAGCAAAAAATTTCAGAATTGCACCTTGCAATGCGGAGAAATTACTGTTTGTGCATTTACAATATTCATTGATTTTTGCCATTGAAAAACGTCCAGAAATGATTGAAGCTACTGACTGAATGAAAGGAGCTGGCATCTCACTCTCTTTGAATCTTCTTTATCATGCTAAGAGGAGCAGGAAAAAGCCAAAAATTTCAGAATTGCACCTTGCAATGCGGAGAAATTACTGTTTGTGCATTTACAATATTCATTGATTTTTGCTATTGAAAAACATCATGTTATTCATATACCAGAAATGATTGAAGCTACTGACTGAATGAAAGGAGCTGGCATCTCACTCTCTTTGAATCTTCTTTATCATGCTAAGAGGAGCAGGAAAAAGCAAAAAATTTCAGAATTGCACCTTGCAATGCGGAGAAATTACTGTTTGTGCATTTACAATATTCATTGATTTTTGCCATTGAAAAACGTCCAGAAATGATTGAAGCTACTGACTGAATGAAAGGAGCTGGCATCTCACTCTCTTTGAATCTTCTTTATCATGCTAAGAGGAGCAGGAAAAAGCCAAAAATTTCAGAATTGCACCTTGCAATGCGGAGAAATTACTGTTTGTGCATTTACAATATTCATTGATTTTTGCTATTGAAAAACATCATGTTATTCATATACCAGAAATGATTGAAGCTACTGACTGAATGAAAGGAGCTGGCATCTCACTCTCTTTGAATCTTCTTTATCATGCTAAGAGGAGCAGGAAAAAGCAAAAAATTTCAGAATTGCACCTTGCAATGCGGAGAAATTACTGTTTGTGCATTTACAATATTCATTGATTTTTGCCATTGAAAAACGTCCAGAAATGATTGAAGCTACTGACTGAATGAAAGGAGCTGGCATCTCACTCTCTTTGAATCTTCTTTATCATGCTAAGAGGAGCAGGAAAAAGCAAAAAATTTCAGAATTGCACCTTGCAATGCGGAGAAATTACTGTTTGTGCATTTACAATATTCATTGATTTTTGCCATTGAAAAATGTCCAGAAATGATTGAAGCTACTGACTGAATGAAAGGAGCTGGCATCTCACTCTCTTTGAATCTTCTTTATCATGCTAAGAGGAGCAGGAAAAAGCAAAAAATTTCAGAATTGCGCCTTGCAATGCGGAGAAATTACTGTTTGTGCATTTACAAAATTCATTGATTTTTGCCATTGAAAAACATCATGTTATTCATATACCAGAAATGATTGAAGCTACTGACTGAAGGAAAGGATCTGGCATCTCACTCTCTTTGAATCTTCTTTGTCATGCTAAGAGGAGCAGGAAAAAGCAAAAAATTTCAGAATTGCACCTTGCAATGCGGAGAAATTACTGTTTGTGCATTTACAATATTCATTGATTTTTGCCATTGAAAAACGTCCAGAAATGATTGAAGCTACTGACTGAATGAAAGGAGCTGGCATCTCACTCTCTTTGAATCTTCTTTATCATGCTAAGAGGAGCAGGAAAAAGCAAAACATTTCAGAATTGCACCTTGCAATGCGGAGAAATTACTGTTTGTGCATTTACAATATTCATTGATTTTTGCGATTGAAAAACATCATGTTATTCATATACCAGAAATGATTGAAGCTACTGACTGAATGAAAGGAGCTGGCATCTCACTCTCTTTGAATCTTCTTTATCATGCTAAGAGGAGCAGGAAAAAGTAAAAAATTTCAGAATTGCACCTTGCAATGCGGAGAAATTACTGTTTGTGCATTTACAATATTCAATGATTTTTGCCATTGAAAAACGTCCAGAAATGATTGAAGCTACTGACTGAATGAAAGGAGCTGGCATCTCACTCTCTTTGAATCTTCTTTATCATGCTAAGAGGAGCAGGAAAAAGCAAAAAATTTCAGAATTGCACCTTGCAATGCGGAGAAATTACTGTTTGTGCATTTACAATATTCATTGATTTTTGCCATTGAAAAACGTCCAGAAATGATTGAAGCTACTGACTGAATGAAAGGAGCTGGCATCTCACTCTCTTTGAATCTTCTTTATCATGCTAAGAGGAGCAGGAAAAAGCAAAAAATTTCAGAATTGCACCTTGCAATGCGGAGAAATTACTGTTTGTGCATTTACAATATTCATTGATTTTTGCCATTGAAAAACATCATGTTATTCATATACCAGAAATGTTTGAAGCTACTGACTGAATGAAAGGAACTGGCATCTCACTCTCTTTGAATCTTCTTTATCATGCTAAGAGGAGCAGGAAAAAGCAAAAAATTTCAGAATTGCACCTTGCAATGCGGAGAAATTACTGTTTGTGCATTTACAATATTCATTGATTTTTGCCATTGAAAAACGTCCAGAAATGATTGAAGGTACTGACTGAATGAAAGGAGCTGGCATCTCACTCTCTTTGAATCTTCTTTATCATTCTAAGAGGAGCAGGAAAAAGCAAAAAATTTCAGAATTGCACCTTGCAATGCGGAGAAATTACTGTTTGTGCATTTACAATATTCATTGATTTTTGCCATTGAAAAACGTCCAGAAATGATTGAAGCTACTGACTCAATGAATGGAGCTGGCATCTCACTCTCTTTGAATCTTCTTTATCATGCTAAGAGGAGCAGGAAAAAGCAAAAAATTTCAGAATTGCACCTTGCAATGCGGAGAAATTACAGTTTGTGCATTTACAATATTCATTGATTTTTGCCATTGAAAAACGTCCAGAAATGATTGAAGCTACTGACTGAATGAAAGGAGCTGGCATCTCACTCTCTTTGAATCTTCTTTATCATGCTAAGAGGAGCAGGAAAAAGCAAAAAATTTCAGAATTGCACCTTGCAATGCGGAGAAATTACTGTTTGTGCATTTACAATATTCGTTGATTTTTGCCATTGAAAAACGTCCAGAAATGATTGAAGCTACTGACTGAATGAAAGGAGCTGGCATCTCACTCTCTTTGAATCTTCTTTATCATGCTAAGAGGAGCAGGAAAAAGCAAAAAATTTCAGAATTGCACCTTGCAATGCGGAGAAATTACAGTTTGTGCATTTACAATATTCATTGATTTTTGCCATTGAAAAACGTCCAGAAATGATTGAAGCTACTGACTGAATGAAAGGAGCTGGCATCTCACTCTCTTTGAATCTTCTTTATCATGCTAAGAGGAGCAGGAAAAAGCAAAAAATTTCAGAATTGCACCTTGCAATGCGGAGAAATTACTGTTTGTGCATTTACAATATTCATTGATTTTTGCCATTGAAAAACATGTTATTCATATACCAGAAATGTTTGAAGCTCCTGACTGAATGAAAGGAGCTGGCACCTCACTCTCTTTGAATCTTCTTTATCATGCTAAGAGGAGCAGGAAAAAGCAAAAAATTTCAGAATTGCACCTTGCAATGCGGAGAAATTACTGTTTGTGCATTTACAATATTCATTGATTTTTGCCATTGAAAAATGTCCAGAAATGATTGAAGCTACTGACTGAATGAAAGGAGCTGGCATCTCACTCTCTTTGAATCTTCTTTATCATGCTAAGAGGAGCAGGAAAAAGCAAAAAATTTCAGAATTGCGCCTTGCAATGCGGAGAAATTACTGTTTGTGCATTTACAAAATTCATTGATTTTTGCCATTGAAAAACATCATGTTATTCATATACCAGAAATGATTGAAGCTACTGACTGAATGAAAGGAGCTGACATCTCATTCTCTTTGAATCTTCTTTATCATGCTAAGAGGAGCAGGAAAAAGTAAAAAATTTCAGAATTGCACCTTGCAATGCGGAGAAATTACTGTTTGTGCATTTACAATATTCAATGATTTTTGCCATTGAAAAACGTCCAGAAATGATTGAAGCTACTGACTGAATGAAAGGAGCTGGCATCTCACTCTCTTTGAATCTTGTTTATCATGCTAAGAGGAGCAGGAAAAAGCAAAAAATTTCAGAATTGCACCTTGCAATGCGGAGAAATTACTGTTTGTGCATTTACAATATTCATTGATTTTTGCCATTGAAAAACGTCCAGAAATGATTGAAGCTACTGACTGAATGAAAGGAGCTGGCATCTCACTCTCTTTGAATCTTCTTTATCATGCTAAGAGGAGCAGGAAAAAGCCAAAAATTTCAGAATTGCACCTTGCAATGCGGAGAAATTACTGTTTGTGCATTTACAATATTCATTGATTTTTGCTATTGAAAAACATCATGTTATTCATATACCAGAAATGATTGAAGCTACTGACTGAATGAAAGGAGCTGGCATCTCACTCTCTTTGAATCTTCTTTATCATGCTAAGAGGAGCAGGAAAAAGCAAAAAATTTCAGAATTGCACCTTGCAATGCGGAGAAATTACTGTTTGTGCATTTACAATATTCATTGATTTTTGCCATTGAAAAACGTCCAGAAATGATTGAAGCTACTGACTGAATGAAAGGAGCTGGCATCTCACTCTCTTTGAATCTTCTTTATCATGCTAAGAGGAGCAGGAAAAAGCCAAAAATTTCAGAATTGCACCTTGCAATGCGGAGAAATTACTGTTTGTGCATTTACAATATTCATTGATTTTTGCTATTGAAAAACATCATGTTATTCATATACCAGAAATGATTGAAGCTACTGACTGAATGAAAGGAGCTGGCATCTCACTCTCTTTGAATCTTCTTTATCATGCTAAGAGGAGCAGGAAAAAGCAAAAAATTTCAGAATTGCACCTTGCAATGCGGAGAAATTACTGTTTGTGCATTTACAATATTCATTGATTTTTGCCATTGAAAAACGTCCAGAAATGATTGAAGCTACTGACTGAATGAAAGGAGCTGGCATCTCACTCTCTTTGAATCTTCTTTATCATGCTAAGAGGAGCAGGAAAAAGCAAAAAATTTCAGAATTGCACCTTGCAATGCGGAGAAATTACTGTTTGTGCATTTACAATATTCATTGATTTTTGCCATTGAAAAATGTCCTGAAATGATTGAAGCTACTGACTGAATGAAAGGAGCTGGCATCTCACTCTCTTTGAATCTTCTTTATCATGCTAAGAGGAGCAGGAAAAAGCAAAAAATTTCAGAATTGCGCCTTGCAATGCGGAGAAATTACTGTTTGTGCATTTACAAAATTCATTGATTTTTGCCATTGAAAAACATCATGTTATTCATATACCAGAAATGATTGAAGCTACTGACTGAAGGAAAGGATCTGGCATCTCACTCTCTTTGAATCTTCTTTGTCATGCTAAGAGGAGCAGGAAAAAGCAAAAAATTTCAGAATTGCACCTTGCAATGCGGAGAAATTACTGTTTGTGCATTTACAATATTCATTGATTTTTGCCATTGAAAAACGTCCAGAAATGATTGAAGCTACTGACTGAATGAAAGGAGCTGGCATCTCACTCTCTTTGAATCTTCTTTATCATGCTAAGAGGAGCAGGAAAAAGCAAAACATTTCAGAATTGCACCTTGCAATGCGGAGAAATTACTGTTTGTGCATTTACAATATTCATTGATTTTTGCGATTGAAAAACATCATGTTATTCATATACCAGAAATGATTGAAGCTACTGACTGAATGAAAGGAGCTGGCATCTCACTCTCTTTGAATCTTCTTTATCATGCTAAGAGGAGCAGGAAAAAGTAAAAAATTTCAGAATTGCACCTTGCAATGCGGAGAAATTACTGTTTGTGCATTTACAATATTCAATGATTTTTGCCATTGAAAAACGTCCAGAAATGATTGAAGCTACTGACTGAATGAAAGGAGCTGGCATCTCACTCTCTTTGAATCTTCTTTATCATGCTAAGAGGAGCAGGAAAAAGCAAAAAATTTCAGAATTGCACCTTGTGATGCGGAGAAATTACTGTTTGTGCATTTACAATATTCATTGATTTTTGCCATTGAAAAACGTCCAGAAATGATTGAAGCTACTGACTGAATGAAAGGAGCTGGCATCTCACTCTCTTTGAATCTTCTTTATCATGCTAAGAGGAGCAGGAAAAAGCAAAAAATTTCAGAATTGCGCCTTGCAATGCGGAGAAATTACTGTTTGTGCATTTACAAAATTCATTGATTTTTGCCATTGAAAAACATCATGTTATTCATATACCAGAAATGATTGAAGCTACTGACTGAAGGAAAGGATCTGGCATCTCACTCTCTTTGAATCTTCTTTGTCATGCTAAGAGGAGCAGGAAAAAGCAAAAAATTTCAGAATTGCACCTTGCAATGCGGAGAAATTACTGTTTGTGCATTTACAATATTCATTGATTTTTGCCATTGAAAAACGTCCAGAAATGATTGAAGCTACTGACTGAATGAAAGGAGCTGGCATCTCACTCTCTTTGAATCTTCTTTATCATGCTAAGAGGAGCAGGAAAAAGCAAAACATTTCAGAATTGCACCTTGCAATGCGGAGAAATTACTGTTTGTGCATTTACAATATTCATTGATTTTTGCGATTGAAAAACATCATGTTATTCATATACCAGAAATGATTGAAGCTACTGACTGAATGAAAGGAGCTGGCATCTCACTCTCTTTGAATCTTCTTTATCATGCTAAGAGGAGCAGGAAAAAGCAAAAAATTTCAGAATTGCACCTTGCAATGCGGAGAAATTACTGTTTGTGCATTTACAATATTCATTGATTTTTGCCATTGAAAAACGTCCAGAAATGATTGAAGCTACTGACTGAACGAAAGGAGCTGGCATCTCACTCTCTTTGAATCTTCTTTATCATGCTAAGAGGAGCAGGAAAAAGCAAAAAATTTCAGAATTGCACCTTGCAATGCGGAGAAATTACTGTTTGTGCATTTACAATATTCATTGATTTTTGCCATTGAAAAACATCATGTTATTCATATACCAGAAATGTTTGAAGCTACTGACTGAATGAAAGGAGCTGGCATCTCACTCTCTTTGAATCTTCTTTATCATGCTAAGAGGAGCAGGAAAAAGCAAAAAATTTCAGAATTGCACCTTGCAATGCGGAGAAATTACTGTTTGTGCATTTACAATATTCAATGATTTTTGCCATTGAAAAACGTCCAGAAATGATTGAAGCTACTGACTGAATGAAAGGAGCTGGCATCTCACTCTCTTTGAATCTTCTTTATCATGCTAAGAGGAGCAGGAAAAAGCAAAAAATTTCAGAATTGCACCTTGCAATGCGGAGAAATTACTGTTTGTGCATTTACAATATTCATTGATTTTTGCCATTGAAAAACGTCCAGAAATGATTGAAGCTACTGACTGAATGAAAGGAGCTGGCATCTCACTCTCTTTGAATCTTCTTTATCATGCTAAGAGGAGCAGGAAAAAGCAAAAAATTTCAGAATTGCACCTTGCAATGCGGAGAAATTACTGTTTGTGCATTTACAATATTCATTGATTTTTGCCATTGAAAAACATCATGTTATTCATATACCAGAAATGTTTGAAGCTACTGACTGAATGAAAGGAACTGGCATCTCACTCTCTTTGAATCTTCTTTATCATGCTAAGAGGAGCAGGAAAAAGCAAAAAATTTCAGAATTGCACCTTGCAATGCGGAGAAATTACTGTTTGTGCATTTACAATATTCATTGATTTTTGCCATTGAAAAACGTCCAGAAATGATTGAAGGTACTGACTGAATGAAAGGAGCTGGCATCTCACTCTCTTTGAATCTTCTTTATCATTCTAAGAGGAGCAGGAAAAAGCAAAAAATTTCAGAATTGCACCTTGCAATGCGGAGAAATTACAGTTTGTGCATTTACAATATTCATTGATTTTTGCCATTGAAAAACGTCCAGAAATGATTGAAGCTACTGACTGAATGAAAGGAGCTGGCATCTCACTCTCTTTGAATCTTCTTTATCATGCTAAGAGGAGCAGGAAAAAGCAAAAAATTTCAGAATTGCACCTTGCAATGCGGAGAAATTACTGTTTGTGCATTTACAATATTCGTTGATTTTTGCCATTGAAAAACGTCCAGAAATGATTGAAGCTACTGACTGAATGAAAGGACCTGGCATCTCACTCTCTTTGAATCTTCTTTATCATGCTAAGAGGAGCAGGAAAAAGCAAAAAATTTCAGAATTGCACCTTGCAATGCGGAGAAATTACAGTTTGTGCATTTACAATATTCATTGATTTTTGCCATTGAAAAACGTCCAGAAATGATTGAAGCTACTGACTGAATGAAAGGAGCTGGCATCTCACTCTCTTTGAATCTTCTTTATCATGCTAAGAGGAGCAGGAAAAAGCAAAAAATTTCAGAATTGCACCTTGCAATGCGGAGAAATTACTGTTTGTGCATTTACAATATTCATTGATTTTTGCCATTGAAAAACATGTTATTCATATACCAGAAATGTTTGAAGCTCCTGACTGAATGAAAGGAGCTGGCACCTCACTCTCTTTGAATCTTCTTTATCATGCTAAGAGGAGCAGGAAAAAGCAAAAAATTTCAGAATTGCACCTTGCAATGCGGAGAAATTACTGTTTGTGCATTTACAATATTCATTGATTTTTGCCATTGAAAAACGTCCAGAAATGATTGAAGCTACTGACTGAATGAAAGGAGCTGGCATCTCACTCTCTTTGAATCTTCTTTATCATGCTAAGAGGAGCAGGAAAAAGCAAAAAATTTCAGAATTGCACCTTGCAATGCGGAGAAATTACTGTTTGTGCATTTACAATATTCATTGATTTTTGCCATTGAAAAATGTCCAGAAATGATTGAAGCTACTGACTGAATGAAAGGAGCTGGCATCTCACTCTCTTTGAATCTTCTTTATCATGCTAAGAGGAGCAGGAAAAAGCAAAAAATTTCAGAATTGCGCCTTGCAATGCGGAGAAATTACTGTTTGTGCATTTACAAAATTCATTGATTTTTGCCATTGAAAAACATCATGTTATTCATATACCAGAAATGATTGAAGCTACTGACTGAAGGAAAGGAGCTGGCATCTCACTCTCTTTGAGTCTTCTTTATCATGCTAAGAGGAGCAGGAAAAAGCAAAAAAATTCAGAATTGCACCTTGCAATGCGGAGAAATTACTGTATGTGCATTTACAATATTCATTGATTTTTGCCATTGAAAAACGTCCAGAAATGATTGAAGCTACTGACTGAATGAAAGGAGCTGGCATCTCACTCTCTTTGAATCTTCTTTATCATGCTAAGAGGAGCAGGAAAAAGCAAAAAATTTCAGAATTGCTCCTTGCAATGCGGAGAAATTACTGTTTGTGCATTTACAATATTCATTGATTTTTGCGATTGAAAAACATCATGTTATTCATATACCAGAAATGATTGAAGCTACTGACTGAATGAAAGGAGCTGACATCTCATTCTCTTTGAATCTTCTTTATCATGCTAAGAGGAGCAGGAAAAAGTAAAAAATTTCAGAATTGCACCTTGCAATGCGGAGAAATTACTGTTTGTGCATTTACAATATTCAATGATTTTTGCCATTGAAAAACGTCCAGAAATGATTGAAGCTACTGACTGAATGAAAGGAGCTGGCATCTCACTCTCTTTGAATCTTGTTTATCATGCTAAGAGGAGCAGGAAAAAGCAAAAAATTTCAGAATTGCACCTTGCAATGCGGAGAAATTACTGTTTGTGCATTTACAATATTCATTGATTTTTGCCATTGAAAAACGTCCAGAAATGATTGAAGCTACTGACTGAATGAAAGGAGCTGGCATCTCACTCTCTTTGAATCTTCTTTATCATGCTAAGAGGAGCAGGAAAAAGCAAAAAATTTCAGAATTGCACCTTGCAATGCGGAGAAATTACTGTTTGTGCATTTACAATATTCATTGATTTTTGCCGTTGAAAAACATCATGTTATTCATATACCAGAAATGATTGAAGCTACTGACTGAATGAAAGGAGCTGGCATCTCACTCTCTTTGAATCTTCTTTATCATGCTAAGAGGAGCAGGAAAAAGCAAAAAATTTCAGAATTGCACCTTGCAATGCGGAGAAATTACTGTTTGTGCATTTACAATATTCATTGATTTTTGCCATTGAAAAACGTCCAGAAATGATTGAAGCTACTGACTGAATGAAAGGAGCTGGCATCTCACTCTCTTTGAATCTTCTTTATCATGCTAAGAGGAGCAGGAAAAAGCCAAAAATTTCAGAATTGCACCTTGCAATGCGGAGAAATTACTGTTTGTGCATTTACAATATTCATTGATTTTTGCTATTGAAAAACATCATGTTATTCATATACCAGAAATGATTGAAGCTACTGACTGAATGAAAGGAGCTGGCATCTCACTCTCTTTGAATCTTCTTTATCATGCTAAGAGGAGCAGGAAAAAGCAAAAAATTTCAGAATTGCACCTTGCAATGCGGAGAAATTACTGTTTGTGCATTTACAATATTCATTGATTTTTGCCATTGAAAAACGTCCAGAAATGATTGAAGCTACTGACTGAATGAAAGGAGCTGGCATCTCACTCTCTTTGAATCTTCTTTATCATGCTAAGAGGAGCAGGAAAAAGCAAAAAATTTCAGAATTGCACCTTGCAATGCGGAGAAATTACTGTTTGTGCATTTACAATATTCATTGATTTTTGCCATTGAAAAATGTCCAGAAATGATTGAAGCTACTGACTGAATGAAAGGAGCTGGCATCTCACTCTCTTTGAATCTTCTTTATCATGCTAAGAGGAGCAGGAAAAAGCAAAAAATTTCAGAATTGCGCCTTGCAATGCGGAGAAATTACTGTTTGTGCATTTACAAAATTCATTGATTTTTGCCATTGAAAAACATCATGTTATTCATATACCAGAAATGATTGAAGCTACTGACTGAAGGAAAGGATCTGGCATCTCACTCTCTTTGAATCTTCTTTGTCATGCTAAGAGGAGCAGGAAAAAGCAAAAAATTTCAGAATTGCACCTTGCAATGCGGAGAAACTACTGTTTGTGCATTTACAATATTCATTGATTTTTGCCATTGAAAAACGTCCAGAAATGATTGAAGCTACTGACTGAATGAAAGGAGCTGGCATCTCACTCTCTTTGAATCTTCTTTATCATGCTAAGAGGAGCAGGAAAAAGCAAAACATTTCAGAATTGCACCTTGCAATGCGGAGAAATTACTGTTTGTGCATTTACAATATTCATTGATTTTTGCGATTGAAAAACATCATGTTATTCATATACCAGAAATGATTGAAGCTACTGACTGAATGAAAGGAGCTGGCATCTCACTCTCTTTGAATCTTCTTTATCATGCTAAGAGGAGCAGGAAAAAGTAAAAAATTTCAGAATTGCACCTTGCAATGCGGAGAAATTACTGTTTGTGCATTTACAATATTCAATGATTTTTGCCATTGAAAAACGTCCAGAAATGATTGAAGCTACTGACTGAATGAAAGGAGCTGGCATCTCACTCTCTTTGAATCTTCTTTATCATGCTAAGAGGAGCAGGAAAAAGCAAAAAATTTCAGAATTGCACCTTGCAATGCGGAGAAATTACTGTTTGTGCATTTACAATATTCATTGATTTTTGCCATTGAAAAACGTCCAGAAATGATTGAAGCTACTGACTGAATGAAAGGAGCTGGCATCTCACTCTCTTTGAATCTTCTTTATCATGCTAAGAGGAGCAGGAAAAAGCAAAAAATTTCAGAATTGCACCTTGCAATGCGGAGAAATTACTGTTTGTGCATTTACAATATTCATTGATTTTTGCCATTGAAAAACATCATGTTATTCATATACCAGAAATGATTGAAGCTACTGACTGAATGAAAGGAGCTGGCATCTCACTCTCTTTGAATCTTCTTTATCATGCTAAGAGGAGCAGGAAAAAGTAAAAAATTTCAGAATTGCACCTTGCAATGCGGAGAAATTACTGTTTGTGCATTTATAATATTCAATGATTTTTGCCATTGAAAAACGTCCAGAAATGATTGAAGCTACTGACTGAACGAAAGGAGCTGGCATCTCACTCTCTTTGAATCTTCTTTATCATGCTAAGAGGAGCAGGAAAAAGCAAAAAATTTCAGAATTGCACCTTGCAATGCGGAGAAATTACTGTTTGTGCATTTACAATATTCATTGATTTTTGCCATTGAAAAACATCATGTTATTCATATACCAGAAATGTTTGAAGCTACTGACTGAATGAAAGGAGCTGGCATCTCACTCTCTTTGAATCTTCTTTATCATGCTAAGAGGAGCAGGAAAAAGCAAAAAATTTCAGAATTGCACCTTGCAATGCGGAGAAATTACTGTTTGTGCTTTTACAATATTCAATGATTTTTGCCATTGAAAAACGTCCAGAAATGATTGAAGCTACTGACTGAATGAAAGGAGCTGGCATCTCACTCTCTTTGAATCTTGTTTATCATGCTAAGAGGAGCAGGAAAAAGCAAAAAATTTCAGAATTGCACCTTGCAATGCGGAGAAATTACTGTTTGTGCATTTACAATATTCATTGATTTTTGCCATTGAAAAACGTCCAGAAATGATTGAAGCTACTGACTGAATGAAAGGAGCTGGCATCTCACTCTCTTTGAATCTTCTTTATCATGCTAAGAGGAGCAGGAAAAAGCAAAAAATTTCAGAATTGCACCTTGCAATGCGGAGAAATTACTGTTTGTGCATTTACAATATTCATTGATTTTTGCTATTGAAAAACATCATGTTATTCATATACCAGAAATGATTGAAGCTACTGACTGAATGAAAGGAGCTGGCATCTCACTCTCTTTGAATCTTCTTTATCATGCTAAGAGGAGCAGGAAAAAGCAAAAAATTTCAGAATTGCACCTTGCAATGCGGAGAAATTATAGTTTGTGCATTTACAATATTCATTGATTTTTGCCATTGAAAAACGTCCAGAAATGATTGAAGCTACTGACTGAATGAAAGGAGCTGGCATCTCACTCTCTTTGAATCTTCTTTATCATGCTAAGAGGAGCAGGAAAAAGCAAAAAATTTCAGAATTACACCTTGCAATGCGGAGAAATTACTTTTTGTGCATTTACAATATTCATTGATTTTTGCCATTGAAAAACGTCCAGAAATGATTGAAGCTACTGACTGAATGAAAGGAGCTGGCATCTCACTCTCTTTGAATCTTCTTTATCATGCTAAGAGGAGCAGGAAAAAGCAAAAAATTTCAGAATTGCACCTTGCAATGCGGAGAAATTACTGTTTGTGCATTTACAATATTCATTGATTTTTGCTATTGAAAAACATCATGTTATTCATATACCAGAAATGATTGAAGCTACTGACTGAATGAAAGGAGCTGGCATCTCACTCTCTTTGAATCTTCTTTATCATGCTAAGAGGAGCAGGAAAAAGCAAAAAATTTCAGAATTGCGCCTTGCAATGCGGAGAAATTACTGTTTGTGCATTTACAAAATTCATTGATTTTTGCCATTGAAAAACATCATGTTATTCATATACCAGAAATGATTGAAGCTACTGACTGAAGGAAAGGATCTGGCATCTCACTCTCTTTGAATCTTCTTTGTCATGCTAAGAGGA
This sequence comes from Phyllobates terribilis, assembly GCF_046119375.1. Classification (NCBI taxonomy): domain Eukaryota; kingdom Metazoa; phylum Chordata; class Amphibia; order Anura; family Dendrobatidae; genus Phyllobates; species Phyllobates terribilis. The sequence continues at coordinate 100,407 of NW_027363839.1, forward strand.
GCAGGAAAAAGCAAAAAATTTCAGAATTGCACCTTGCAATGCGGAGAAATTACTGTTTGTGCATTTACAATATTCATTGATTTTTGCCATTGAAAAACGTCCAGAAATGATTGAAGCTACTGACTGAATGAAAGGAGCTGGCATCTCACTCTCTTTGAATCTTCTTTATCATGCTAAGAGGAGCAGGAAAAAGCAAAACATTTCAGAATTGCACCTTGCAATGCGGAGAAATTACTGTTTGTGCATTTACAATATTCATTGATTTTTGCCATTGAAAAACGTCCAGAAATGATTGAAGCTACTGACTGAATGAAAGGAGCTGGCATCTCACTCTCTTTGAATCTTCTTTATCATGCTAAGAGGAGCAGGAAAAAGCAAAAAATTTCAGAATTGCACCTTGCAATGCGGAGAAATTACTGTTTGTGCATTTACAATATTCATTGATTTTTGCCATTGAAAAATGTCCAGAAATGATTGAAGCTACTGACTGAATGAAAGGAGCTGGCATCTCACTCTCTTTGAATCTTCTTTATCATGCTAAGAGGAGCAGGAAAAAGCAAAAAATTTCAGAATTGCGCCTTGCAATGCGGAGAAATTACTGTTTGTGCATTTACAAAATTCATTGATTTTTGCCATTGAAAAACATCATGTTATTCATATACCAGAAATGATTGAAGCTACTGACTGAATGAAAGGAGCTGGCATCTCACTCTCTTTGAATCTTCTTTATCATGCTAAGAGGAGCAGGAAAAAGCAAAAAATTTCAGAATTGCACCTTGCAATGCGGAGAAATTACTGTTTGTGCATTTACAATATTCATTGATTTTTGCCTTTGAAAAACGTCCAGAAATGATTGAAGCTACTGACTGAATGAAAGGAGCTGGCATCTCACTCTCTTTGAATCTTCTTTATCATGCTAAGAGGAGCAGGAAAAAGCAAAAAATTTCAGAATTGCACCTTGCAATGCGGAGAAATTACTGTTTGTGCATTTACAATATTCATTGATTTTTGCCATTGAAAAATGTCCAGAAATGATTGAAGCTACTGACTGAATGAAAGGAGCTGGCATCTCACTCTCTTTGAATCTTCTTTATCATGCTAAGAGGAGCAGGAAAAAGCAAAAAATTTCAGAATTGCGCCTTGCAATGCGGAGAAATTACTGTTTGTGCATTTACAAAATTCATTGATTTTTGCCATTGAAAAACATCATGTTATTCATATACCAGAAATGATTGAAGCTACTGACTGAAGGAAAGGATCTGGCATCTCACTCTCTTTGAATCTTCTTTGTCATGCTAAGAGGAGCAGGAAAAAGCAAAAAATTTCAGAATTGCACCTTGCAATGCGGAGAAATTACTGTTTGTGCATTTACAATATTCATTGATTTTTGCCATTGAAAAACGTCCAGAAATGATTGAAGCTACTGACTGAATGAAAGGAGCTGGCATCTCACTCTCTTTGAATCTTCTTTATCATGCTAAGAGGAGCAGGAAAAAGCAAAACATTTCAGAATTGCACCTTGCAATGCGGAGAAATTACTGTTTGTGCATTTACAATATTCATTGATTTTTGCGATTGAAAAACATCATGTTATTCATATACCAGAAATGATTGAAGCTACTGACTGAATGAAAGGAGCTGGCATCTCACTCTCTTTGAATCTTCTTTATCATGCTAAGAGGAGCAGGAAAAAGTAAAAAATTTCAGAATTGCACCTTGCAATGCGGAGAAATTACTGTTTGTGCATTTACAATATTCAATGATTTTTGCCATTGAAAAACGTCCAGAAATGATTGAAGCTACTGACTGAATGAAAGGAGCTGGCATCTCACTCTCTTTGAATCTTCTTTATCATGCTAAGAGGAGCAGGAAAAAGCAAAAAATTTCAGAATTGCACCTTGCAATGCGGAGAAATTACTGTTTGTGCATTTACAATATTCATTGATTTTTGCCATTGAAAAACGTCCAGAAATGATTGAAGCTACTGACTGAATGAAAGGAGCTGGCATCTCACTCTCTTTGAATCTTCTTTATCATGCTAAGAGGAGCAGGAAAAAGCAAAAAATTTCAGAATTGCACCTTGCAATGCGGAGAAATTACTGTTTGTGCATTTACAATATTCATTGATTTTTGCCATTGAAAAACATCATGTTATTCATATACCAGAAATGATTGAAGCTACTGACTGAATGAAAGGAGCTGGCATCTCACTCTCTTTGAATCTTCTTTATCATGCTAAGAGGAGCAGGAAAAAGTAAAAAATTTCAGAATTGCACCTTGCAATGCGGAGAAATTACTGTTTGTGCATTTATAATATTCAGTGATTTTTGCCATTGAAAAACGTCCAGAAATGATTGAAGCTACTGACTGAACGAAAGGAGCTGGCATCTCACTCTCTTTGAATCTTCTTTATCATGCTAAGAGGAGCAGGAAAAAGCAAAAAATTTCAGAATTGCACCTTGCAATGCGGAGAAATTACTGTTTGTGCATTTACAATATTCATTGATTTTTGCCATTGAAAAACATCATGTTATTCATATACCAGAAATGTTTGAAGCTACTGACTGAATGAAAGGAGCTGGCATCTCACTCTCTTTGAATCTTCTTTATCATGCTAAGAGGAGCAGGAAAAAGCAAAAAATTTCAGAATTGCACCTTGCAATGCGGAGAAATTACTGTTTGTGCATTTACAATATTCAATGATTTTTGCCATTGAAAAACGTCCAGAAATGATTGAAGCTACTGACTGAATGAAAGGAGCTGGCATCTCACTCTCTTTGAATCTTGTTTATCATGCTAAGAGGAGCAGGAAAAAGCAAAAAATTTCAGAATTGCACCTTGCAATGCGGAGAAATTACTGTTTGTGCATTTACAATATTCATTGATTTTTGCCATTGAAAAACGTCCAGAAATGATTGAAGCTACTGACTGAATGAAAGGAGCTGGCATCTCACTCTCTTTGAATCTTCTTTATCATGCTAAGAGGAGCAGGAAAAAGCAAAAAATTTCAGAATTGCACCTTGCAATGCGGAGAAATTACTGTTTGTGCATTTACAATATTCATTGATTTTTGCTATTGAAAAACATCATGTTATTCATATACCAGAAATGATTGAAGCTACTGACTGAATGAAAGGAGCTGGCATCTCACTCTCTTTGAATCTTCTTTATCATGCTAAGAGGAGCAGGAAAAAGCAAAAAATTTCAGAATTGCACCTTGCAATGCGGAGAAATTATAGTTTGTGCATTTACAATATTCATTGATTTTTGCCATTGAAAAACGTCCAGAAATGATTGAAGCTACTGACTGAATGAAAGGAGCTGGCATCTCACTCTCTTTGAATCTTCTTTATCATGCTAAGAGGAGCAGGAAAAAGCAAAAAATTTCAGAATTGCACCTTGCAATGCGGAGAAATTACTTTTTGTGCATTTACAATATTCATTGATTTTTGCCATTGAAAAACGTCCAGAAATGATTGAAGCTACTGACTGAATGAAAGGAGCTGGCATCTCACTCTCTTTGAATCTTCTTTATCATGCTAAGAGGAGCAGGAAAAAGCAAAAAATTTCAGAATTGCACCTTGCAATGCGGAGAAATTACTGTTTGTGCATTTACAATATTCATTGATTTTTGCCATTGAAAAACGTCCAGAAATGATTGAAGCTACTGACTGAATGAAAGGAGCTGGCATCTCACTCTCTTTGAATCTTCTTTATCATGCTAAGAGGAGCAGGAAAAAGCAAAAAATTTCAGAATTGCACCTTGCAATGCGGAGAAATTACTGTTTGTGCATTTACAATATTCATTGATTTTTGCCATTGAAAAATGTCCAGAAATGATTGAAGCTACTGACTGAATGAATGGAGCTGGCATCTCACTCTCTTTGAATCTTCTTTATCATGCTAAGAGGAGCAGGAAAAAGCAAAAAATTTCAGAATTGCGCCTTGCAATGCGGAGAAATTACTGTTTGTGCATTTACAAAATTCATTGATTTTTGCCATTGAAAAATATCATGTTATTCATATACCAGAAATGATTGATGTTTTTCAATGGCAAAAATCAATGAATATTGTAAATGCACAAACAGTAATTTCTCCGCATTGCAAGGTGCAATTCTGAAATTTTTTGCTTTTTCCTGCTAATGCTAGCATGATAAAGAAGATTCAAAGAGAGTGAGATGCCAGCTCCTTTCATTCAGTCAGTAGCTTCAAACATTTCTGGACGTTTTTCAATGGCAAAAATCAATGAATATTGTAAATGCACAAACAGTAATATCTCCACATTGCAAGGTGCAATTCTGAAATTTTTTGCTTTTTCCTGTTAATCCTAGCATGATAAAGAAGATTTAAAGAGAGTGAGATGCCAGCTCCTTTCATTCAGTCAGTAGCTTCAAACATTTCTGGTATATGAAAAACATGTTTTTCAATGGCAAAAATCAATGAATATTGTAAATGCACAAACAGTAATATCTCCACATTGCAAGGTGCAATTCTGAAATTTTTTGCTTTTTCCTGCTAATCCTAGCATGATAAAGAAGATTCAAAGAGAGTGAGATGCCAGCTCCTTTCATTCAGTCAGTAGCTTCAAACATTTCTGGACGTTTTTCAATGGCAAAAATCAATGAATATTGTAAATGCACAAACAGTAATATCTCCACATTGCAAGGTGCAATTCTGAATTTTTTTGCTTTTTCCTGTTAATCCTAGCATGATAAAGAAGATTCAAAGAGAGTGAGATACCAGCTCCTTTCATTCAGTCAGTAGCTTCAAACATTTCTGGTATATGAAAAACATGTTTTTCAATGGCAAAAATCAATGAATATTGTAAATGCACAAACAGTAATATCTCCACATTGCAAGGTGCAATTCTGAATTTTTTTGCTTTTTCCTGTTAATCCTAGCATGATAAAGAAGATTCAAAGAGAGTGAGATACCAGCTCCTTTCATTCAGTCAGTAGCTTCAAACATTTCTGGTATATGAAAAACATGTTTTTCAATGGCAAAAATCAATGAATATTGTAAATGCACAAACAGTAATATCTCCACATTGCAAGGTGCAATTCTGAAATTTTTTGCTTTTTCCTGCTAATCCTAGCATGATAAAGAAGATTCAAAGAGAGTGAGATGCCAGCTAATTTCATTCAGTCAGTAGCTTCAAACATTTCTGGACGTTTTTCAATGGCAAAAATCAATGAATATTGTAAATGCACAAACAGTAATATCTCCACATTGCAAGGTGCAATTCTGAAATTTTTTGCTTTTTCCTGCTAATCCTAGCATGATAAAGAAGATTGAAAGAGAGTGAGATGCCAGCTCCTTTCATTCAGTCAGTAGCTTCAAACATTTCTTGTATATGAAAAACATGTTTTTCAATGGCAAAAATCAATGAATATTGTAAATACATAAACAGTAATATCTCCACATTGCAAGGTGCAATTCTGAAATTTTTTGCTTTTTCCTGCTAATCCTAGCATGATAAAGAAGATTCAAAGAGAGTGAGATACCAGCTCCTTTCATTCAGTCAGTAGCTTCAAACATTTCTGGACGTTTTTCAATGGCAAAAATCAATGAATATTGTAAATGCACAAACAGTAATATCTCCACATTGCAAGGTGCAATTCTGAAATTTTTTGCTTTTTCCTGTTAATCCTAGCATGATAAAGAAGATTCAAAGAGAGTGAGATGCCAGCTCCTTTCATTCAAGTCAGTAGCTTCAAACATTTCTGGTATATGAAAAACATGTTTTTCAATGGCAAAAATCAATGAATATTGTAAATGCACAAACAGTAATATCTCCACATTGCAAGGTGCAATTCTGAAATTTTTTGCTTTTTCCTGCTTATCCTAGCATGATAAAGAAGATTCAAAGAGAGTGAGATGCCAGCTCCTTTCATTCAGTCAGTAGCTTCAAACATTTCTGGTATATGAAAAACATGTTTTTCAATGGCAAAAATCAATGAATATTGTAAATGCACAAACAGTAATATCTCCACATTGCAAGGTGCAATTCTGAAATTTTTTTGCTTTTTCCTGCTAATCCTAGCATGATAAAGAAGATTCAAAGAGAGTGAGATGCCAGCTCCTTTCATTCAGTCAGTAGCTTCAAATATTTCTGGACGTTTTTCAATGGCAAAATCAATGAATATTGTAAATGCACAAACAGTAATATCTCCACATTGCAAGGTGCAATTCTGAAATTTTTTGCTTTTTCCTGTTAATCCTAGCATGATAAAGAAGATTCAAAGACAGTGAGATGCCAGCTCCTTTCATTCAGTCAGTAGCTTCAAACATTTCTGGTATATGAAAAACATGTTTTTCAATGGCAAAAATCAATGAATATTGTAAATGCACAAACAGTAATATCTCCACATTGCAAGGTGCAATTCTGACATTTTTTGCTTTTTCCTGCTAATCCTAGCATGATAAAGAAGATTCAAAGAGAGTGAGATGCCAGCTCCTTTCATTCCGTCAGTAGCTTCAAACATTTCTGGTATATGAAAAACATGTTTTTCAATGGCAAAAATCAATGAATATTGTAAATGCACAAACAGTAATATCTCCACATTGCAAGGTGCAATTCTGAAATTTTTTGCTTTTTCCTGCTTATCCTAGCATGATAAAGAAGATTCAAAGAGAGTGAGATGCCAGCTCCTTTCATTCAGTCAGTAGCTTCAAACATTTCTGGACGTTTTTCAATGGCAAAATCAATGAATATTGTAAATGCACAAACAGTAATATCTCCACATTGCAAGGTGCAATTCTGAAATTTTTTGCTTTTTCCTGTTAATCCTAGCATGATAAAGAAGATTCAAAGACAGTGAGATGCCAGCTCCTTTCATTCAGTCAGTAGCTTCAAACATTTCTGGTATATGAAAAACATGTTTTTCAATGGCAAAAATCAATGAATATTGTAAATGCACAAACAGTAATATCTCCACATTGCAAGGTGCAATTCTGAAATTTTTTGCTTTTTCCTGCTAATCCTAGCATGATAAAGAAGATTCAAAGAGAGTGAGATGCCAGCTCCTTTCATTCCGTCAGTAGCTTCAAACATTTCTGGTATATGAAAAACATGTTTTTCAATGGCAAAAATCATTGAATATTGTAAATGCACAAACAGTAATATCTCCACATTGCAAGGTGCAATTCTGAAATTTTTTGCTTTTTCCTGCTAATCCTAGCATGATAAAGAAGATTCAAAGAGAGTGAGATGCCAGCTCCTTTCATTCAGTCAGTAGCTTCAAACATTTCTGGACGTTTTTCAATGGCAAAATCAATGAATATTGTAAATGCACAAACAGTAATATCTCCACATTGCAAGGTGCAATTCTGAAATTTTTTGCTTTTTCCTGCTAATCCTAGCATGATAAAGAAGATTCAAAGAGAGTGAGATGCCAGCTCCTTTCATTCAGTCAGTAGCTTCAAACATTTCTTGTATATGAAAAACATGTTTTTCAATGGCAAAAATCAATGAATATTGTAAATGCACAAACAGTAATATCTCCACATTGCAAGGTGCAATTCTGAAATTTTTTGCTTTTTCCTGCTAATCCTAGCATGATAAAGAAGATTCAAAGAGAGTGAGATACCAGCTCCTTTCATTCAGTCAGTAGCTTCAAACATTTCTGGACGTTTTTCAATGGCAAAAATCAATGAATATTGTAAATGCACAAACAGTAATATCTCCACATTGCAAGGTGCAATTCTGAAATTTTTTGCTTTTTCCTGTTAATCCTAGCATGATAAAGAAGATTCAAAGAGAGTGAGATGCCAGCTCCTTTCATTCAAGTCAGTAGCTTCAAACATTTCTGGTATATGAAAAACATGTTTTTCAATGGCAAAAATCAATGAATATTGTAAATGCACAAACAGTAATATCTCCACATTGCAAGGTGCAATTCTGAAATTTTTTGCTTTTTCCTGCTTATCCTAGCATGATAAAGAAGATTCAAAGAGAGTGAGATGCCAGCTCCTTTCATTCCGTCAGTAGCTTCAAACATTTCTGGTATATGAAAAACATGTTTTTCAATGGCAAAAATCAATGAATATTGTAAATGCACAAACAGTAATATCTCCACATTGCAAGGTGCAATTCTGAAATTTTTTGCTTTTTCCTGCTAATCCTAGCATGATAAAGAAGATTCAAAGAGAGTGAGATGCCAGCTCCTTTCATTCCGTCAGTAGCTTCAAACATTTCTGGTATATGAAAAACATGTTTTTCAATGGCAAAAATCAATGAATATTGTAAATGCACAAACAGTAATATCTCCACATTGCAAGGTGCAATTCTGAAATTTTTTGCTTTTTCCTGCTAATCCTAGCATGATAAAGAAGATTCAAAGAGAGTGAGATGCCAGCTAATTTCATTCAGTCAGTAGCTTCAAACATTTCTGGACGTTTTTCAATGGCAAAAATCAATGAATATTGTAAATGCACAAACAGTAATATCTCCACATTGCAAGGTGCAATTCTGAAATTTTTTGCTTTTTCCTGCTAATCCTAGCATGATAAAGAAGATTCAAAGAGAGTGAGATGCCAGCTCCTTTCATTCAGTCAGTAGCTTCAAACATTTCTTGTATATGAAAAACATGTTTTTCAATGGCAAAAATCAATGAATATTGTAAATGCACAAACAGTAATATCTCCACATTGCAAGGTGCAATTCTGAAATTTTTTGCTTTTTCCTGCTAATCCTAGCATGATAAAGAAGATTCAAAGAGAGTGAGATACCAGCTCCTTTCATTCAGTCAGTAGCTTCAAACATTTCTGGACGTTTTTCAATGGCAAAAATCAATGAATATTGTAAATGCACAAACAGTAATATCTCCACATTGCAAGGTGCAATTCTGAAATTTTTTGCTTTTTCCTGTTAATCCTAGCATGATAAAGAAGATTCAAAGAGAGTGAGATGCCAGCTCCTTTCATTCAAGTCAGTAGCTTCAAACATTTCTGGTATATGAAAAACATGTTTTTCAATGGCAAAAATCAATGAATATTGTAAATGCACAAACAGTAATATCTCCACATTGCAAGGTGCAATTCTGAAATTTTTTGCTTTTTCCTGCTTATCCTAGCATGATAAAGAAGATTCAAAGAGAGTGAGATGCCAGCTCCTTTCATTCCGTCAGTAGCTTCAAACATTTCTGGTATATGAAAAACATGTTTTTCAATGGCAAAAATCAATGAATATTGTAAATGCACAAACAGTAATATCTCCACATTGCAAGGTGCAATTCTGAAATTTTTTGCTTTTTCCTGCTAATCCTAGCATGATAAAGAAGATTCAAAGAGAGTGAGATGCCAGCTCCTTTCATTCCGTCAGTAGCTTCAAACATTTCTGGTATATGAAAAACATGTTTTTCAATGGCAAAAATCAATGAATATTGTAAATGCACAAACAGTAATATCTCCACATTGCAAGGTGCAATTCTGAAATTTTTTGCTTTTTCCTGCTAATCCTAGCATGATAAAGAAGATTCAAAGAGAGTGAGATGCCAGCTCCTTTCATTCAGTCAGTAGCTTCAAACATTTCTGGACGTTTTTCAATGGCAAAAATCAATGAATATTGTAAATGCACAAACAGTAATATCTCCACATTGCAAGGTGCAATTCTGAAATTTTTTGCTTTTTCCTGCTAATCCTAGCATGATAAAGAAGATTCAAAGAGAGTGAGATGCCAGCTCCTTTCATTCAGTCAGTAGCTTCAAACATTTCTTGTATATGAAAAACATGTTTTTCAATGGCAAAAATCAATGAATATTGTAAATGCACAAACAGCAATATCTCCACATTGCAAGGTGCAATTCTGAAATTTTTTGCTTTTTCCTGCTAATCCTAGCATGATAAAGAAGATTCAAAGAGAGTGAGATGCCAGCTCCTTTCATTCAGTCAGTAGCTTCAAACATTTCTGGACGTTTTTCAATGGCAAAAATCAATGAATATTGTAAATGCACAAACAGTAATATCTCCACATTGCAAGGTGCAATTCTGAAATTTTTTGCTTTTTCCTGTTAATCCTAGCATGATAAAGAAGATTCAAGGACAGTGAGATGCCAGCTCCTTTCATTCAGTCAGTAGCTTCAAACATTTCTGGTATATGAAAAACATGTTTTTCAATGGCAAAAATCAATGAATATTGTAAATGCACAAACAGTAATATCTCCACATTGCAAGGTGCAATTCTGACATTTTTTGCTTTTTCCTGCTAATCCTAGCATGATAAAGAAGATTCAAAGAGAGTGAGATGCCAGCTCCTTTCATTCCGTCAGTAGCTTCAAACATTTCTGGTATATGAAAAACATGTTTTTCAATGGCAAAAATCAATGAATATTGTAAATGCACAAACAGTAATATCTCCACATTGCAAGGTGCAATTCTGAAATTTTTTGCTTTTTCCTGCTTATCCTAGCATGATAAAGAAGATTCAAAGAGAGTGAGATGCCAGCTCCTTTCATTCAGTCAGTAGCTTCAAACATTTCTGGACGTTTTTCAATGGCAAAATCAATGAATATTGTAAATGCACAAACAGTAATATCTCCACATTGCAAGGTGCAATTCTGAAATTTTTTGCTTTTTCCTGTTAATCCTAGCATGATAAAGAAGATTCAAAGACAGTGAGATGCCAGCTCCTTTCATTCAGTCAGTAGCTTCAAACATTTCTGGTATATGAAAAACATGTTTTTCAATGGCAAAAATCAATGAATATTGTAAATGCACAAACAGTAATATCTCCACATTGCAAGGTGCAATTCTGAAATTTTTTGCTTTTTCCTGCTAATCCTAGCATGATAAAGAAGATTCAAAGAGAGTGAGATGCCAGCTCCTTTCATTCCGTCAGTAGCTTCAAACATTTCTGGTATATGAAAAACATGTTTTTCAATGGCAAAAATCATTGAATATTGTAAATGCACAAACAGTAATATCTCCACATTGCAAGGTGCAATTCTGAAATTTTTTGCTTTTTCCTGCTAATCCTAGCATGATAAAGAAGATTCAAAGAGAGTGAGATGCCAGCTCCTTTCATTCAGTCAGTAGCTTCAAACATTTCTGGACGTTTTTCAATGGCAAAATCAATGAATATTGTAAATGCACAAACAGTAATATCTCCACATTGCAAGGTGCAATTCTGAAATTTTTTGCTTTTTCCTGCTAATCCTAGCATGATAAAGAAGATTCAAAGAGAGTGAGATGCCAGCTCCTTTCATTCAGTCAGTAGCTTCAAACATTTCTTGTATATGAAAAACATGTTTTTCAATGGCAAAAATCAATGAATATTGTAAATGCACAAACAGTAATATCTCCACATTGCAAGGTGCAATTCTGAAATTTTTTGCTTTTTCCTGCTAATCCTAGCATGATAAAGAAGATTCAAAGAGAGTGAGATACCAGCTCCTTTCATTCAGTCAGTAGCTTCAAACATTTCTGGACGTTTTTCAATGGCAAAAATCAATGAATATTGTAAATGCACAAACAGTAATATCTCCACATTGCAAGGTGCAATTCTGAAATTTTTTGCTTTTTCCTGTTAATCCTAGCATGATAAAGAAGATTCAAAGAGAGTGAGATGCCAGCTCCTTTCATTCAAGTCAGTAGCTTCAAACATTTCTGGTATATGAAAAACATGTTTTTCAATGGCAAAAATCAATGAATATTGTAAATGCACAAACAGTAATATCTCCACATTGCAAGGTGCAATTCTGAAATTTTTTGCTTTTTCCTGCTTATCCTAGCATGATAAAGAAGATTCAAAGAGAGTGAGATGCCAGCTCCTTTCATTCCGTCAGTAGCTTCAAACATTTCTGGTATATGAAAAACATGTTTTTCAATGGCAAAAATCAATGAATATTGTAAATGCACAAACAGTAATATCTCCACATTGCAAGGTGCAATTCTGAAATTTTTTGCTTTTTCCTGCTAATCCTAGCATGATAAAGAAGATTCAAAGAGAGTGAGATGCCAGCTCCTTTCATTCCGTCAGTAGCTTCAAACATTTCTGGTATATGAAAAACATGTTTTTCAATGGCAAAAATCAATGAATATTGTAAATGCACAAACAGTAATATCTCCACATTGCAAGGTGCAATTCTGAAATTTTTTGCTTTTTCCTGCTAATCCTAGCATGATAAAGAAGATTCAAAGAGAGTGAGATGCCAGCTCCTTTCATTCAGTCAGTAGCTTCAAACATTTCTGGACGTTTTTCAATGGCAAAAATCAATGAATATTGTAAATGCACAAACAGTAATATCTCCACATTGCAAGGTGCAATTCTGAAATTTTTTGCTTTTTCCTGCTAATCCTAGCATGATAAAGAAGATTCAAAGAGAGTGAGATGCCAGCTCCTTTCATTCAGTCAGTAGCTTCAAACATTTCTTGTATATGAAAAACATGTTTTTCAATGGCAAAAATCAATGAATATTGTAAATGCACAAACAGCAATATCTCCACATTGCAAGGTGCAATTCTGAAATTTTTTGCTTTTTCCTGCTAATCCTAGCATGATAAAGAAGATTCAAAGAGAGTGAGATGCCAGCTCCTTTCATTCAGTCAGTAGCTTCAAACATTTCTGGACGTTTTTCAATGGCAAAAATCAATGAATATTGTAAATGCACAAACAGTAATATCTCCACATTGCAAGGTGCAATTCTGAAATTTTTTGCTTTTTCCTGTTAATCCTAGCATGATAAAGAAGATTCAAGGACAGTGAGATGCCAGCTCCTTTCATTCAGTCAGTAGCTTCAAACATTTCTGGTATATGAAAAACATGTTTTTCAATGGCAAAAATCAATGAATATTGTAAATGCACAAACAGTAATATCTCCACATTGCAAGGTGCAATTCTGACATTTTTTGCTTTTTCCTGCTAATCCTAGCATGATAAAGAAGATTCAAAGAGAGTGAGATGCCAGCTCCTTTCATTCCGTCAGTAGCTTCAAACATTTCTGGTATATGAAAAACATGTTTTTCAATGGCAAAAATCAATGAATATTGTAAATGCACAAACAGTAATATCTCCACATTGCAAGGTGCAATTCTGAAATTTTTTGCTTTTTCCTGCTTATCCTAGCATGATAAAGAAGATTCAAAGAGAGTGAGATGCCAGCTCCTTTCATTCAGTCAGTAGCTTCAAACATTTCTGGACGTTTTTCAATGGCAAAATCAATGAATATTGTAAATGCACAAACAGTAATATCTCCACATTGCAAGGTGCAATTCTGAAATTTTTTGCTTTTTCCTGTTAATCCTAGCATGATAAAGAAGATTCAAAGACAGTGAGATGCCAGCTCCTTTCATTCAGTCAGTAGCTTCAAACATTTCTGGTATATGAAAAACATGTTTTTCAATGGCAAAAATCAATGAATATTGTAAATGCACAAACAGTAATATCTCCACATTGCAAGGTGCAATTCTGAAATTTTTTGCTTTTTCCTGCTAATCCTAGCATGATAAAGAAGATTCAAAGAGAGTGAGATGCCAGCTCCTTTCATTCCGTCAGTAGCTTCAAACATTTCTGGTATATGAAAAACATGTTTTTCAATGGCAAAAATCATTGAATATTGTAAATGCACAAACAGTAATATCTCCACATTGCAAGGTGCAATTCTGAAATTTTTTGCTTTTTCCTGCTAATCCTAGCATGATAAAGAAGATTCAAAGAGAGTGAGATGCCAGCTCCTTTCATTCAGTCAGTAGCTTCAAACATTTCTGGACGTTTTTCAATGGCAAAATCAATGAATATTGTAAATGCACAAACAGTAATATCTCCACATTGCAAGGTGCAATTCTGAAATTTTTTGCTTTTTCCTGCTAATCCTAGCATGATAAAGAAGATTCAAAGAGAGTGAGATGCCAGCTCCTTTCATTCAGTCAGTAGCTTCAAACATTTCTTGTATATGAAAAACATGTTTTTCAATGGCAAAAATCAATGAATATTGTAAATGCACAAACAGTAATATCTCCACATTGCAAGGTGCAATTCTGAAATTTTTTGCTTTTTCCTGCTAATCCTAGCATGATAAAGAAGATTCAAAGAGAGTGAGATACCAGCTCCTTTCATTCAGTCAGTAGCTTCAAACATTTCTGGACGTTTTTCAATGGCAAAAATCAATGAATATTGTAAATGCACAAACAGTAATATCTCCACATTGCAAGGTGCAATTCTGAAATTTTTTGCTTTTTCCTGTTAATCCTAGCATGATAAAGAAGATTCAAAGAGAGTGAGATGCCAGCTCCTTTCATTCAAGTCAGTAGCTTCAAACATTTCTGGTATATGAAAAACATGTTTTTCAATGGCAAAAATCAATGAATATTGTAAATGCACAAACAGTAATATCTCCACATTGCAAGGTGCAATTCTGAAATTTTTTGCTTTTTCCTGCTTATCCTAGCATGATAAAGAAGATTCAAAGAGAGTGAGATGCCAGCTCCTTTCATTCCGTCAGTAGCTTCAAACATTTCTGGTATATGAAAAACATGTTTTTCAATGGCAAAAATCAATGAATATTGTAAATGCACAAACAGTAATATCTCCACATTGCAAGGTGCAATTCTGAAATTTTTTGCTTTTTCCTGCTAATCCTAGCATGATAAAGAAGATTCAAAGAGAGTGAGATGCCAGCTCCTTTCATTCCGTCAGTAGCTTCAAACATTTCTGGTATATGAAAAACATGTTTTTCAATGGCAAAAATCAATGAATATTGTAAATGCACAAACAGTAATATATCCACATTGCAAGGTGCAATTCTGAAATTTTTTGCTTTTTCCTGTTAATCCTAGCATGATAAAGAAGATTCAAAGAGAGTGAGATGCCAGCTCCTTTCATTCAGTCAGTAGCTTCAAACATTTCTGGTATATGAAAAACATGTTTTTCAATGGCAAAAATCAATGAATATTGTAAATGCACAAACAGTAATATCTCCACATTGCAAGGTGCAATTCTGAAATTTTTTGCTTTTTCCTGCTAATCCAAGCATGATAAAGAAGATTCAAAGAGAGTGAGATGCCAGCTCCTTTCATTCAGTCAGTAGCTTCAAACATTTCTGGTATATGAATAACATGATGTTTTTCAATGGCAAAAATCAATGAATATTGTAAATGCACAAACAGTAATTTCTCCGCATTGCAAGGTGCAATTCTGAAATTTTTTGCTTTTTCCTGCTCCTCTTAGCATGATAAAGAAGATTCAAAGAGAGTGAGATGCCAGCTCCTTTCATTCAGTCAGTAGCTTCAAACATTTCTGGTATATGAATAACATAATGTTTTTCAATGGCAAAAATCAATGAATATTGTAAATGCACAAACAGTAATTTCTCCGCATTGCAAGGTGCAATTCTGAAATTTTTTGCTTTTTCCTGCTCCTCTTAGCATGATAAAGACGATTCAAAGAGAGTGAGATGCCAGCTCCTTTCATTCAGTCAGTAGCTTCAATCATTTCTGGACGTTTTTCAATGGCAAAAATCAATGAATATTGTAAATGCACAAACAGTAATTTCTCCGCATTGCAAGGTGCAATTCTGAAATTTTTTGCTTTTTCCTGCTCCTCTTAGCATGATAAAGAAAATTCAGAGTGAGATGCCAGCTGCTTTCATTCAGTCAGTAGCTTCAATCATTTCTGGACGTTTTTCAATGGCAAAAATCAATGAATATTGTAAATGCACAAACAGTAATATCTCCACATTGCAAGGTGCAATTCTGAAATTTTTTGCTTTTTCCTGTTAATCCTAGCATGATAAAGAAGATTCAAAGAGAGTGAGATGCCAGCTCCTTTCATTCAGTCAGTAGCTTCAAACATTTCTGGTATATGAAAAACATGTTTTTCAATGGCAAAAATCAATGAATATTGTAAATGCACAAACAGTAATATCTCCACATTGCAAGGTGCAATTCTGAAATTTTTTGCTTTTTCCTGCTAATCCAAGCATGATAAAGAAGATTCAAAGAGAGTGAGATGCCAGCTCCTTTCATTCAGTCAGTAGCTTCAAACATTTCTGGTATATGAATAACATGATGTTTTTCAATGGCAAAAATCAATGAATATTGTAAATGCACAAACAGTAATTTCTCCGCATTGCAAGGTGAAATTCTGAAATTTTTTGCTTTTTCCTGCTCCTCTTAGCATGATAAAGAAGATTCAAAGAGAGTGAGATGCCAGCTCCTTTCATTCAGTCAGTAGCTTCAAACATTTCTGGTATATGAATAACATGATGTTTTTCAATGGCAAAAATCAATGAATATTGTAAATGCACAAACAGTAATTTCTCCGCATTGCAAGGTGCAATTCTGAAATTTTTTGCTTTTTCCTGCTCCTCTTAGCATGATAAAGACGATTCAAAGAGAGTGAGATGCCAGCTCCTTTCATTCAGTCAGTAGCTTCAATCATTTCTGGACGTTTTTCAATGGCAAAAATCAATGAATATTGTAAATGCACAAACAGTAATTTCTCCGCATTGCAAGGTGCAATTCTGAAATTTTTTGCTTTTTCCTGCTCCTCTTAGCATGATAAAGAAAATTCAGAGTGAGATGCCAGCTGCTTTCATTCAGTCAGTAGCTTCAATCATTTCTGGACGTTTTTCAATGGCAAAAATCAATGAATATTGTAAATGCACAAACAGTAATATATCCACATTGCAAGGTGCAATTCTGAAATTTTTTGCTTTTTCCTGTTAATCCTAGCATGATAAAGAAGATTCAAAGAGAGTGAGATGCCAGCTCCTTTCATTCAGTCAGTAGCTTCAAACATTTCTGGTATATGAAAAACATGTTTTTCAATGGCAAAAATCAATGAATATTGTAAATGCACAAACAGTAATATCTCCACATTGCAAGGTGCAATTCTGAAATTTTTTGCTTTTTCCTGCTAATCCAAGCATGATAAAGAAGATTCAAAGAGAGTGAGATGCCAGCTCCTTTCATTCAGTCAGTAGCTTCAAACATTTCTGGTATATGAATAACATGATGTTTTTCAATGGCAAAAATCAATGAATATTGTAAATGCACAAACAGTAATTTCTCCGCATTGCAAGGTGCAATTCTGAAATTTTTTGCTTTTTCCTGCTCCTCTTAGCATGATAAAGAAGATTCAAAGAGAGTGAGATGCCAGCTCCTTTCATTCAGTCAGTAGCTTCAAACATTTCTGGTATATGAATAACATAATGTTTTTCAATGGCAAAAATCAATGAATATTGTAAATGCACAAACAGTAATTTCTCCGCATTGCAAGGTGCAATTCTGAAATTTTTTGCTTTTTCCTGCTCCTCTTAGCATGATAAAGACGATTCAAAGAGAGTGAGATGCCAGCTCCTTTCATTCAGTCAGTAGCTTCAATCATTTCTGGACGTTTTTCAATGGCAAAAATCAATGAATATTGTAAATGCACAAACAGTAATTTCTCCGCATTGCAAGGTGCAATTCTGAAATTTTTTGCTTTTTCCTGCTCCTCTTAGCATGATAAAGAAAATTCAGAGTGAGATGCCAGCTGCTTTCATTCAGTCAGTAGCTTCAATCATTTCTGGACGTTTTTCAATGGCAAAAATCAATGAATATTGTAAATGCACAAACAGTAATATCTCCACATTGCAAGGTGCAATTCTGAAATTTTTTGCTTTTTCCTGCTAATCCTAGCATGATAAAGAAGATTCAAAGAGAGTGAGATGCCAGCTCCTTTCATTCAGTCAGTAGCTTCAAACATTTCTTGTATATGAAAAACATGTTTTTCAATGGCAAAAATCAATGAATATTGTAAATGCACAAACAGTAATATCTCCACATTGCAAGGTGCAATTCTGAAATTTTTTGCTTTTTCCTGCTAATCCTAGCATGATAAAGAAGATTCAAAGAGAGTGAGATACCAGCTCCTTTCATTCAGTCAGTAGCTTCAAACATTTCTGGACGTTTTTCAATGGCAAAAATCAATGAATATTGTAAATGCACAAACAGTAATATCTCCACATTGCAAGGTGCAATTCTGAAATTTTTTGCTTTTTCCTGTTAATCCTAGCATGATAAAGAAGATTCAAAGAGAGTGAGATGCCAGCTCCTTTCATTCAAGTCAGTAGCTTCAAACATTTCTGGTATATGAAAAACATGTTTTTCAATGGCAAAAATCAATGAATATTGTAAATGCACAAACAGTAATATCTCCACATTGCAAGGTGCAATTCTGAAATTTTTTGCTTTTTCCTGCTTATCCTAGCATGATAAAGAAGATTCAAAGAGAGTGAGATGCCAGCTCCTTTCATTCCGTCAGTAGCTTCAAACATTTCTGGTATATGAAAAACATGTTTTTCAATGGCAAAAATCAATGAATATTGTAAATGCACAAACAGTAATATCTCCACATTGCAAGGTGCAATTCTGAAATTTTTTGCTTTTTCCTGCTAATCCTAGCATGATAAAGAAGATTCAAAGAGAGTGAGATGCCAGCTCCTTTCATTCCGTCAGTAGCTTCAAACATTTCTGGTATATGAAAAACATGTTTTTCAATGGCAAAAATCAATGAATATTGTAAATGCACAAACAGTAATATCTCCACATTGCAAGGTGCAATTCTGAAATTTTTTGCTTTTTCCTGCTAATCCTAGCATGATAAAGAAGATTCAAAGAGAGTGAGATGCCAGCTCCTTTCATTCAGTCAGTAGCTTCAAACATTTCTGGACGTTTTTCAATGGCAAAAATCAATGAATATTGTAAATGCACAAACAGTAATATCTCCACATTGCAAGGTGCAATTCTGAAATTTTTTGCTTTTTCCTGCTAATCCTAGCATGATAAAGAAGATTCAAAGAGAGTGAGATGCCAGCTCCTTTCATTCAGTCAGTAGCTTCAAACATTTCTTGTATATGAAAAACATGTTTTTCAATGGCAAAAATCAATGAATATTGTAAATGCACAAACAGCAATATCTCCGCATTGCAAGGTGCAATTCTGAAATTTTTTGCTTTTTCCTGCTAATCCTAGCATGATAAAGAAGATTCAAAGAGAGTGAGATGCCAGCTCCTTTCATTCAGTCAGTAGCTTCAAACATTTCTGGACGTTTTTCAATGGCAAAAATCAATGAATATTGTAAATGCACAAACAGTAATTTCTCCGCATTGCAAGGTGAAATTCTGAAATTTTTTGCTTTTTCCTGCTCCTCTTAGCATGATAAAGAAGATTCAAAGAGAGTGAGATGCCAGCTCCTTTCATTCAGTCAGTAGCTTCAAACATTTCTGGTATATGAATAACATGATGTTTTTCAATGGCAAAAATCAATGAATATTGTAAATGCACAAACAGTAATTTCTCCGCATTGCAAGGTGCAATTCTGAAATTTTTTGCTTTTTCCTGCTCCTCTTAGCATGATAAAGATGATTCAAAGAGAGTGAGATGCCAGCTCCTTTCATTCAGTCAGTAGCTTCAATCATTTCTGGACGTTTTTCAATGGCAAAAATCAATGAATATTGTAAATGCACAAACAGTAATTTCTCCGCATTGCAAGGTGCAATTCTGAAATTTTTTGCTTTTTCCTGCTCCTCTTAGCATGATAAAGAAAATTCAGAGTGAGATGCCAGCTGCTTTCATTCAGTCAGTAGCTTCAATCATTTCTGGACGTTTTTCAATGGCAAAAATCAATGAATATTGTAAATGCACAAACAGTAATATATCCACATTGCAAGGTGCAATTCTGAAATTTTTTGCTTTTTCCTGTTAATCCTAGCATGATAAAGAAGATTCAAAGAGAGTGAGATGCCAGCTCCTTTCATTCAGTCAGTAGCTTCAAACATTTCTGGTATATGAAAAACATGTTTTTCAATGGCAAAAATCAATGAATATTGTAAATGCACAAACAGTAATATCTCCACATTGCAAGGTGCAATTCTGAAATTTTTTGCTTTTTCCTGCTAATCCAAGCATGATAAAGAAGATTCAAAGAGAGTGAGATGCCAGCTCCTTTCATTCAGTCAGTAGCTTCAAACATTTCTGGTATATGAATAACATGATGTTTTTCAATGGCAAAAATCAATGAATATTGTAAATGCACAAACAGTAATTTCTCCGCATTGCAAGGTGCAATTCTGAAATTTTTTGCTTTTTCCTGCTCCTCTTAGCATGATAAAGAAGATTCAAAGAGAGTGAGATGCCAGCTCCTTTCATTCAGTCAGTAGCTTCAAACATTTCTGGTATATGAATAACATAATGTTTTTCAATGGCAAAAATCAATGAATATTGTAAATGCACAAACAGTAATTTCTCCGCATTGCAAGGTGCAATTCTGAAATTTTTTGCTTTTTCCTGCTCCTCTTAGCATGATAAAGACGATTCAAAGAGAGTGAGATGCCAGCTCCTTTCATTCAGTCAGTAGCTTCAATCATTTCTGGACGTTTTTCAATGGCAAAAATCAATGAATATTGTAAATGCACAAACAGTAATTTCTCCGCATTGCAAGGTGCAATTCTGAAATTTTTTGCTTTTTCCTGCTCCTCTTAGCATGATAAAGAAAATTCAGAGTGAGATGCCAGCTGCTTTCATTCAGTCAGTAGCTTCAATCATTTCTGGACGTTTTTCAATGGCAAAAATCAATGAATATTGTAAATGCACAAACAGTAATATCTCCACATTGCAAGGTGCAATTCTGAAATTTTTTGCTTTTTCCTGTTAATCCTAGCATGATAAAGAAGATTCAAAGAGAGTGAGATGCCAGCTCCTTTCATTCAGTCAGTAGCTTCAAACATTTCTGGTATATGAAAAACATGTTTTTCAATGGCAAAAATCAATGAATATTGTAAATGCACAAACAGTAATATCTCCACATTGCAAGGTGCAATTCTGAAATTTTTTGCTTTTTCCTGCTAATCCAAGCATGATAAAGAAGATTCAAAGAGAGTGAGATGCCAGCTCCTTTCATTCAGTCAGTAGCTTCAAACATTTCTGGTATATGAATAACATGATGTTTTTCAATGGCAAAAATCAATGAATATTGTAAATGCACAAACAGTAATTTCTCCGCATTGCAAGGTGAAATTCTGAAATTTTTTGCTTTTTCCTGCTCCTCTTAGCATGATAAAGAAGATTCAAAGAGAGTGAGATGCCAGCTCCTTTCATTCAGTCAGTAGCTTCAAACATTTCTGGTATATGAATAACATGATGTTTTTCAATGGCAAAAATCAATGAATATTGTAAATGCACAAACAGTAATTTCTCCGCATTGCAAGGTGCAATTCTGAAATTTTTTGCTTTTTCCTGCTCCTCTTAGCATGATAAAGACGATTCAAAGAGAGTGAGATGCCAGCTCCTTTCATTCAGTCAGTAGCTTCAATCATTTCTGGACGTTTTTCAATGGCAAAAATCAATGAATATTGTAAATGCACAAACAGTAATTTCTCCGCATTGCAAGGTGCAATTCTGAAATTTTTTGCTTTTTCCTGCTCCTCTTAGCATGATAAAGAAAATTCAGAGTGAGATGCCAGCTGCTTTCATTCAGTCAGTAGCTTCAATCATTTCTGGACGTTTTTCAATGGCAAAAATCAATGAATATTGTAAATGCACAAACAGTAATATATCCACATTGCAAGGTGCAATTCTGAAATTTTTTGCTTTTTCCTGTTAATCCTAGCATGATAAAGAAGATTCAAAGAGAGTGAGATGCCAGCTCCTTTCATTCAGTCAGTAGCTTCAAACATTTCTGGTATATGAAAAACATGTTTTTCAATGGCAAAAATCAATGAATATTGTAAATGCACAAACAGTAATATCTCCACATTGCAAGGTGCAATTCTGAAATTTTTTGCTTTTTCCTGCTAATCCAAGCATGATAAAGAAGATTCAAAGAGAGTGAGATGCCAGCTCCTTTCATTCAGTCAGTAGCTTCAAACATTTCTGGTATATGAATAACATGATGTTTTTCAATGGCAAAAATCAATGAATATTGTAAATGCACAAACAGTAATTTCTCCGCATTGCAAGGTGCAATTCTGAAATTTTTTGCTTTTTCCTGCTCCTCTTAGCATGATAAAGAAGATTCAAAGAGAGTGAGATGCCAGCTCCTTTCATTCAGTCAGTAGCTTCAAACATTTCTGGTATATGAATAACATAATGTTTTTCAATGGCAAAAATCAATGAATATTGTAAATGCACAAACAGTAATTTCTCCGCATTGCAAGGTGCAATTCTGAAATTTTTTGCTTTTTCCTGCTCCTCTTAGCATGATAAAGACGATTCAAAGAGAGTGAGATGCCAGCTCCTTTCATTCAGTCAGTAGCTTCAATCATTTCTGGACGTTTTTCAATGGCAAAAATCAATGAATATTGTAAATGCACAAACAGTAATTTCTCCGCATTGCAAGGTGCAATTCTGAAATTTTTTGCTTTTTCCTGCTCCTCTTAGCATGATAAAGAAAATTCAGAGTGAGATGCCAGCTGCTTTCATTCAGTCAGTAGCTTCAATCATTTCTGGACGTTTTTCAATGGCAAAAATCAATGAATATTGTAAATGCACAAACAGTAATATCTCCACATTGCAAGGTGCAATTCTGAAATTTTTTGCTTTTTCCTGTTAATCCTAGCATGATAAAGAAGATTCAAAGAGAGTGAGATGCCAGCTCCTTTCATTCAGTCAGTAGCTTCAAACATTTCTGGTATATGAAAAACATGTTTTTCAATGGCAAAAATCAATGAATATTGTAAATGCACAAACAGTAATATCTCCACATTGCAAGGTGCAATTCTGAAATTTTTTGCTTTTTCCTGCTAATCCAAGCATGATAAAGAAGATTCAAAGAGAGTGAGATGCCAGCTCCTTTCATTCAGTCAGTAGCTTCAAACATTTCTGGTATATGAATAACATGATGTTTTTCAATGGCAAAAATCAATGAATATTGTAAATGCACAAACAGTAATTTCTCCGCATTGCAAGGTGCAATTCTGAAATTTTTTGCTTTTTCCTGCTCCTCTTAGCATGATAAAGAAGATTCAAAGAGAGTGAGATGCCAGCTCCTTTCATTCAGTCAGTAGCTTCAAACATTTCTGGTATATGAATAACATGATGTTTTTCAATGGCAAAAATCAATGAATATTGTAAATGCACAAACAGTAATTTCTCCGCATTGCAAGGTGCAATTCTGAAATTTTTTGCTTTTTCCTGCTCCTCTTAGCATGATAAAGACGATTCAAAGAGAGTGAGATGCCAGCTCCTTTCATTCAGTCAGTAGCTTCAATCATTTCTGGACGTTTTTCAATGGCAAAAATCAATGAATATTGTAAATGCACAAACAGTAATTTCTCCGCATTGCAAGGTGCAATTCTGAAATTTTTTGCTTTTTCCTGCTCCTCTTAGCATGATAAAGAAAATTCAGAGTGAGATGCCAGCTGCTTTCATTCAGTCAGTAGCTTCAATCATTTCTGGACGTTTTTCAATGGCAAAAATCAATGAATATTGTAAATGCACAAACAGTAATTTCTCCGCATTGCAAGGTGCAATTCTGAAATTTTTTGCTTTTTCCTGCTCCTCTTAGCATGATAAAGAAGATTCAAAGAGAGTGAGATGCCAGCTCCTTTCATTCAGTCAGTAGCTTCAAACATTTCTGGTATATGAATAACATGATGTTTTTCAATGGCAAAAATCAATGAATATTGTAAATGCACAAACAGTAATTTCTCCGCATTGCAAGGTGCAATTCTGAAATTTTTTGCTTTTTCCTGCTCCTCTTAGCATGATAAAGAAGATTCAAAGAGAGTGAGATGCCAGCTCCTTTCGTTCAGTCAGTAGCTTCAATCATTTCTGGACGTTTTTCAAAGGCAAAAATCATTGAATATTGTAAATGCACAAACAGTAATTTCTCCGCATTGCAAGGTGCAATTCTGAAATTTTTTACTTTTTCCTGCTCCTCTTAGCATGATAAAGAAGATTCAAAGAGAGTGAGATGCCAGCTCCTTTTATTCAGTCAGTAGCTTCAATCATTTCTGGTATATGAATAACATGATGTTTTTCAATGGCAAAAATCAATGAATATTGTAAATGCACAAACAGTAATTTCTCCGCATTGCAAGGTGCAATTCTGAAGTTTTTTGCTTTTTCCTGCTCCTCTTAGCATGATAAAGAAGATTCAAAGAGAGTGAGATGCCAGCTCCTTTCATTCAGTCAGTAGCTTCAATCATTTCTGGACGTTTTTCAATGGCAAAAATCATTGAATATTGTAAATGCACAAACAGTAATTTCTCCGCATTGCAAGGTGCAATTCTGAAATTTTTTACTTTTTCCTGCTCCTCTTAGCATGATAAAGAAGATTCAAAGAGAGTGAGATGCCAGCTCCTTTCATTCAGTCAGTAGCTTCAATCATTTCTGGTATATGAATAACATGATGTTTTTCAATGTCAAAAATCAATGAATATTGTAAATGCACAAACAGTAATTTCTCCGCATTGCAAGGTGCAATTCTGAAATTTTTTGCTTTTTCCTGCTCCTCTTAGCATGATAAAGAAGATTCAAAGAGAGTGAGATGCCAGCTCCTTTCATTCAGTCAGTAGCTTCAATCATTTCTGGACGTTTTTCAATGGCAAAAATCAATGAATATTGTAAATGCACAAACAGTAATTTCTCCGCATTGCAAGGTGCAATTCTGAAATTTTTTGCTTTTTCCTGCTCCTCTTAGCATGATAAAGAAAATTCAGAGTGAGATGCCAGCTCCTTTCATTCAGTCAGTAGCTTCAATCATTTCTGGACGTTTTTCAATGGCAAAAATCAATGAATATTGTAAATGCACAAACAGTAATTTCTCCGCATTGCAAGGTGCAATTCTGAAATTTTTTGCTTTTTCCTGCTCCTCTTAGCATGATAAAGAAGATTCAAAGAGAGTGAGATGCCAGCTCCTTTCATTCAGTCAGTAGCTTCAAACATTTCTGGTATATGAATAACATGATGTTTTTCAATGGCAAAAATCAATGAATATTGTAAATGCACAAACAGTAATTTCTCCGCATTGCAAGGTGCAATTCTGAAATTTTTTGCTTTTTCCTGCTCCTCTTAGCATGATAAAGAAGATTCAAAGAGAGTGAGATGCCAGCTCATTTCGTTCAGTCAGTAGCTTCAATCATTTCTGGACGTTTTTCAAAGGCAAAAATCATTGAATATTGTAAATGCACAAACAGTAATTTCTCCTCATTGCAAGGTGCAAT
This sequence comes from Phyllobates terribilis, assembly GCF_046119375.1. Classification (NCBI taxonomy): domain Eukaryota; kingdom Metazoa; phylum Chordata; class Amphibia; order Anura; family Dendrobatidae; genus Phyllobates; species Phyllobates terribilis. Next base: position 125,549 of record NW_027363839.1, read on the forward strand.
TCTGAAATTTTTTACTTTTTCCTGCTCCTCTTAGCATGATAAAGAAGATTCAAAGAGAGTGAGATGCCAGCTCCTTTCATTCAGTCAGTAGCTTCAATCATTTCTGGTATATGAATAACATGATGTTTTTCAATGGCAAAAATCAATGAATATTGTAAATGCACAAACAGTAATTCCTCCGCATTGCAAGGTGCAATTCTGAAGTTTTTTGCTTTTTCCTGCTCCTCTTAGCATGATAAAGAAGATTCAAAGAGAGTGAGATGCCAGCTCCTTTCATTCAGTCAGTAGCTTCAATCATTTCTGGACGTTTTTCAATGGCAAAAATCATTGAATATTGTAAATGCACAAACAGTAATTTCTCCGCATTGCAAGGTGCAATTCTGAAATTTTTTACTTTTTCCTGCTCCTCTTAGCATGATAAAGAAGATTCAAAGAGAGTGAGATGCCAGCTCCTTTCATTCAGTCAGTAGCTTCAATCATTTCTGGTATATGAATAACATGATGTTTTTCAATGGCAAAAATCAATGAATATTGTAAATGCACAAACAGTAATTTCTCCGCATTGCAAGGTGCAATTCTGAAATTTTTTGCTTTTTCCTGCTCCTCTTAGCATAATAAAGAAGATTCAAAGAAAGTGAGATGCCAGCTCCTTTCATTCAGTCAGTAGCTTCAATCATTTCTGGACGTTTTTCAATGGCAAACATCAATGAATATTGTAAATACACAAACAGTAATTTCTTCGCATTGCAAGGTGCAATTCTGAAATTTTTTGCTTTTTCCTGCTCCTCTTAGCATGATAAACAAGATTCAAAGAGAGTGAGATGCCAGCTCCTTTCATTCAGTCAGTAGCTTCAATCATTTCTGGACGTTTTTCAATGGCAAAAATCAATGAATATTGTAAATGCACAAACAGTAATTTCTCCGCATTGCAAGGTGCAATTCTGAAATTTTTTACTTTTTCCTGCTCCTCTTAGCATGATAAAGAAGATTCAAAGAGAGTGAGATGCCAGCTCCTTTCATTCAGTCAGTAGCTTCAAACATTCCTGGTATATGAATAACATAATGTTTTTCAATGGCAAAAATCAATGAATATTGTAAATGCACAAACAGTAATTTCTCCGCATTGCAAGGTGCAATTCTGAAATTTTTTGCTTTTTCCTGCTCCTCTTAGCATGATAAAGAAGATTCAAAGAGAGTGAGATGCCAGCTCCTTTCATTCAGTCAGTAGCTTCAATCATTTCTGGACGTTTTTCAATTGCAAAAATCAATGAATATTGTAAATGCACAAACTATAATTTCTCCGCATTGCAAGGTGCAATTCTGAAATTTTTTGCTTTTTCCTGCTCCTCTTAGCATGATAAAGAAGATTCAAAGAGAGTGAGATGCCAGCTCCTTTCATTCAGTCAGTAGCTTCAAACATTTCTGGTATATGAATAACATGATGTTTTTCAATGGCAAAAATCAATGAATATTGTAAATGCACAAACAGTAATTTCTCCGCATTGCAAGGTGCAATTCTGAAATTTTTTGCTTTTTCCTGCTCCTCTTAGCATGATAAAGAAGATTCAAAGAGAGTGAGATGCCAGCTCCTTTCATTCAGTCAGTAGCATCAATCATTTCTGGTATATGAATAACATGATGTTTTTCAATGGCAAAAATCAATGAATATTGTAAATGCACAAACAGTAATTTCTCCGCATTGCAAGGTGCAATTCTGAAATTTTTTGCTTTTTCCTGCTCCTCTTAGCATGATAAAGAAGATTCAAAGAGAGTGAGATGCCAGCTCCTTTCGTTCAGTCAGTAGCTTCAATCATTTCTGGACGTTTTTCAAAGGCAAAAATCATTGAATATTGTAAATGCACAAACAGTAATTTCTCCGCATTGCAAGGTGCAATTCTGAAATTTTTTACTTTTTCCTGCTCCTCTTAGCATGATAAAGAAGATTCAAAGAGAGTGAGATGCCAGCTCCTTTCATTCAGTCAGTAGCTTCAATCATTTCTGGTATATGAATAACATGATGTTTTTCAATGGCAAAAATCAATGAATATTGTAAATGCACAAACAGTAATTTCTCCGCATTGCAAGGTGCAATTCTGAAATTTTTTGCTTTTTCCTGCTCCTCTTAGCATGATAAAGAAGATTCAAAGAGAGTGAGATGCCAGCTCCTTTCATTCAGTCAGTAGCTTCAATCATTTCTGGACGTTTTTCAATGGCAAAAATCAATGAATATTGTAAATGCACAAACAGTAATTTCTCCGCATTGCAAGGTGCAATTCTGAAATTTTTTGCTTTTTCCTGCTCCTCTTAGCATGATAAACAAGATTAAAAGAGAGTGAGATGCCAGCTCCTTTCATTCAGTCAGTAGCTTCAATCATTTCTGGACGTTTTTCAATGGCAAAAATCAATGAATATTGTAAATGCACAAACAGTAATTTCTCCGCATTGCAAGGTGCAATTCTGAAATTTTTTGCTTTTTCCTGCTCCTCTTAGCATGATAAAGAAGATTCAAAGAGAGTGAGATGCCAGCTCCTTTCATTCAGTCAGTAGCTTCAAACATTCCTGGTATATGAATAACATGATGTTTTTCAATGGCAAAAATCAATGAATATTGTAAATGCACAAACAGTAATTTCTCCGCATTGCAAGGTGCAATTCTGAAATTTTTTGCTTTTTCCTGCTCCTCTTAGCATGATAAAGAAGATTCAAAGAGAGTGAGATGCCAGCTCCTTTCATTCAGTCAGTAGCTTCAATCATTTCTGGACGTTTTTCAATTGCAAAAATCAATGAATATTGTAAATGCACAAACAGTAATTTCTCCTCATTGCAAGGTGCAACTCTGAAATTTTTTGCTTTTTCCTGCTCCTCTTAGCATGATAAAGAAGATTCAAAGAGAGTGAGATGCCAGCTCCTTTCATTCAGTCAGTAGCTTCAATCATTTCTGGTATATGAATAACGTGATGTTTTTCAATTTCAAAAATCAATGAATATTGTAAATGCACAAACAGTAATTTCTCCGCATTGCAAGGTGCAATTCTGAAATTTTTTGCTTTTTCCTGCTCCTCTTAGCATGATAAAGAAGATTCAAAGAGAGTGAGATGCCAGCTCCTTTCATTCAGTCAGTAGCTTCAAACATTTCTGGTATATGAATAACATGATGTTTTTCAATGGCAAAAATCAATGAATATTGTAAATGCACAAACAGTAATTTCTCCGCATTGCAAGGTGCAATTCTGAAATTTTTTGCTTTTTCCTGCTCCTCTTAGCATGATAAAGAAGATTCAAGGAGAGTGAGATGCCAGCTCCTTTCATTCAGTCAGTAGCTTCAAACATTTCTGGTATATGAATAACATGATGTTTTTCAATGGCAAAAATCAATGAATATTGTAAATGCACAAACAGTAATTTCTCCGCATTGCAAGGTGCAATTCTGAAATTTTTTGCTTTATCCTGCTCCTCTTAGCATGATAAAGAAGATTCAAAGAGAGTGAGATGCCAGCTCCTTTCATTCAGTCAGTAGCTTCAATCATTTCTGGACGTTTTTCAATGGCAAAAATCATTGAATATTGTAAATGCACAAACAGTAATTTCTCCGCATTGCAAGGTGCAATTCTGAAATTTTTTACTTTTTCCTGCTCCTCTTAGCATGATAAAGAAGATTCAAAGAGAGTGAGATGCCAGCTCCTTTCATTCAGTCAGTAGCTTCAATCATTTCTGGTATATGAATAACATGATGTTTTTCAATGGCAAAAATCAATGAATATTGTAAATGCACAAACAGTAATTTCTCCGCATTGCAAGGTGCAATTCAGAGATTTTTTGCTTTTTCCTGCTCCTCTTAGCATGATAAAGAAGATTCAAAGAGAGTGAGATGCCAGCTCCTTTCATTCAGTCAGTAGCTTCAATCATTTCTGGACGTTTTTCAATGGCAAAAATCAATGAATATTCTAAATGCACAAACAGTAATTTCTCCGCATTGCAAGGTGCAATTCTGAAATTTTTTGCTTTTTCCTGCTCCTCTTAGCATGATAAACAAGATTCAAAGAGAGTGAGATGCCAGCTCCTTTCATTCAGTCAGTAGCTTCAATCATTTCTGGACGTTTTTCAATGGCAAAAATCAATGAATATTGTAAATGCACAAACAGTAATTTCTCCGCATTGCAAGGTGCAATTCTGAAATTTTTTGCTTTTTCCTGCTCCACTTAGCATGATAAAGAAGATTCAAAGAGAGTGAGAAGCCAGCTCCTTTCATTCAGTCAGTAGCTTCAATCATTTCTGGACGTTTTTCAATTGCAAAAATCAATGAATATTGTAAATGCACAAACAGTAATTTCTCCGCATTGCAAGGTGCAATTCTGAAATTTTTTGCTTTTTCCTGCTCCTCTTAGCATGATAAAGAAGATTCAAAGAGAGTGAGATGCCAGCTCCTTTCATTCAGTCAGTAGCTTCAATCATTTCTGGTATATGAATAACATGATGTTTTTCAATGGCAAAAATCAATGAATATTGTAAATGCACAAACAGTAATTTCTCCGCATTGCAAGGTGCAATTCTGAAATTTTTTGCTTTTTCCTGCTCCTCTTAGCATGATAAAGAAGATTCAAAGAGAGTGAGATGCCAGCTCCTTTCATTCAGTCAGTAGCTTCAATCATTTCTGGACGTTTTTCAATGGCAAAAATCAATGAATATTGTAAATGCACAAACAGTAATTTCTCCGCATTGCAAGGTGCAATTCTGAAATTTTTTGCTTTTTCCTGCTCCTCTTAGCATGATAAAGAAGATTCAAAGAGAGTGAGATGCCAGCTCCTTTCATTCAGTCAGTAGCTTCAATCATTTCTGGACGTTTTTCAATGGCAAAAATCAATGAATATTGTAAATGCACAAACAGTAATTTCTCCGCATTGCAAGGTGCAATTCTGAAATTTTTTGCTTTTTCCTGCTCCTCTTAGCATGATAAAAAAGATTCAAAGAGAGTGAGATGCCAGCTCCTTTCATTCAGTCAGTAGCTTCAAACATTTCTGGTATATGAATAACATGATGTTTTTCAATGGCAAAAATCAATGAATATTGTAAATGCACAAACAGTAATTTCTCCGCATTGCAAGGTGCAATTCTGAATTTTTTTGCTTTTTCCTGCTCCTCTTAGCATGATAAAGAAGATTCAAAGAGAGTGAGATGCCAGCTCCTTTCGTTCAGTCAGTAGCTTCAATCATTTCTGGACGTTTTTCAATGGCAAAAATCATTGAATATTGTAAATGCACAAACAGTAATTTCTCCGCATTGCAAGGTGCAATTCTGAAATTTTTTACTTTTTCCTGCTCCTCTTAGCATGATAAAGAAGATTCAAAGAGAGTGAGATGCCAGCTCCTTTCATTCAGTCAGTAGCTTCAATCATTTCTGGTATATGAATAACATGATGTTTTTCAATGGCAAAAATCAATGAATATTGTGAATGCACAAACAGTAATTTCTCCGCATTGCAAGGTGCAATTCTGAAATTTTTTGCTTTTTCCTGCTCCTCTTAGCATGATAAAGAAGATTCAAAGAGAGTGAGATGCCAGCTCCTTTCATTCAGTCAGTAGCTTCAATCATTTCTGGACGTTTTTCAATGGCAAAAATCAACGAATATTGTAAATGCACAAACAGTAATTTCTCCGCATTGCAAGGTGCAATTCTGAAATTTTTTGCTTTTTCCTGCTCCTCTTAGCATGATAAAGAAGATTCAAAGAGAGTGAGATGCCAGCTCCTTACATTCAGTCAGTAGCTTCAATCATTTCTGGTAAATGAATAACATGATGTTTTTCAATGGCAAAAATCAATGAATTTTGTAAATGCACAAACAGTAATTTCTCCGCATTGCAAGGCGCAATTCTGAAATTTTTTGCTTTTTCCTGCTCCTCTTAGCATGATAAAGAAGATTCAAAGAGAGTGAGATGCCAGCTCCTTTCAATCAGTCAGTAGCTTCAATCATTTCTGGACGTTTTTCAATGGCAAAAATCAATGAATATTGTAAATGCACAAACAGTAATTTCTCCGCATTGCAAGGTGCAATTCTGAAATTTTTTGCTTTTTCCTGCTCCTCTTAGCATGATAAAGAAGATTCAAAGAGAGTGAGATGCCAGCTCCTTTCATTCAGTCAGTAGCTTCAATCATTTCTGGACGTTTTTCAATGGCAAAAATCAATGAATATTGTAAATGCACAAACAGTAATTTTTCCGCATTGCAAGGTGCAATTCTGAAATTTTTTGCTTATTCCTGCTCCTCTTAGCATGATAAAGAAGATTCAAAGAGAGTGAGGTGCCAGCTCCTTTCATTCAGTCAGTAGCTTCAAACATTTCTGGTATATGAATAACGTTTTTCAATGGCAAAAATCAATGAATATTGTAAATGCACAAACAGTTATTTCTCCGCATTGCAAGGTGCAATTCTGAAATTTTTTGCTTTTTCCTGCTCCTCTTAGCATGATAAAGAAGATTCAAAGAGAGTGAGATGCCAGCTCCTTTCATTCAGTCAGTAGCTTCAATCATTTCTGGACGTTTTTCAATGGCAAAAATCAATGAATATTGTAAATGCACAAACAGTAATTTCTCCGCATTGCAAGGTGCAATTCTGAAATTTTTTGCTTTTTCCTGCTCCTCTTAGCATGATAAAGAAGATTCAAAGAGAGTGAGATGCCAGCTCCTTTCATTCAGTCAGTAGCTTCAATCATTTCTGGACGTTTTTCAATGGCAAAAATCAATGAATATTGTAAATGCACAAACAGTAATTTCTCCGCATTGCAAGGTGCAATTCTGAAATTTTTTGCCTTTTCCTGCTCCTCTTAGCATGATAAAGAAGATTCAAAGAGAGTGAGATGCCAGCTCCTTTCATTCAGTCAGTAGCTTCAATCATTTCTGGACGGTTTTCAATGGCAAAAATCAATGAATATTGTAAATGCACAAACAGTAATTTCTCCGCATTGCAAGGTGCAATTCTGAAATTTTTGCTTTTTCCTGCTCCTCTTAGCATGATAAAGAAGATTCAAAGAGAGTGAGGTGCCAGCTCCTTTCATTCAGTCAGTAGCTTCAAACATTTCTGGTATATGAATAACATGTTTTTCAATGGCAAAAATCAATGAATATTGTAAATGCACAAACAGTAATTTCTCCGCATTGCAAGGTGCAATTCTGAAATTTTTTGCTTTTTCCTGCTCCTCTTAGCATGATAAAGAAGATTCAAAGAGAGTGAGATGAAAGCTCTTTTCATTCAGTCAGTAGCTTCAATCATTTCTGGACGTTTTTCAATGGCAAAAATCAATGAATATTGTAAATGCACAAACAGTAATTTCTCCGCATTGCAAGGTGCAATTCTGAAATTTTTTGCTTTTTCCTGCTCCTCTTAGCATGATAAAGAAGATTCAAAGAGAGTGAGATGCCAGCTCCTTTCATTCAATCAGTAGCTTCAAACATTTCTGGTATATGAATAACATGATGTTTTTCAATGGCAAAAATCAATGAATATTGTAAATGCACAAACAGTAATTTCTCCGCATTGCAAGGTGCAATTCTGAAATTTTTTGCTTTTTCCTGCTCCTCTTAGCATGATAAAGAAGATTCAAAGAGAGTGAGATGCCAGCTCCTTTCATTCAGTCAGTAGCTTCAATCATTTCTGGACGTTTTTCAATGGCAAAAATCAATGAATATTGTAAATGCACAAACAGTAATTTCTCCGCATTGCAAGGTGCAATTCTGAAATTTTTTGCTTTTTCCTGCTCCTCTTAGCATGATAAAGAAGATTCAAAGAGAGTGAGATGCCAGCTCCTTTCATTCAGTCAGTAGCTTCAATCATTTCTGGACGTTTTTCAATGGCAAAAATCAATGAATATTGTAAATGCACAAACAGTAATTTCTCCGCATTGCAAGGTGCAATTCTGAAATTTTTTGCTTTTTCCTGCTCCTCTTAGCATGATAAAGAAGATTCAAAGAGAGTGAGATGCCAGCTCCTTTCATTCAGTCAGTAGCTTCAATCATTTCTGGACGTTTTTCAATGGCAAAAATCAATGAATATTGTAAATGCACAAACAGTAATTTTTCCGCATTGCAAGGTGCAATTCTGAAATTTTTTGCTTATTCCTGCTCCTCTTAGCATGATAAAGAAGATTCAAAGAGAGTGAGGTGCCAGCTCCTTTCATTCAGTCAGTAGCTTCAAACATTTCTGGTATATGAATAACGTTTTTCAATGGCAAAAATCAATGAATATTGTAAATGCACAAACAGTTATTTCTCCGCATTGCAAGGTGCAATTCTGAAATTTTTTGCTTTTTCCTGCTCCTCTTAGCATGATAAAGAAGATTCAAAGAGAGTGAGATGCCAGCTCCTTTCATTCAGTCAGTAGCTTCAATCATTTCTGGACGTTTTTCAATGGCAAAAATCAATGAATATTGTAAATGCACAAACAGTAATTTCTCCGCATTGCAAGGTGCAATTCTGAAATTTTTTGCTTTTTCCTGCTCCTCTTAGCATGATAAAGAAGATTCAAAGAGAGTGAGATGCCAGCTCCTTTCATTCAGTCAGTAGCTTCAATCATTTCTGGACGTTTTTCAATGGCAAAAATCAATGAATATTGTAAATGCACAAACAGTAATTTCTCCGCATTGCAAGGTGCAATTCTGAAATTTTTTGCCTTTTCCTGCTCCTCTTAGCATGATAAAGAAGATTCAAAGAGAGTGAGATGCCAGCTCCTTTCATTCAGTCAGTAGCTTCAATCATTTCTGGACGGTTTTCAATGGCAAAAATCAATGAATATTGTAAATGCACAAACAGTAATTTCTCCGCATTGCAAGGTGCAATTCTGAAATTTTTGCTTTTTCCTGCTCCTCTTAGCATGATAAAGAAGATTCAAAGAGAGTGAGGTGCCAGCTCCTTTCATTCAGTCAGTAGCTTCAAACATTTCTGGTATATGAATAACATGTTTTTCAATGGCAAAAATCAATGAATATTGTAAATGCACAAACAGTAATTTCTCCGCATTGCAAGGAGCAATTCTGAAATTTTTTGCTTTTTCCTGCTCCTCTTAGCATGATAAAGAAGATTCAAAGAGAGTGAGATGCCAGCTCCTTTCATTCAGTCAGTAGCTTCAATCATTTCTGGACGTTTTTCAATGGCAAAAATCAATGAATATTGTAAATGCACAAACTGTAATTTCTCCGCATTGCAAGGTGCAATTCTGAAATTTTTTGCTTTTTCCTGCTCCTCTTAGCATGATAAAGAAGATTCAAAGAGAGTGAGATGAAAGCTCTTTTCATTCAGTCAGTAGCTTCAATCATTTCTGGACGTTTTTCAATGGCAAAAATCAATGAATATTGTAAATGCACAAACAGTAATTTCTCCGCATTGCAAGGTGCAATTCTGAAATTTTTTGCTTTTTCCTGCTCCTCTTAGCATGATAAAGAAGATTCAAAGAGAGTGAGATGCCAGCTCCTTTCATTCAATCAGTAGCTTCAAACATTTCTGGTATATGAATAACATGATGTTTTTCAATGGCAAAAATCAATGAATATTGTAAATGCACAAACAGTAATTTCTCCGCATTGCAAGGTGCAATTCTGAAATTTTTTGCTTTTTCCTGCTCCTCTTAGCATGATAAAGAAGATTCAAAGAGAGTGAGATGCCAGCTCCTTTCATTCAGTCAGTAGCTTCAATCATTTCTGGACGTTTTTCAATGGCAAAAATCAATGAATATTGTAAATGCACAAACAGTAATTTCTCCGCATTGCAAGGTGCAATTCTGAAATTTTTTGCTTTTTCCTGCTCCTCTTAGCATGATAAAGAAGATTCAAAGAGAGTGAGATGCCAGCTCCTTACATTCAGTCAGTAGCTTCAATCATTTCTGGTAAATGAATAACATGATGTTTTTCAATGGCAAAAATCAATGAATTTTGTAAATGCACAAACAGTAATTTCTCCGCATTGCAAGGCGCAATTCTGAAATTTTTTGCTTTTTCCTGCTCCTCTTAGCATGATAAAGAAGATTCAAAGAGAGTGAGATGCCAGCTCCTTTCAATCAGTCAGTAGCTTCAATCATTTCTGGACGTTTTTCAATGGCAAAAATCAATGAATATTGTAAATGCACAAACAGTAATTTCTCCGCATTGCAAGGTGCAATTCTGAAATTTTTTGCTTTTTCCTGCTCCTCTTAGCATGATAAAGAAGATTCAAAGAGAGTGAGATGCCAGCTCCTTTCATTCAGTCAGTAGCTTCAATCATTTCTGGACGTTTTTCAATGGCAAAAATCAATGAATATTGTAAATGCACAAACAGTAATTTTTCCGCATTGCAAGGTGCAATTCTGAAATTTTTTGCTTATTCCTGCTCCTCTTAGCATGATAAAGAAGATTCAAAGAGAGTGAGGTGCCAGCTCCTTTCATTCAGTCAGTAGCTTCAAACATTTCTGGTATATGAATAACGTTTTTCAATGGCAAAAATCAATGAATATTGTAAATGCACAAACAGTTATTTCCCTTCATTGCAAGGTGCAATTCTGAAATTTTTTGCTTTTTCCTGCTCCTCTTAGCATGATAAAGAAGATTCAAAGAGAGTGAGATGCCAGCTCCTTTCATTCAGTCAGTAGCTTCAATCATTTCTGGACGTTTTTCAATGGCAAAAATCAATGAATATTGTAAATGCACAAACAGTAATTTCTCCGCATTGCAAGGTGCAATTCTGAAATTTTTTGCTTTTTCCTGCTCCTCTTAGCATGATAAAGAAGATTCAAAGAGAGTGAGATGCCAGCTCCTTTCATTCAGTCAGTAGCTTCAATCATTTCTGGACGTTTTTCAATGGCAAAAATCAATGAATATTGTAAATGCACAAACAGTAATTTCTCCGCATTGCAAGGTGCAATTCTGAAATTTTTTGCTTTTTCCTGCTCCTCTTAGCATGATAAAGAAGATTCAAAGAGAGTGAGATGCCAGCTCCTTTCATTCAGTCAGTAGCTTCAATCATTTCTGGACGTTTTTCAATGGCAAAAATCAATGAATATTGTAAATGCACAAACAGTAATTTCTCCGCATTGCAAGGTGCAATTCTGAAATTTTTTGCTTTTTCCTGCTCCTCTTAGCATGATAAAGAAGATTCAAAGAGAGTGAGATGCCAGCTCCTTTCATTCAGTCAGTAGCTTCAATCATTTCTGGACGTTTTTCAATGGCAAAAATCAATGAATATTGTAAATGCACAAACAGTAATTTTTCCGCATTGCAAGGTGCAATTCTGAAATTTTTTGCTTATTCCTGCTCCTCTTAGCATGATAAAGAAGATTCAAAGAGAGTGAGGTGCCAGCTCCTTTCATTCAGTCAGTAGCTTCAAACATTTCTGGTATATGAATAACGTTTTTCAATGGCAAAAATCAATGAATATTGTAAATGCACAAACAGTTATTTCTCCGCATTGCAAGGTGCAATTCTGAAATTTTTTGCTTTTTCCTGCTCCTCTTAGCATGATAAAGAAGATTCAAAGAGAGTGAGATGCCAGCTCCTTTCATTCAGTCAGTAGCTTCAATCATTTCTGGACGTTTTTCAATGGCAAAAATCAATGAATATTGTAAATGCACAAACAGTAATTTCTCCGCATTGCAAGGTGCAATTCTGAAATTTTTTGCTTTTTCCTGCTCCTCTTAGCATGATAAAGAAGATTCAAAGAGAGTGAGATGCCAGCTCCTTTCATTCAGTCAGTAGCTTCAATCATTTCTGGACGTTTTTCAATGGCAAAAATCAATGAATATTGTAAATGCACAAACAGTAATTTCTCCGCATTGCAAGGTGCAATTCTGAAATTTTTTGCCTTTTCCTGCTCCTCTTAGCATGATAAAGAAGATTCAAAGAGAGTGAGATGCCAGCTCCTTTCATTCAGTCAGTAGCTTCAATCATTTCTGGACGGTTTTCAATGGCAAAAATCAATGAATATTGTAAATGCACAAACAGTAATTTCTCCGCATTGCAAGGTGCAATTCTGAAATTTTTGCTTTTTCCTGCTCCTCTTAGCATGATAAAGAAGATTCAAAGAGAGTGAGGTGCCAGCTCCTTTCATTCAGTCAGTAGCTTCAAACATTTCTGGTATATGAATAACATGTTTTTCAATGGCAAAAATCAATGAATATTGTAAATGCACAAACAGTAATTTCTCCGCATTGCAAGGAGCAATTCTGAAATTTTTTTCTTTTTCCTGCTCCTCTTAGCATGATAAAGAAGATTCAAAGAGAGTGAGATGCCAGCTCCTTTCATTCAGTCAGTAGCTTCAATCATTTCTGGACGTTTTTCAATGGCAAAAATCAATGAATATTGTAAATGCACAAACTGTAATTTCTCCGCATTGCAAGGTGCAATTCTGAAATTTTTTGCTTTTTCCTGCTCCTCTTAGCATGATAAAGAAGATTCAAAGAGAGTGAGATGAAAGCTCTTTTCATTCAGTCAGTAGCTTCAATCATTTCTGGACGTTTTTCAATGGCAAAAATCAATGAATATTGTAAATGCACAAACAGTAATTTCTCCGCATTGCAAGGTGCAATTCTGAAATTTTTTGCTTTTTCCTGCTCCTCTTAGCATGATAAAGAAGATTCAAAGAGAGTGAGATGCCAGCTCCTTTCATTCAATCAGTAGCTTCAAACATTTCTGGTATATGAATAACATGATGTTTTTCAATGGCAAAAATCAATGAATATTGTAAATGCACAAACAGTAATTTCTCCGCATTGCAAGGTGCAATTCTGAAATTTTTTGCTTTTTCCTGCTCCTCTTAGCATGATAAAGAAGATTCAAAGAGAGTGAGATGCCAGCTCCTTTCATTCAGTCAGTAGCTTCAATCATTTCTGGACGTTTTTCAATGGCAAAAATCAATGAATATTGTAAATGCACAAACAGTAATTTCTCCGCATTGCAAGGTGCAATTCTGAAATTTTTTGCTTTTTCCTGCTCCTCTTAGCATGATAAAGAAGATTCAAAGAGAGTGAGATGCCAGCTCCTTACATTCAGTGAGTAGCTTCAATCATTTCTGGTAAATGAATAACATGATGTTTTTCAATGGCAAAAATCAATGAATTTTGTAAATGCACAAACAGTAATTTCTCCGCATTGCAAGGCGCAATTCTGAAATTTTTTGCTTTTTCCTGCTCCTCTTAGCATGATAAAGAAGATTCAAAGAGAGTGAGATGCCAGCTCCTTTCAATCAGTCAGTAGCTTCAATCATTTCTGGACGTTTTTCAATGGCAAAAATCAATGAATATTGTAAATGCACAAACAGTAATTTCTCCGCATTGCAAGGTGCAATTCTGAAATTTTTTGCTTTTTCCTGCTCCTCTTAGCATGATAAAGAAGATTCAAAGAGAGTGAGATGCCAGCTCCTTTCATTCAGTCAGTAGCTTCAATCATTTCTGGACGTTTTTCAATGGCAAAAATCAATGAATATTGTAAATGCACAAACAGTAATTTTTCCGCATTGCAAGGTGCAATTCTGAAATTTTTTGCTTATTCCTGCTCCTCTTAGCATGATAAAGAAGATTCAAAGAGAGTGAGGTGCCAGCTCCTTTCATTCAGTCAGTAGCTTCAAACATTTCTGGTATATGAATAACGTTTTTCAATGGCAAAAATCAATGAATATTGTAAATGCACAAACAGTTATTTCCCTTCATTGCAAGGTGCAATTCTGAAATTTTTTGCTTTTTCCTGCTCCTCTTAGCATGATAAAGAAGATTCAAAGAGAGTGAGATGCCAGCTCCTTTCATTCAGTCAGTAGCTTCAATCATTTCTGGACGTTTTTCAATGGCAAAAATCAATGAATATTGTAAATGCACAAACAGTAATTTCTCCGCATTGCAAGGTGCAATTCTGAAATTTTTTGCTTTTTCCTGCTCCTCTTAGCATGATAAAGAAGATTCAAAGAGAGTGAGATGCCAGCTCCTTTCATTCAGTCAGTAGCTTCAATCATTTCTGGACGTTTTTCAATGGCAAAAATCAATGAATATTGTAAATGCACAAACAGTAATTTCTCCGCATTGCAAGGTGCAATTCTGAAATTTTTGCTTTTTCCTGCTCCTCTTAGCATGATAAAGAAGATTCAAAGAGAGTGAGGTGCCAGCTCCTTTCATTCAGTCAGTAGCTTCAAACATTTCTGGTATATGAATAACATGTTTTTCAATGGCAAAAATCAATGAATATTGTAAATGCACAAACAGTAATTTCTCCGCATTGCAAGGAGCAATTCTGAAATTTTTTTCTTTTTCCTGCTCCTGTTAGCATGATAAAGAACATTCAAAGAGAGTGAGATGCCAGCTCCTTTCATTCAGTCAGTAGCTTCAATCATTTCTGGACGTTTTTCAATGGCAAAAATCAATGAATATTGTAAATGCACAAACTGTAATTTCTCCGCATTGCAAGGTGCAATTCTGAAATTTTTTGCTTTTTCCTGCTCCTCTTAGCATGATAAAGAAGATTCAAAGAGAGTGAGATGCCAGCTCTTTTCATTCAGTCAGTAGCTTCAATCATTTCTGGACGTTTTTCAATGGCAAAAATCAATGAATATTGTAAATGCACAAACAGTAATTTCTCCGCATTGCAAGGTGCAATTCTGAAATTTTTTGCTTTTTCCTGCTCCTCTTAGCATGATAAAGAAGATTCAAAGAGAGTGAGATGCCAGCTCCTTTCATTCAATCAGTAGCTTCAAACATTTCTGGTATATGAATAACATGATGTTTTTCAATGGCAAAAATCAATGAATATTGTAAATGCACAAACTGTAATTTCTCCGTATTGCAAGGTGCAATTCTGAAATTTTTTGCTTTTTCCTGCTCCTCTTAGCATGATAAAGAAAATTCAAAGAGAGTGAGATGCCAGCTCCTTTCATTCAGTCAGTAGCTTCAATCATTTCTGGACGTTTTTCAATGGCAAAAATCAATGAATATTGTAAATGCACAAACAGTAATTTCTCCGCATTGCAAAGTGCAATTCTGAAATTTTTTGCTTTTTCCTGCTCCTCTTAGCATGATAAAGAAGATTCAATGAGAGTGAGATGCCAGCTCCTTTCATTCAGTCAGTAGCTTCAATCATTTCTGGACGTTTTTCAATGGCAAAAATCAATGAATATTGTAAATGCACAAACTGTAATTTCTCCGCATTGTAAGGTGCAATTCTGAAATTTTTTGCTTTTTCCTGCTCCTCTTAGCATGATAAAGAAGATTCAAAGAGAGTGAGATGCCAGCTCCTTTCATTCAGTCAGTAGCTTCAATCATTTCTGGATGTTTTTCAATGGCAAAAATCAATGAATATTGTAAATGCACAAACAGTAATTTCTCCGCATTGCAAGGTGCAATTCTGAAATTTTTTGCTTTTTCCTGCTCCCCTTAGCATGATAAAGAAGATTCAAAGAGAGTGAGATGCCAGCTCCTTTCATTCAGTCAGTAGCTTCAATCATTTCTGGACGTTTTTCAATGGCAAAAATCAATGAATATTGTAAATGCACAAACAGAAATTTCTCCGCATTGCAAGGTGCAATTCTGAAATTTTTTGCTTTTTCCTGCTCCTCTTAGCATGATAAAGAAGATTCAAAGAGAGTGAGATGCCAGCTCCTTTCATTCAGTCAGTAGCTTCAAACATTTCTGGTATATGAATAACATGATGTTTTTCAATGGCAAAAATCAATGAATATTGTAAATGCACAAACAGTAATTTCTCCGCATTGCAAGGTGCAATTCTGAAATTTTTTGCTTTTTCCTGCTCCTCTTAGCATGATAAAGAAGATTCAAAGAGAGTGAGATGCCAGCTCCTTTCGTTCAGTCAGTAGCTTCAATCATTTCTGGACGTTTTTCAATGGCAAAAATCATTGAATATTGTAAATGCACAAACAGTAATTTCTCCGCATTGCAAGGTGCAATTCTGAAATTTTTTACATTTTCCTGCTCCTCTTAGCATGATAAAGAAGATTCAAAGAGAGTGAGATGCCAGCTCCTTTCATTCAGTCAGTAGCTTCAATCATTTCTGGTATATGAATAACATGATGTTTTTCAATGGCAAAAATCAATGAATATTGTAAATGCACAAACAGTAATTTCTCCGCATTGCAAGGTGCAATTCTGAAATTTTTTGCTTTTTCCTGCTCCTCTTAGCATGATAAAGAAGATTCAAAGAGAGTGAGATGCCAGCTCCTTTCATTCAGTCAGTAGCTTCAATCATTTCTGGACGTTTTTCAATGGCAAAAATCAATGAATATTGTAAATGCACAAACAGTAATTTCTCCGCATTGCAAGGTGCAATTCTGAAATTTTTTGCTTTTTCCTGCTCCTCTTAGCATGATAAAGAAGATTCAAAGAGAGTGAGGTGCCAGCTCCTTTCATTCAGTCAGTAGCTTCAAACATTTCTGGTATATGAATAACATGTTTTTCAATGGCAAAAATCAATGAATATTGTAAATGCACAAACAGTAATTTCTCCGCATTGCAAGGAGCAATTCTGAAATTTTTTGCTTTTTCCTGCTCCTCTTAGCATGATAAAGAAGATTCAAAGAGAGTGAGATGCCAGCTCCTTTCATTCAGTCAGTAGCTTCAATCATTTCTGGACGTTTTTCAATGGCAAAAATCAATGAATATTGTAAATGCACAAACTGTAATTTCTCCGCATTGCAAGGTGCAATTCTGAAATTTTTTGCTTTTTCCTGCTCCTCTTAGCATGATAAAGAAGATTCAAAGAGAGTGAGATGCCAGCTCCTTTCATTCAGTCAGTAGCTTCAATCATTTCTGGACGTTTTTCAATGGCAAAAATCAATGAATATTGTAAATGCACAAACAGTAATTTCTCCGCATTGCAAGGTGCAATTCTGAAATTTTTTGCTTTTTCCTGCTCCTCTTAGCATGATAAAGAAGATTCAAAGAGAGTGAGATGCCAGCTCCTTTCATTCAATCAGTAGCTTCAAACATTTCTGGTATATGAATAACATGATGTTTTTCAATGGCAAAAATCAATGAATATTGTAAATGCACAAACAGTAATTTCTCCGCATTGCAAGGTGCAATTCTGAAATTTTTTGCTTTTTCCTGCTCCTCTTAGCATGATAAAGAAGATTCAAAGAGAGTGAGATGCCAGCTCCTTTCATTCAGTCAGTAGCTTCAATCATTTCTGGACGTTTTTCAATGGCAAAAATCAATGAATATTGTAAATGCACAAACAGTAATTTCTCCGCATTGCAAGGTGCAATTCTGAAATTTTTTGCTTTTTCCTGCTCCTCTTAGCATGATAAAGAAGATTCAAAGAGAGTGAGGTGCCAGCTCCTTTCATTCAGTCAGTAGCTTCAAACATTTCTGGTATATGAATAACATGTTTTTCAATGGCAAAAATCAATGAATATTGTAAATGCACAAACTGTAATTTCTCCGCATTGCAAGGTGCAATTCTGAAATTTTTTGCTTTTTCCTGCTCCTCTTAGCATGATAAAGAAAATTCAAAGAGAGTGAGATGCCAGCTCCTTTCATTCAGTCAGTAGCTTCAATCATTTCTGGACGTTTTTCAATGGCAAAAATCAATGAATATTGTAAATGCACAAACAGTAATTTCTCCGCATTGCAAGGTGCAATTCTGAAATTTTTTGCTTTTTCCTGCTCCTCTTAGCATGATAAAGAAGATTCAAAGAGAGTGAGATGCCAGCTCCTTTCATTCAGTCAGTAGCTTCAATCATTTCTGGACGTTTTTCAATGGCAAAAATCAATGAATATTGTAAATGCACAAACTGTAATTTCTCCGCATTGTAAGGTGCAATTCTGAAATTTTTTGCTTTTTCCTGCTCCTCTTAGCATGATAAAGAAGATTCAAAGAGAGTGAGATGCCAGCTCCTTTCATTCAGTCAGTAGCTTCAATCATTTCTGGACGTTTTTCAATGGCAAAAATCAATGAATATTGTAAATGCACAAACAGTAATTTCTCCGCATTGCAAGGTGCAATTCTGAAATTTTTTGCTTTTTCCTGCTCCCCTTAGCATGATAAAGAAGATTCAAAGAGAGTGAGATGCCAGCTCCTTTCATTCAGTCAGTAGCTTCAATCATTTCTGGACGTTTTTCAATGGCAAAAATCAATGAATATTGTAAATGCACAAACAGAAATTTCTCCGCATTGCAAGGTGCAATTCTGAAATTTTTTGCTTTTTCCTGCTCCTCTTAGCATGATAAAGAAGATTCAAAGAGAGTGAGATGCCAGCTCCTTTCATTCAGTCAGTAGCTTCAAACATTTCTGGTATATGAATAACATGATGTTTTTCAATGGCAAAAATCAATGAATATTGTAAATGCACAAACAGTAATTTCTCCGCATTGCAAGGTGCAATTCTGAAATTTTTTGCTTTTTCCAGCTCCTCTTAGCATGATAAAGAAGATTCAAAGAGAGTGAGATGCCAGCTCCTTTCATTCAGTCAGTAGCTTCAATCATTTCTGGACGTTTTTCAATGGCAAAAATCAATGAATATTGTAAATGCACAAACAGTAATTTCTCCGCATTGCAAGGTGCAATTCTGAAATTTTTTGCTTTATCCTGCTCCTCTTAGCATGATAAAGAAGATTCAAAGAGAGTGAGGTGCCAGCTCCTTTCATTCAGTCAGTAGCTTCAAACATTTTTGGTATATGAATAACATGTTTTTCAATGGCAAAAATCAATGAATATTGTAAATGCACAAACAGTAATTTCTCCGCATTGCAAGGTGCAATTCTGAAATTTTTTGCTTTTTCCTGCTCCTCTTAGCATGATAAAGAAAATTCAAAGAGAGTGAGATGCCAGCTCCTTTCATTCAGTCAGTAGCTTCAATCATTTCTGGACGTTTTTCAATGGCAAAAATCAATGAATATTGTAAATGCACAAACAGTAATTTCTCCGCATTGCAAGGTGCAATTCTGAAATTTTTTGCTTTTTCCTGCTCCTCTTAGCATGATAAAGAAGATTCAAAGAGAGTGAGATGCCAGCTCCTTTCATTCAGTCAGTAGCTTCAATCATTTCTGGACGTTTTTCAATGGCAAAAATCAATGAATATTGTAAATGCACAAACTGTAATTTCTCCGCATTGTAAGGTGCAATTCTGAAATTTTTTGCTTTTTCCTGCTCCTCTTAGCATGATAAAGAAGATTCAAAGAGAGTGAGATGCCAGCTCCTTTCATTCAGTCAGTAGCTTCAATCATTTCTGGACGTTTTTCAATGGCAAAAATCAATGAATATTGTAAATGCACAAACTGTAATTTCTCCGCATTGTAAGGTGCAATTCTGAAATTTTTTGCTTTTTCCTGCTCCTCTTAGCATGATAAAGAAGATTCAAAGAGAGTGAGATGCCAGCTCCTTTCATTCAGTCAGTAGCTTCAATCATTTCTGGACGTTTTTCAATGGCAAAAATCAATGAATATTGTAAATGCACAAACAGTAATTTCTCCGCATTGCAAGGTGCAATTCTGAAATTTTTTGCTTTTTCCTGCTCCTCTTAGCATGATAAAGAAGATTCAAAGAGAGTGAGATGCCAGCTCCTTTCATTCAGTCAGTAGCTTCAAACATTTCTGGTATATGAATAACATGATGTTTTTCAATGGCAAAAATCAATGAATATTGTAAATGCACAAACAGTAATTTCTCCGCATTGCAAGGTGCAATTCTGAAATTTTTTGCTTTTTCCTGCTCCTCTTAGCATGATAAAGAAGATTCAAAGAGAGTGAGATGCCAGCTCCTTTCATTCAGTCAGTAGCTTCAAACATTTCTGGTATATGAATAACATGATGTTTTTCAATGGCAAAAATCAATGAATATTGTAAATGCACAAACAGTAATTTCTCCGCATTGCAAGGTGCAAGTCTGAAATTTTTTGCTTTTTCCTGCTCCTCTTAGCATGATAAAGAAGATTCAAAGAGAGTGAGATGCCAGCTACTTTCATTCAGTCAGTAGCTTCAATCATTTCTGGACGTTTTTCAATGGTAAAAATCAATGAATATTGTAAATGCACAAACAGTAATTTCTCCGCATTGCAAGGTGCAATTCTGAAATTTTTTGCTTTTTCCCGCTCCTCTTAGCATGATAAAGAAGATTCAAAGAGAGTGAGATGCCAGCTCCTTTCATTCAGCCAGTAGCTTCAATCATTTCTGGACGTTTTTCAATGGCAAAAATCAATGAATATTGTAAATGCACAAACAGTAATTTCTCCGCATTGCAAGGTGCAATTCTGAAATTTTTTGCTTTTTCCTGCTCCTCTTAGCATGATAAAGAAGATTCAAAGAGAGTGAGATGCCAGCTCCTTTCATTCAGTCAGTAGCTTCAATCATTTCTGGTAAATGAATAACATGATGTTTTTCAATGGCAAAAATCAATGAATTTTGTAAATGCACAAACAGTAATTTCTCCGCATTGCAAGGCGCAATTCTGAAATTGTTTGCTTTTTCCTGCTCCTCTTAGCATGATAAAGAAGATTCAAAGAGAGTGAGATGCCAGCTCCTTTCATTCAGTCAGTAGCTTCAATCATTTCTGGACGTTTTTCAATGGCAAAAATCAATGAATATTGTAAATGCACAAACAGTAATTTCTCCGCATTGCAAGGTGCAATTCTGAAATTTTTTGCTTTTTCCTGCTCCTCTTAGCATGATAAAGAAGATTCAAAGTGAGTGAGATGCCAGCTCCTTTCATTCAGTCAGTAGCTTCAATCATTTCTGGACGTTTTTCAATGGCAAAAATCAATGAATATTGTAAATGTACAAACAGTAATTTCTCCGCATTGCAAGGTGCAATTCTGAAATTTTTTGCTTTTTCCTGCTCCTCTTAGCATGATAAAGAAGATTCAAAGAGAGTGAGGTTCCAGCTCCTTTCATTCAGTCAGTAGCTTCAAACATTTCTGGTATATGAATAACATGTTTTTAAATGGCAAAAATCAATGAATATTGTAAATGCACAAAGAGTAATTTCTCCGCATTGCAAGGTGCAATTCTGAAATTTTTTGCTTTTTCCTGCTCCTCTTAACTTGATAAAGAAGATTCAAAGAGAGTGAGATGCCAGCTCCTTTCATTCAGTCAGTAGCTTCAATCATTTCTGGACGTTTTTCAATGGCAAAAATCAATGAATATTGTAAATGCACAAACTGTAATTTCTCCGCATTGTAAGGTGCAATTCTGAAATTTTTTGCTTTTTCCTGCTCCTCTTAGCATGATAAAGAAGATTCAAAGAGAGTGAGATGCCAGCTCCTTTCATTCAGTCAGTAGCTTCAATCATTTCTGGACGTTTTTCAATGGCAAAAATCAATGAATATTGTAAATGCACAAACAGTAATTTCTCCGCATTGCAAGGTGCAATTCTGAAATTTTTTGCTTTTTCCTGCTCCTCTTAGCATGATAAAGAAGATTCAAAGAGAGTGAGATGCCAGCTCCTTTCATTCAGTCAGTAGCTTCAAACATTTCTGGTATATGAATAACATGATGTTTTTCAATGGCAAAAATCAATGAATATTGTAAATGCACAAACAGTAATTTCTCCGCATTGCAAGGTGCAAGTCTGAAATTTTTTTGCTTTTTCCTGCTCCTCTTAGCATGATAAAGAAGATTCAAAGAGAGTGAGATGCCAGCTACTTTCATTCAGTCAGTAGCTTCAATCATTTCTGGACGTTTTTCAATGGTAAAAATCAATGAATATTGTAAATGCACAAACAGTAATTTCTCCGCATTGCAAGGTGCAATTCTGAAATTTTTTGCTTTTTCCTGCTCCTCTTAGCATGATAAATAAGATTCAAAGAGAGTGAGATGCCAGCTCCTTTCATTCAGTCAGTAGCTTCAATCATTTCTGGACGTTTTTCAATGGCAAAAATCAATGAATATTGTAAATGCACAAACAGTAATTTCTTCGCATTGCAAGGTGCAATTCTGAAATGTTTTGCTTTTTCCTGCTCCTCTTAGCATGATAAAGAAGATTCAAAGAGAGTGAGATGCCAGCTCCTTTCATTCAGTCAGTAGCTTCAATCATTTCTGGTAAATGAATAACATGATGTTTTTCAATGGCAAAAATCAATGAATTTTGTAAATGCACAAACAGTAATTTCTCCGCATTGCAAGGCGCAATTCTGAAATTTTTTTCTTTTTCCTGCTCCTCTTAGCATGATAAAGAAGATTCAAAGAGAGTGAGATGCCAGCTCCTTTCATTCAGTCAGTAGCTTCAATCATTTCTGGACGTTTTTCAATGGCAAAAATCAATGAATATTGTAAATGCACAAACAGTAATTTCTCCGCATTGCAAGGTGCAATTCTGAAATTTTTTGCTTTTTCCTGCTCCTCTTAGCATGATAAAGAAGATTCAAAGAGAGTGAGATGCCAGCTCCTTTCATTCAGTCAGTAGCTTCAATCATTTCTGGATGTTTTTCAATGGCAAAAGTCAATGAATATTGTAAATGCACAAACTGTAATTTCTTCGCATTGCAAGGTGCAATTCTGAAATTTTTTGCTTTTCCTGCTCCTCTTAGCATGATAAAGAAGATTCATAGAGAGTGAGATGCCAGCTCCTTTCATTCAGTCAGTAGCTTCAATCATTTCTGGACGTTTTTCAATGGCAAAAATCAATGAATATTGTAATTGCACAAACAGTAATTTCTCCGCATTGCAAGGTGCAATTCTGAAATTTTTTGCTTTTTCCTGCTCCTCTTAGCATGATAAAGAAGATTCAAAGAGAGTGAGATGCCAGCTCCTTTCATTCAGTCAGTAGCTTCAAACATTTCTGGTATATGAATAACATGATGTTTTTCAATGGCAAAAATCAATGAATATTGTAAATGCACAAACAGTAATTTCTCCGCATTGCAAGGTGCAATTCTGAAATTTTTTGCTTTTTCCTGCTCCTCTTAGCATGATAAAGAAGATTCAAAGAGAGTGAGATGCCAGCTCCTTTCATTCAGTCAGTAGCTTCAATCATTTCTGGACGTTTTTCAATGGCAAAAATCAATGAATATTGTAAATGCACAAACAGTAATTTCTCCGCATTGCAAGGTGCAATTCTGAAATTTTTTGCTTTTTCCTGCTCCTCTTAGCATGATAAAGAAGATTCAAAGAGAGTGAGATGCCAGCTCCTTTCATTCAGTCAGTAGCTTCAATCATTTCTGGACGTTTTTCAATGGCAAAAATCAATGAATATTGTAAATGCACAAACTGTAATTTCTCCGCATTGTAAGGTGCAATTCTGAAATTTTTTGCTTTTTCCTGCTCCTCTTAGCATGATAAAGAAGATTCAAAGAGAGTGAGATGCCAGCTCCTTTCATTCAGTCAGTAGCTTCAATCATTTCTGGACGTTTTTCAATGGCAAAAATCAATGAATATTGTAAATGCACAAACAGTAATTTCTCCGCATTGCAAGGTGCAATTCTGAAATTTTTTGCTTTTTCCTGCTCCTCTTAGCATGATAAAGAAGATTCAAAGAGAGTGAGATGCCAGCTCCTTTCATTCAGTCAGTAGCTTCAAACATTTCTGGTATATGAATAACATGATGTTTTTCAATGGCAAAAATCAATGAATATTGTAAATGCACAAACAGTAATTTCTCCGCATTGCAAGGTGAAAGTCTGAAATTTTTTGCTTTTTCCTGCTCCTCTTAGCATGATAAAGAAGATTCAAAGAGAGTGAGATGCCAGCTACTTTCATTCAGTCAGTAGCTTCAATCATTTCTGGACGTTTTTCAATGGTAAAAATCAATGAATATTGTAAATGCACAAACAGTAATTTCTCCGCATTGCAAGGTGCAATTCTGAAATTTTTTGCTTTTTCCTGCTCCTCTTAGCATGATAAAGAAGATTCAAAGAGAGTGAGATGCCAGCTCCTTTCATTCAGTCAGTAGCTTCAATCATTTCTGGACGTTTTTCAATGGCAAAAATCAATGAATATTGTAAATGCACAAACAGTAATTTCTCCGCATTGCAAGGTGCAATTCTGAAATTTTTTGCTTTTTCCTGCTCCTCTTAGCATGATAAAGAAGATTCAAAGAGAGTGAGGTGCCAGCTCCTTTCATTCAGTCAGTAGCTTCAAACATTTCTGGTATATGAATAACATGTTTTTCAATGGCAAAAATCAATGAATATTGTAAATGCACAAACAGTAATTTCTCCGCATTGCAAGGAGCAATTCTGAAATTTTTTGCTTTTTCCTGCTCCTCTTAGCATGATAAAGAAGATTCAAAGAGAGTGAGATGCCAGCTCCTTTCATTCAGTCAGTAGCTTCAATCATTTCTGGACGTTTTTCAATGGCAAAAATCAATGAATATTGTAAATGCACAAACAGTAATTTCTCCGCATTGCAAGGTGCAATTCTGAAATTTTTTGCTTTTTCCTGCTCCTCTTAGCATGATAAAGAAGATTCAAAGAGAGTGAGATGCCAGCTCCTTTCATTCAGTCAGTAGCTTCAATCATTTCTGGACGTTTTTCAATGGCAAAAATCAATGAATATTGTAAATGCACAAACTGTAATTTCTCCGCATTGCAAGGTGCAATTCTGAAATTTTTTGCTTTTTCCTGCTCCTCTTAGCATGATAAAGAAGATTCAAAGAGAGTGAGATGCCAGCTCCTTTCATTCAGTCAGTAGCTTCAAACATTTCTGGTATATGAATAACATGTTTTTCAATGGCAAAAATCAATGAATATTGTAAATGCACAAACAGTAATTTCTCCGCATTGCAAGGTGCAATTCTGAAATTTTTTGCTTTTTCCTGCTCCTCTTAGCATGATAAAGAAGATTCAAAGAGAGTGAGATGCCAGCTCCTTTCATTCAGTCAGTAGCTTCAAACATTTCTGGTATATGAATAACATGATGTTTTTCAATGGCAAAAATCAATGAATATTGTAAATGCACAAACAGTAATTTCTCCGCATTGCAAGGTGCAATTCTGAAATTTTTTGCTTTTTCCTGCTACTCTTAGCATGATAAAGAAGATTCAAAGAGAGTGAGATGCCAGCTCCTTTCATTGAGTCAGTAGCTTCAATCATTTCTGGACTTTTTTCAATGGCAAAAATCATTGAATATTGTAAATGCACAAACAGTAATTTCTCCGCATTGCAAGGTGCAATTCTGAAATTTTTTACTTTTTCCTGCTCCTCTTAGCATGATAAAGAAGATTCAAAGAGAGTGAGATGCCAGCTCCTTTCATTCAGTCAGTAGCTTCAATCATTTCTGGTATATGAATAACATGATGTTTTTCAATGGCAAAAATCAATGAATATTGTAAATGCACAAACAGTAATTTCTCCGCATTGCAAGGTGCAATTCTGAAATTTTTTGTTTTTTCCTGCTCCTCTTAGCATGATAAAGAAGATTCAAAGAGAGTGAGATGCCAGCTCCTTTCATTCAGTCAGTAGCTTCAAACATTTCTGGTATATGAATAACATGATGTTTTTCAATGGCAAAAATCAATGAATATTGTAAATGCACAAACAGTAATTTCTCCGCATTGCAAGGTGCAATTCTGAAATTTTTTGCTTTTTCCTGCTCCTCTTAGCATGTTAAAGAAGATTCAAAGAGAGTGAGATGCCAGCTCCTTTCGTTCAGTCAGTAGCCTCAATCATTTCTGGATGTTTTTCAATGGTAAAAATCAATGAATATTGTAAATGCACAAACAGTAATTTCTCCGCATTGCAAGGTGCAATTCTGAAATTTTTTGCTTTTTCCTGCTCCTCTTAGCATGATAAAGAAGATTCAAAGAGAGTGAGATGCCAGCTCCTTTCATTCAGTCAGTAGCTTCAAACATTTCTGGTATATGAATAACATGATGTTTTTCAATGGCAAAAATCAATGAATATTGTAAATGCACAAACAGTAATTTCTCCGCATTGCAAGGTGCAATTCTGAAATTTTTTGCTTTTTCCTGCTCCTCTTAGCATGATAAAGAAGATTCAAAGAGAGTGAGATGCCAGCTCCTTTCATTCAGTCAGTAGCTTCAATCATTTCTGGTATATGAATAACATGATGTTTTTCAATGGCAAAAATCAATGAATACTGTAAATGCACAAACAGTAATTTCTCCGCATTGCAAGGTGCAATTCTGAAATTTTTTGCTTTTTCCTGCTCCTCTTAGCATGATAAAGAAGATTCAAAGAGAGTGAGATGCCAGCTCCTTTCATTCAGTCAGTAGCTTCAATCATTTCTGGACGTTTTTCAATGGCAAAAATCAATGAATATTGCAAATGCACAAACAGTAATTTCTCCGCATTGCAAGGTGCAATTCTGAAATTTTTTGCTTTTTCCTGCTCCTCTTAGCATGATAAACAAGATTCAAAGAGAGTGAGATGCCAGCTCCTTTCATTCAGTCAGTAGCTTCAATCATTTCTGGACGTTTTTCAATGGCAAAAATCAATGAATATTGTAAATGCACAAACAGTAATTTCTCCGCATTGCAAGGTGCAATTCTGAAATTTTTTGCTTTTACCTGCTCCTCTTAGCATGATAAAGAAGATTCAAAGAGAGTGAGATGCCAGCTCCTTTCATTCAGTCAGTAGCTTCAATCATTTCTGGACGTTTTTCAATGTCAAAAATCAATGAATATTGTAAATGCACAAACAGTAATTTCTCCGCATTGCAAGTTGCAATTCTGAAATTTTTTGCTTTTTCCTGCTCCTCTTAGCATGATAAAGAAGATTCAAAGAGAGTGAGATGCCAGCTCCTTTCATTCAGTCAGTAGCTTCAAACATTTCTGGTATATGAATAACATGATGTTTTTCAATGGCAAAAATCAATGAATATTGTAAATGCACAAACAGTAATTTCTCCGCATTGCAAGGTGCAATTCTGAAATTTTTTGCTTTTTCCTGCTCCTCTTAGCATGATAAAGAAGATTCAAAGAGAGTGAGATGCCAGCTCCTTTCGTTCAGTCAGTAGCTTCAATCATTTCTGGACGTTTTTCAATGGCAAAAATCATTGAATATTATAAATGCACAAACAGTAATTTCTCCGCATTGCATAGTGCAATTCTGAAATTTTTTACTTTTTCCTGCTCCTCTTAGCATGATAAAGAAGATTCAAAGAGAGTGAGATGCCAGCTCCTTTCATTCAGTCAGTAGCTTCAATCATTTCTGGTATATGAATAACATGATGTTTTTCAATGGCAAAAATCAATGAATATTGTAAATGCACAAACAGTAATTTCTCCGCATTGCAAGGTGCAATTCTGAAATTTTTTGCTTTTTCCTGCTCCTCTTAGCATGATAAAGAAGATTCAAAGAGAGTGAGATGCCAGCTCCTTTCATTCAGTCAGTAGCTTCAATAATTTCTGGACGTTTTTCAATGGCAAAAATCAATGAATATTGTAAATGCACAAACAGTAATTTCTCCGCATTGCAAGGTGCAATTCTGAAATTTTTTGCTTTTTCCTGCTCCTCTTAGCATGATAAACATGATTCAAAGAGAGTGAGATGCCAGCTCCTTTCATTCAGTCAGTAGCTTCAATCATTTCTGGACGTTTTTCAATGGCAAAAATCAATGAATATTGTAAATGCACAAACAGTAATTTCTCCGCATTGCAAGGTGCAATTATGAAATTTTTTGCTTTTTCCTGCTCCTCTTAGCATGATAAAGAAGATTCAAAGAGAGTGAGATGCCAGCTCCTTTCATTCAGTCAGTAGCTTCAAACATTTCTGGTATATGAATAACATGATGTTTTTCAATGGCAAAAATCAATGAATATTGTAAATGCACAAACAGTAATTTCTCCGCATTGCACGGTGCAATTCTGAAATTTTTTGCTTTTTCCTGCTCCTCTTAGCATGATAAAGAAGATTCAAAGAGAGTGAGATGCCAGCTCCTTTCATTCAGTCAGTAGCTTCAATCATTTCTGGTATATGAATAACATGATGTTTTTCAATGGCAAAAATCAATGAATACTGTAAATGCACAAACAGTAATTTCTCCGCATTGCAAGGTGCAATTCTGAAATTTTTTGCTTTTTCCTGCTCCTCTTAGCATGATAAAGAAGATTCAAAGAGAGTGAGATGCCAGCTCCTTTCATTCAGTCAGTAGCTTCAATCATTTCTGGACGTTTTTCAATGGCAAAAATCAATGAATATTGCAAATGCACAAACAGTAATTTCTCCGCATTGCAAGGTGCAATTCTGAAATTTTTTGCTTTTTCCTGCTCCTCTTAGCATGATAAACAAGATTCAAAGAGAGTGAGATGCCAGCTCCTTTCATTCAGTCAGTAGCTTCAATCATTTCTGGACGTTTTTCAATGGCAAAAATCAATGAATATTGTAAATGCACAAACAGTAATTTCTCCGCATTGCAAGGTGCAATTCTGAAATTTTTTGCTTTTACCTGCTCCTCTTAGCATGATAAAGAAGATTCAAAGAGAGTGAGATGCCAGCTCCTTTCATTCAGTCAGTAGCTTCAATCATTTCTGGACGTTTTTCAATGTCAAAAATCAATGAATATTGTAAATGCACAAACAGTAATTTCTCCGCATTGCAAGTTGCAATTCTGAAATTTTTTGCTTTTTCCTGCTCCTCTTAGCATGATAAAGAAGATTCAAAGAGAGTGAGATGCCAGCTCCTTTCATTCAGTCAGTAGCTTCAAACATTTCTGGTATATGAATAACATGATGTTTTTCAATGGCAAAAATCAATGAATATTGTAAATGCACAAACAGTAATTTCTCCGCATTGCAAGGTGCAATTCTGAAATTTTTTGCTTTTTCCTGCTCCTCTTAGCATGATAAAGAAGATTCAAAGAGAGTGAGATGCCAGCTCCTTTCGTTCAGTCAGTAGCTTCAATCATTTCTGGACGTTTTTCAATGGCAAAAATCATTGAATATTATAAATGCACAAACAGTAATTTCTCCGCATTGCATAGTGCAATTCTGAAATTTTTTACTTTTTCCTGCTCCTCTTAGCATGATAAAGAAGATTCAAAGAGAGTGAGATGCCAGCTCCTTTCATTCAGTCAGTAGCTTCAATCATTTCTGGTATATGAATAACATGATGTTTTTCAATGGCAAAAATCAATGAATATTGTAAATGCACAAACAGTAATTTCTCCGCATTGCAAGGTGCAATTCTGAAATTTTTTGCTTTTTCCTGCTCCTCTTAGCATGATAAAGAAGATTCAAAGAGAGTGAGATGCCAGCTCCTTTCATTCAGTCAGTAGCTTCAATAATTTCTGGACGTTTTTCAATGGCAAAAATCAATGAATATTGTAAATGCACAAACAGTAATTTCTCCGCATTGCAAGGTGCAATTCTGAAATTTTTTGCTTTTTCCTGCTCCTCTTAGCATGATAAACATGATTCAAAGAGAGTGAGATGCCAGCTCCTTTCATTCAGTCAGTAGCTTCAATCATTTCTGGACGTTTTTCAATGGCAAAAATCAATGAATATTGTAAATGCACAAACAGTAATTTCTCCGCATTGCAAGGTGCAATTATGAAATTTTTTGCTTTTTCCTGCTCCTCTTAGCATGATAAAGAAGATTCAAAGAGAGTGAGATGCCAGCTCCTTTCATTCAGTCAGTAGCTTCAAACATTTCTGGTATATGAATAACATGATGTTTTTCAATGGCAAAAATCAATGAATATTGTAAATGCACAAACAGTAATTTCTCCGCATTGCACGGTGCAATTCTGAAATTTTTTGCTTTTTCCTGCTCCTCTTAGCATGATAAAGAAGATTCAAAGAGAGTGAGATGCCAGCTCCTTTCATTCAGTCAGTAGCTTCAATCATTTCTGGACGTTTTTCAATGGCAAAAATCAATGAATATTGTAAATGCACAAACAGTAATTTCTCCGCATTGCAAGGTGCAATTCTGAAATTTTTTGCTTTTTCCTGCTCCTCTTAGCATGATAAACAAGATTCAAAGAGAGTGAGATGCCAGCTCCTTTCATTCAGTCAGTAGCTTCAATCAGTTCTGGACGTTTTTCAATGGCAAAAATCAATGAATATTGTAAATGCACAAACAGTAATTTCTCCGCATTGCAAGGTGCAATTCTGAAATTTTTTGCTTTTTCCTGCTCCTCTTAGCATGATAAAGAAGATTCAAAGAGAGTGAGATGCCAGCTCCTTTCATTCAGTCAGTAGCTTCAAACATTTCTGGTATATGAATAACATGATGTTTTTCAATGGCAAATATCAATGAATATTGTAAATGCACAAACAGTAATTTCTCCGCATTGCAAGGTGCAAGTCTGAAATTTTTTGCTTTTTCCTGCTCCTCTTAGCATGATAAAGAAGATTCAAAGAGAGTGAGATGCCAGCTACTTTCATTCAGTCAGTAGCTTCAATCATTTCTGGACGTTTTTCAATGGTAAAAATCAATGAATATTGTAAATGCACAAACAGTAATTTCTCCACATTGCAAGGTGCAATTCTGAAATTTTTTGCTTTTTCCTGCTCCTCTTAGCATGATAAAGAAGATTCAAAGAGAGTGAGATGCCAGCTCCTTTCATTCAGTCAGTAGCTTCAAACATTTCTGGTATATGAATAACATGATGTTTTTCAATGGCAAAAATCAATGAATATTGTAAATGCACAAACAGTAATTTCTCCGCATTGCAAGGTGCAATTCTGAAATTTTTTGCTTTTTCCTGCTCCTCTTAGCATGATAAAGAAGATTCAAAGAGAGTGAGATGCCAGCTCCTTTCATTCAGTCAGTAGCTTCAATCATTTCTGGATGTTTTTCAATGGCAAAAATCAATGAATATTGTAAATGCACAAACAGTAATTTCTCCGCATTGCAAGGTGCAATTCTGAAATTTTTTGCTTTTTCCTGCTCCTCTTAGCATGATAAACAAGATTCAAAGAGAGTGAGATGCCAGCTCCTTTCATTCAGTCAGTAGCTTCAATCATTTCTGGACGTTTTTCAATGGCAAAAATCAATGAATATTGTAAATGCACAAACAGTAATTTCTCCGCATTGCAAGGTGCAATTCTGAAATTTTTTGCTTTTTCCTGCTCCTCTTAGCATGATAAAGAAGATTCAAAGAGAGTGAGATGCCAGCTCCTTTCATTCAGTCAGTAGCTTCAAACATTTCTGGTATATGAATAACATGATGTTTTTCAATGGCAAAAATCAATGAATATTGTAAATGCACAAACAGTAATTTCTCCGCATTGCAAGGTGCAAGTCTGAAATTTTTTGCTTTTTCCTGCTCCTCTTAGCATGATAAAGAAGATTCAAAGAGAGTGAGATGCCAGCTACTTTCATTCAGTCAGTAGCTTCAATCATTTCTGGACGTTTTTCAATGGTAAAAATCAATGAATATTGTAAATGCACAAACAGTAATTTCTCCACATTGCAAGGTGCAATTCTGAAATTTTTTGCTTTTTCCTGCTCCTCTTAGCATGATAAAGAAGATTCAAAGAGAGTGAGATGCCAGCTCCTTTCATTCAGTCAGTAGCTTCAAACATTTCTGGTATATGAATAACATGATGTTTTTCAATGGCAAAAATCAATGAATATTGTAAATGCACAAACAGTAATTTCTCCGCATTGCAAGGTGCAATTCTGAAATTTTTTGCTTTTTCCTGCTCCTCTTAGCATGATAAAGAAGATTCAAAGAGAGTGAGATGCCAGCTCCTTTCATTCAGTCAGTAGCTTCAATCATTTCTGGTATATGAATAACATGATGTTTTTCAATGGCAAAAATCAATGAATATTGTAAATGCACAAACAGTAATTTCTCCGCATTGCAAGGTGCAATTCTGAAATTTTTTGCTTTTTCCTGCTCCTCTTAGCATGATAAAGAAGATTCAAAGAGAGTGAGATGCCAGCTCCTTTCATTCAGTCAGTAGCTTCAATAATTTCTGGACGTTTTTCAATGGCAAAAATCAATGAATATTGTAAATGCACAAACAGTAATTTCTCCGCATTGCAAGGTGCAATTATGAAATTTTTTGCTTTTTCCTGCTCCTCTTAGCATGATAAAGAAGATTCAAAGAGAGTGAGATGCCAGCTCCTTTCATTCAGTCAGTAGCTTCAATCATTTCTGGACGTTTTTCAATGGCAAAAATCAATGAATATTGTAAATGCACAAACAGTAATTTCTCCGCATTGCAAGGTGCAATTCTGAAATTTTTTGCTTTTTCCTGCTCCTCTTAGCATGATAAACAAGATTCAAAGAGAGTGAGATGCCAGCTCCTTTCATTCAGTCAGTAGCTTCAATCAGTTCTGGACGTTTTTCAATGGCAAAAATCAATGAATATTGTAAATGCACAAACAGTAATTTCTCCGCATTGCAAGGTGCAATTCTGAAATTTTTTGCTTTTTCCTGCTCCTCTTAGCATGATAAAGAAGATTCAAAGAGAGTGAGATGCCAGCTCCTTTCATTCAGTCAGTAGCTTCAAACATTTCTGGTATATGAATAACATGATGTTTTTCAATGGCAAAAATCAATGAATATTGTAAATGCACAAACAGTAATTTCTCCGCATTGCAAGGTGCAAGTCTGAAATTTTTTGCTTTTTCCTGCTCCTCTTAGCATGATAAAGAAGATTCAAAGAGAGTGAGATGCCAGCTACTTTCATTCAGTCAGTAGCTTCAATCATTTCTGGACGTTTTTCAATGGTAAAAATCAATGAATATTGTAAATGCACAAACAGTAATTTCTCCACATTGCAAGGTGCAATTCTGAAATTTTTTGCTTTTTCCTGCTCCTCTTAGCATGATAAAGAAGATTCAAAGAGAGTGAGATGCCAGCTCCTTTCATTCAGTCAGTAGCTTCAAACATTTCTGGTATATGAATAACATGATGTTTTTCAATGGCAAAAATCAATGAATATTGTAAATGCACAAACAGTAATTTCTCCGCATTGCAAGGTGCAATTCTGAAATTTTTTGCTTTTTCCTGCTCCTCTTAGCATGATAAAGAAGATTCAAAGAGAGTGAGATGCCAGCTCCTTTCATTCAGTCAGTAGCTTCAATCATTTCTGGATGTTTTTCAATGGCAAAAATCAATGAATATTGTAAATGCACAAACAGTAATTTCTCCGCATTGCAAGGTGCAATTCTGAAATTTTTTGCTTTTTCCTGCTCCTCTTAGCATGATAAACAAGATTCAAAGAGAGTGAGATGCCAGCTCCTTTCATTCAGTCAGTAGCTTCAATCATTTCTGGACGTTTTTCAATGGCAAAAATCAATGAATATTGTAAATGCACAAACAGTAATTTCTCCGCATTGCAAGGTGCAATTCTGAAATTTTTTGCTTTTTCCTGCTCCTCTTAGCATGATAAAGAAGATTCAAAGAGAGTGAGATGCCAGCTCCTTTCATTCAGTCAGTAGCTTCAAACATTTCTGGTATATGAATAACATGATGTTTTTCAATGGCAAAAATCAATGAATATTGTAAATGCACAAACAGTAATTTC
The DNA here is from genome assembly GCF_046119375.1 of Phyllobates terribilis. Taxonomy (NCBI): domain Eukaryota; kingdom Metazoa; phylum Chordata; class Amphibia; order Anura; family Dendrobatidae; genus Phyllobates; species Phyllobates terribilis. The sequence goes on from NW_027363839.1 coordinate 158,871, forward strand.
TCCGCATTGCAAGGTGCAAGTCTGAAATTTTTTGCTTTTTCCTGCTCCTCTTAGCATGATAAAGAAGATTCAAAGAGAGTGAGATGCCAGCTACTTTCATTCAGTCAGTAGCTTCAATCATTTCTGGACGTTTTTCAATGGTAAAAATCAATGAATATTGTAAATGCACAAACAGTAATTTCTCCACATTGCAAGGTGCAATTCTGAAATTTTTTGCTTTTTCCTGCTCCTCTTAGCATGATAAAGAAGATTCAAAGAGAGTGAGATGCCAGCTCCTTTCATTCAGTCAGTAGCTTCAAACATTTCTGGTATATGAATAACATGATGTTTTTCAATGGCAAAAATCAATGAATATTGTAAATGCACAAACAGTAATTTCTCCGCATTGCAAGGTGCAATTCTGAAATTTTTTGCTTTTTCCTGCTCCTCTTAGCATGATAAAGAAGATTCAAAGAGAGTGAGATGCCAGCTCCTTTCATTCAGTCAGTAGCTTCAATCATTTCTGGATGTTTTTCAATGGCAAAAATCAATGAATATTGTAAATGCACAAACTGTAATTTCTCCGCATTGCAAGGTGCAATTCTGAAATTTTTTGCTTTTTCCTGCTCCTCTTAGCATAATAAAGAAGATTCAAAGAGAGTGAGATGCCAGCTCCTTTCATTCAGTCAGTAGCTTCAATCATTTCTGGACGTTTTTCAATGGCAAAAATCAATGAATATTGTAAATGCACAAACAGTAATTTCTCCGCATTGCAAGGTGCAATTCTGAAATTTTTTGCTTTTTCCTGCTCCTCTTAGCATGATAAAGAAGATTCAAAGAGAGTGAGATGCCAGCTCCTTTCATTCAGTCAGTACCTTCAATCATTTCTGGACGTTTTTCAATGGCAAAAATCAATGAATATTGTAAATGCACAAACAGTAATTTCTCCGCATTGCAAGGTGCAATTCTGAAATTTTTTGCTTTTTCCCGCTCCTCTTAGCATGATAAAGATTCAAAGAGAGTGAGGTGCCAGCTCCTTTCATTCAGTCAGTAGCTTCAAACATTTCTGGTATATGAATAACATGTTTTTCAATGGCAAAAATCAATGAATATTGTAAATGCACAAACAGTAATTTCTCCGCATTGCAAGGTGCAATTCTGAAATTTTTTGCTTTTTCCTGCTCCTCTTAGCATGATAAAGAAGATTCAAAGAGAGTGAGATGCCAGCTCCTTTCATTCAGTCAGTAGCTTCAATCATTTCTGGTATATGAATAACATGATGTTTTTCAATGGCAAAAATCAATGAATATTGTAAATGCACAAACAGTAATTTCTCCGCATTGCAAGGTGCAATTCTGAAATTTTTTGCTTTTTCCTGCTCCTCTTAGCATGTTAAAGAAGATTCAAAGAGAGTGAGATGCCAGCTCCTTTCGTTCAGTCAGTAGCCTCAATCATTTCTGGATGTTTTTCAATGGTAAAAATCAATGAATATTGTAAATGCACAAACAGTAATTTCTCCGCATTGCAAGGTGCAATTCTGAAATTTTTTGCTTTTTCCTGCTCCTCTTAGCATGATAAAGAAGATTCAAAGAGAGTGAGATGCCAGCTCCTTTCATTCAGTCAGTAGCTTCAAACATTTCTGGTATATGAATAACATGATGTTTTTCAATGGCAAAAATCAATGAATATTGTAAATGCACAAACAGTAATTTCTCCGCATTGCAAGGTGCAATTCTGAAATTTTTTGCTTTTTCCTGCTCCTCTTAGCATGATAAAGAAGATTCAAAGAGAGTGAGATGCCAGCTCCTTTCATTCAGTCAGTAGCTTCAATCATTTCTGGTATATGAATAACATGATGTTTTTCAATGGCAAAAATCAATGAATACTGTAAATGCACAAACAGTAATTTCTCCGCATTGCAAGGTGCAATTCTGAAATTTTTTGCTTTTTCCTGCTCCTCTTAGCATGATAAAGAAGATTCAAAGAGAGTGAGATGCCAGCTCCTTTCATTCAGTCAGTAGCTTCAATCATTTCTGGACGTTTTTCAATGGCAAAAATCAATGAATATTGCAAATGCACAAACAGTAATTTCTCCGCATTGCAAGGTGCAATTCTGAAATTTTTTGCTTTTTCCTGCTCCTCTTAGCATGATAAACAAGATTCAAAGAGAGTGAGATGCCAGCTCCTTTCATTCAGTCAGTAGCTTCAATCATTTCTGGACGTTTTTCAATGGCAAAAATCAATGAATATTGTAAATGCACAAACAGTAATTTCTCCGCATTGCAAGGTGCAATTCTGAAATTTTTTGCTTTTACCTGCTCCTCTTAGCATGATAAAGAAGATTCAAAGAGAGTGAGATGCCAGCTCCTTTCATTCAGTCAGTAGCTTCAATCATTTCTGGACGTTTTTCAATGGCAAAAATCAATGAATATTGTAAATGCACAAACAGTAATTTCTCCGCATTGCAAGTTGCAATTCTGAAATTTTTTGCTTTTTCCTGCTCCTCTTAGCATGATAAAGAAGATTCAAAGAGAGTGAGATGCCAGCTCCTTTCATTCAGTCAGTAGCTTCAAACATTTCTGGTATATGAATAACATGATGTTTTTCAATGGCAAAAATCAATGAATATTGTAAATGCACAAACAGTAATTTCTCCGCATTGCAAGGTGCAATTCTGAAATTTTTTGCTTTTTCCTGCTCCTCTTAGCATGATAAAGAAGATTCAAAGAGAGTGAGATGCCAGCTCCTTTCGTTCAGTCAGTAGCTTCAATCATTTCTGGACGTTTTTCAATGGCAAAAATCATTGAATATTATAAATGCACAAACAGTAATTTCTCCGCATTGCATAGTGCAATTCTGAAATTTTTTACTTTTTCCTGCTCCTCTTAGCATGATAAAGAAGATTCAAAGAGAGTGAGATGCCAGCTCCTTTCATTCAGTCAGTAGCTTCAATCATTTCTGGTATATGAATAACATGATGTTTTTCAATGGCAAAAATCAATGAATATTGTAAATGCACAAACAGTAATTTCTCCGCATTGCAAGGTGCAATTCTGAAATTTTTTGCTTTTTCCTGCTCCTCTTAGCATGATAAAGAAGATTCAAAGAGAGTGAGATGCCAGCTCCTTTCATTCAGTCAATAGCTTCAATAATTTCTGGACGTTTTTCAATGGCAAAAATCAATGAATATTGTAAATGCACAAACAGTAATTTCTCCGCATTGCAAGGTGCAATTCTGAAATTTTTTGCTTTTTCCTGCTCCTCTTAGCATGATAAACATGATTCAAAGAGAGTGAGATGCCAGCTCCTTTCATTCAGTCAGTAGCTTCAATCATTTCTGGACGTTTTTCAATGGCAAAAATCAATGAATATTGTAAATGCACAAACAGTAATTTCTCCGCATTGCAAGGTGCAATTATGAAATTTTTTGCTTTTTCCTGCTCCTCTTAGCATGATAAAGAAGATTCAAAGAGAGTGAGATGCCAGCTCCTTTCATTCAGTCAGTAGCTTCAAACATTTCTGGTATATGAATAACATGATGTTTTTCAATGGCAAAAATCAATGAATATTGTAAATGCACAAACAGTAATTTCTCCGCATTGCACGGTGCAATTCTGAAATTTTTTGCTTTTTCCTGCTCCTCTTAGCATGATAAAGAAGATTCAAAGAGAGTGAGATGCCAGCTCCTTTCATTCAGTCAGTAGCTTCAATCATTTCTGGACGTTTTTCAATGGCAAAAATCAATGAATATTGTAAATGCACAAACAGTAATTTCTCCGCATTGCAAGGTGCAATTCTGAAATTTTTTGCTTTTTCCTGCTCCTCTTAGCATGATAAACAAGATTCAAAGAGAGTGAGATGCCAGCTCCTTTCATTCAGTCAGTAGCTTCAATCAGTTCTGGACGTTTTTCAATGGCAAAAATCAATGAATATTGTAAATGCACAAACAGTAATTTCTCCGCATTGCAAGGTGCAATTCTGAAATTTTTTGCTTTTTCCTGCTCCTCTTAGCATGATAAAGAAGATTCAAAGAGAGTGAGATGCCAGCTCCTTTCATTCAGTCAGTAGCTTCAAACATTTCTGGTATATGAATAACATGATGTTTTTCAATGGCAAAAATCAATGAATATTGTAAATGCACAAACAGTAATTTCTCCGCATTGCAAGGTGCAAGTCTGAAATTTTTTGCTTTTTCCTGCTCCTCTTAGCATGATAAAGAAGATTCAAAGAGAGTGAGATGCCAGCTACTTTCATTCAGTCAGTAGCTTCAATCATTTCTGGACGTTTTTCAATGGTAAAAATCAATGAATATTGTAAATGCACAAACAGTAATTTCTCCACATTGCAAGGTGCAATTCTGAAATTTTTTGCTTTTTCCTGCTCCTCTTAGCATGATAAAGAAGATTCAAAGAGAGTGAGATGCCAGCTCCTTTCATTCAGTCAGTAGCTTCAAACATTTCTGGTATATGAATAACATGATGTTTTTCAATGGCAAAAATCAATGAATATTGTAAATGCACAAACAGTAATTTCTCCGCATTGCAAGGTGCAATTCTGAAATTTTTTGCTTTTTCCTGCTCCTCTTAGCATGATAAAGAAGATTCAAAGAGAGTGAGATGCCAGCTCCTTTCATTCAGTCAGTAGCTTCAATCATTTCTGGATGTTTTTCAATGGCAAAAATCAATGAATATTGTAAATGCACAAACAGTAATTTCTCCGCATTGCAAGGTGCAATTCTGAAATTTTTTGCTTTTTCCTGCTCCTCTTAGCATGATAAACAAGATTCAAAGAGAGTGAGATGCCAGCTCCTTTCATTCAGTCAGTAGCTTCAATCATTTCTGGACGTTTTTCAATGGCAAAAATCAATGAATATTGTAAATGCACAAACAGTAATTTCTCCGCATTGCAAGGTGCAATTCTGAAATTTTTTGCTTTTTCCTGCTCCTCTTAGCATGATAAAGAAGATTCAAAGAGAGTGAGATGCCAGCTCCTTTCATTCAGTCAGTAGCTTCAAACATTTCTGGTATATGAATAACATGATGTTTTTCAATGGCAAAAATCAATGAATATTGTAAATGCACAAACAGTAATTTCTCCGCATTGCAAGGTGCAAGTCTGAAATTTTTTGCTTTTTCCTGCTCCTCTTAGCATGATAAAGAAGATTCAAAGAGAGTGAGATGCCAGCTACTTTCATTCAGTCAGTAGCTTCAATCATTTCTGGACGTTTTTCAATGGTAAAAATCAATGAATATTGTAAATGCACAAACAGTAATTTCTCCACATTGCAAGGTGCAATTCTGAAATTTTTTGCTTTTTCCTGCTCCTCTTAGCATGATAAAGAAGATTCAAAGAGAGTGAGATGCCAGCTCCTTTCATTCAGTCAGTAGCTTCAAACATTTCTGGTATATGAATAACATGATGTTTTTCAATGGCAAAAATCAATGAATATTGTAAATGCACAAACAGTAATTTCTCCGCATTGCAAGGTGCAATTCTGAAATTTTTTGCTTTTTCCTGCTCCTCTTAGCATGATAAAGAAGATTCAAAGAGAGTGAGATGCCAGCTCCTTTCATTCAGTCAGTAGCTTCAATCATTTCTGGATGTTTTTCAATGGCAAAAATCAATGAATATTGTAAATGCACAAACTGTAATTTCTCCGCATTGCAAGGTGCAATTCTGAAATTTTTTGCTTTTTCCTGCTCCTCTTAGCATAATAAAGAAGATTCAAAGAGAGTGAGATGCCAGCTCCTTTCATTCAGTCAGTAGCTTCAATCATTTCTGGACGTTTTTCAATGGCAAAAATCAATGAATATTGTAAATGCACAAACAGTAATTTCTCCGCATTGCAAGGTGCAATTCTGAAATTTTTTGCTTTTTCCTGCTCCTCTTAGCATGATAAAGAAGATTCAAAGAGAGTGAGATGCCAGCTCCTTTCATTCAGTCAGTACCTTCAATCATTTCTGGACGTTTTTCAATGGCAAAAATCAATGAATATTGTAAATGCACAAACAGTAATTTCTCCGCATTGCAAGGTGCAATTCTGAAATTTTTTGCTTTTTCCCGCTCCTCTTAGCATGATAAAGATTCAAAGAGAGTGAGGTGCCAGCTCCTTTCATTCAGTCAGTAGCTTCAAACATTTCTGGTATATGAATAACATGTTTTTCAATGGCAAAAATCAATGAATATTGTAAATGCACAAACAGTAATTTCTCCGCATTGCAAGGTGCAATTCTGAAATTTTTTGCTTTTTCCTGCTCCTCTTAGCATGATAAAGAAGATTCAAAGAGAGTGAGATGCCAGCTCCTTTCATTCAGTCAGTAGCTTCAAACATTTCTGGTATATGAATAACATGATGTTTTTCAATGGCAAAAATCAATGAATATTGTAAATGCACAAACAGTAATTTCTCCGCATTGCAAGGTGCAATTCTGAAATTTTTTGCTTTTTCCTGCTCCTCTTAGCATGATAAAGAAGATTCAAAGAGAGTGAGATGCCAGCTGCTTTCATTCAGTCAGTAGCTTCAATCATTTCTGGATGTTTTTCAATGGCAAAAATCAATGAATATTGTAAATGCACAAACAGTAATTTCTCCGCATTGCAAGGTGCAATTCTGAAATTTTTTGCTTTTTCCTGCTCCTCTTAGCATGATAAAGAAGATTCAAAGAGAGTGAGATGTCAGCTCCTTTCATTCAGTCAGTAGCTTCAAACATTTCTGGTATATGAATAACATGATGTTTTTCAATGGCAAAAATCAATGAATTTTGTAAATGCACAAACAGTAATTTCTCCGCATTGCAAGGTGCAATTCTGAAATTTTTTGCTTTTTCCTGCTCCTCTTAGCATGATAAAGAAGATTCAAGAGAGTGAGATGCCAGCTCCTTTCATTCAGTCAGTAGCTTCAAACATTTCTGGTATATGAATAACATGTTTTTCAATGGCAAAAATCAATGAATATTGTAAATGCACAAACAGTAATTTCTCCGCATTGCAAGGTGCAATTCTGAAATTTTTTGCTTTTTCCTGCTCCTCTTAGCATGATAAAGAAGATTCAAAGAGAGTGAGATGCCAGCTCCTTTCATTCAGTCAGTAGCTTCAAACATTTCTGGTATATGAATAACATGATGTTTTTCAATGGCAAAAATCAATGAATATTGTAAATGCACAAACAGTAATTTCTCCGCATTGCAAGGTGCAATTCTGAAATTTTTTGCTTTTTCCTGCTCCTCTTAGCATGATAAAGAAGATTCAAAGAGAGTGAGATGCCAGCTCCTTTCATTCAGTCAGTAGCTTCAATCATTTCTGGATGTTTTTCAATGGCAAAAATCAATGAATATTGTAAATGCACAAACTGTAATTTCTCCACATTGCAAGGTGCAATTCTGAAATTTTTTGCTTTTTCCTGCTCCTCTTAGCATAATAAAGAAGATTCAAAGAGAGTGAGATGCCAGCTCCTTTCATTCAGTCAGTAGCTTCAATCATTTCTGGACGTTTTTCAATGGCAAAAATCAATGAATATTGTAAATGCACAAACAGTAATTTCTCCGCATTGCAAGGAGCAATTCTGAAATTTTTTGCTTTTTCCTGCTCCTCTTAGCATGATAAAGAAGATTCAAAGAGAGTGAGATGCCAGCTCCTTTCATTCAGTCAGTACCTTCAATCATTTCTGGACGTTTTTCAATGGCAAAAATCAATGAATATTGTAAATGCACAAACAGTAATTTCTCCGCATTGCAAGGTGCAATTCTGAAATTTTTTGCTTTTTCCCGCTCCTCTTAGCATGATAAAGATTCAAAGAGAGTGAGGTGCCAGCTCCTTTCATTCAGTCAGTAGCTTCAAACATTTCTGGTATATGAATAACATGTTTTTCAATGGCAAAAATCAATGAATATTGTAAATGCACAAACAGTAATTTCTCCGCATTGCAAGGTGCAATTCTGAAATTTTTTGCTTTTTCCTGCTCCTCTTAGCATGATAAAGAAGATTCAAAGAGAGTGAGATGCCAGCTCCTTTCATTCAGTCAGTAGCTTCAAACATTTCTGGTATATGAATAACATGATGTTTTTCAATGGCAAAAATCAATGAATATTGTAAATGCACAAACAGTAATTTCTCCGCATTGCAAGGTGCAATTCTGAAATTTTTTGCTTTTTCCTGCTCCTCTTAGCATGATAAAGAAGATTCAAAGAGAGTGAGATGCCAGCTCCTTTCATTCAGTCAGTAGCTTCAATCATTTCTGGATGTTTTTCAATGGCAAAAATCAATGAATATTGTAAATGCACAAACTGTAATTTCTCCGCATTGCAAGGTGCAATTCTGAAATTTTTTGCTTTTTCCTGCTCCTCTTAGCATGATAAAGAAGATTCAAAGAGAGTGAGATGCCAGCTCCTTTCATTCAGTCAGTAGCTTCAATCATTTCTGGACGTTTTTCAATGGCAAAAATCAATGAATATTGTAAATGCACAAACAGTAATTTCTCCGCATTGCAAGGTGCAATTCTGAAATTTTTTGCTTTTTCCTGCTCCTCTTAGCATGATAAAGAAGATTCAAAGAGAGTGAGATGCCAGCTCCTTTCATTCAGTCAGTACCTTCAATCATTTCTGGACGTTTTTCAATGGCAAAAATCAATGAAAATTGTAAATGCACAAACAGTAATTTCTCCGCATTGCAAGGTGCGATTCTGAAATTTTTTGCTTTTTCCTGCTCCTCTTAGCATGATAAAGAAGATTCAAAGAGAGTGAGATGCCAGCTCCTTTCATTCAGTCAGTAGCTTCAAACATTTCTGGTATATGAATAACATGATGTTTTTCAATGGCAAAAATCAATGAATATTGTAAATGCACAAACAGTAATTTCTCCGCATTGCAAGGTGCAAGTCTGAAATTTTTTGCTTTTTCCTGCTCCTCTTAGCATGATAAAGAAGATTCAAAGAGAGTGAGATGCCAGCTACTTTCATTCAGTCAGTAGCTTCAATCATTTCTGGACCTTTTTCAATGGTAAAAATCAATGAATATTGTAAATGCACAAACAGTAATTTCTCCACATTGCAAGGTGCAATTCTGAAATTTTTTGCTTTTTCCTGCTCCTCTTAGCATGATAAAGAAGATTCAAAGAGAGTGAGATGCCAGCTCCTTTCATTCAGTCAGTAGCTTCAAACATTTCTGGTATATGAATAACATGATGTTTTTCAATGGCAAAAATCAATGAATATTGTAAATGCACAAACAGTAATTTCTCCGCATTGCAAGGTGCAATTCTGAAATTTTTTGCTTTTTCCTGCTCCTCTTAGCATGATAAAGAAGATTCAAAGAGAGTGAGATGTCAGCTCCTTTCATTCAGTCAATAGCTTCAAACATTTCTGGTATATGAATAACATGATGTTTTTCAATGGCAAAAATCAATGAATTTTGTAAATGCACAAACAGTAATTTCTCCGCATTGCAAGGTGCAATTCTGAAATTTTTTGCTTTTTCCTGCTCCTCTTAGCATGATAAAGAAGATTCAAAGAGAGTGAGATGCCAGTTCCTTTCATTCAGTCAGTAGCTTCAATCATTTCTGGACGTTTTTCAATGGCAAAAATCAATGAATATTGTAAATGCACAAACAGTAATTTCTCCGCATTGCAAGGTGCAATTCTGAAATTTTTTGCTTTTTCCTGCTCCTCTTAGCATGATAAAGAAGATTCAAAGAGAGTGAGATGCCAGCTCCTTTCATTCAGTCAGTATCTTCAATCATTTCTGGTATATGAATAACATGATGTTTTTCAATGGCAAAAATCAATGAATATTGTAAATGCACAAACAGTAATTTCTCCGCATTGCAAGGTGCAATTCTGAAATTTTTTGCTTTTTCCTGCTCCTCTTAGCATGATAAAGAAGATTCAAAGAGAGTGAGATGCCAGCTCCTTTCATTCAGTCAGTAGCTTCAATCATTTCTGGACGTTTTTCAATGGCAAAAATCAATGAATATTGTAAATGCACAAACAGTAATTTCTCCGCATTGCAAGGTGCAATTCTGAAATTTTTTGCTTTTTCCTGCTCCTCTTAGCATGATAAACAAGATTCAAAGAGAGTGAGATGCCAGCTCCTTTCATTCAGTCAGTAGCTTCAATCATTTCTGGACGTTTTTCAATGGCAAAAATCAATGAATATTGTAAATGCACAAACAGTAATTTCTCCGCATTGCAAGGTGCAATTCTGAAATTTTTTGCTTTTTCCTGCTCCTCTTAGCATGATAAAGAAGATTCAAAGAGAGTGAGATGCCAGCTCCTTTCATTCAGTCAGTAGCTTCAAACATTTCTGGTATATGAATAACATGATGTTTTTCAATGGCAAAAATCAATGAATATTGTAAATGCACAAACAGTAATTTCTCCGCATTGCAAGGTGCAAGTCTGAAATTTTTTGCTTTTTCCTGCTCCTCTTAGCATGATAAAGAAGATACAAAGAGAGTGAGATGCCAGCTACTTTCATTCAGTCAGTAGCTTCAATCATTTCTGGATGTTTTTCAATGGTAAAAATCAATGAATATTGTAAATGCACAAACAGTAATTTCTCCACATTGCAAGGTGCAATTCTGAAATTTTTTGCTTTTTCCTGCTCCTCTTAGCATGATAAAGAAGATTCAAAGAGAGTGAGATGCCAGCTCCTTTCATTCAGTCAGTAGCTTCAAACATTTCTGGTATATGAATAACATGATGTTTTTCAATGGCAAAAATCAATGAATATTGTAAATGCACAAACAGTAATTTCTCTGCATTGCAAGGTGCAATTCTGAAATTTTTTGCTTTTTCCTGCTCCTCTTAGCATGATAAAGAAGATTCAAAGAGAGTGAGATGCCAGCTACTTTCATTCAGTCAGTAGCTTCAATCATTTCTGGATGTTTTTCAATGGTAAAAATCAATGAATATTGTAAATGCACAAACAGTAATTTCTCCACATTGCAAGGTGCAATTCTGAAATTTTTTGCTTTTTCCTGCTCCTCTTAGCATGATAAAGAAGATTCAAAGAGAGTGAGATGCCAGCTCCTTTCATTCAGTCAGTAGCTTCAATCATTTCTGGACGTTTTTCAATGGCAAAAATCAATGAATATTGTAAATGCACAAACAGTAATTTCTCCGCATTGCAAGGAGCAATTCTGAAATTTTTTGCTTTTTCCTGCTCCTCTTAGCATGATAAAGAAGATTCAAAGAGAGTGAGATGCCAGCTCCTTTCATTCAGTCAGTACCTTCAATCATTTCTGGACGTTTTTCAATGGCAAAAATCAATGAATATTGTAAATGCACAAACAGTAATTTCTCCGCATTGCAAGGTGCAATTCTGAAATTTTTTGCTTTTTCCCGCTCCTCTTAGCATGATAAAGATTCAAAGAGAGTGAGGTGCCAGCTCCTTTCATTCAGTCAGTAGCTTCAAACATTTCTGGTATATGAATAACATGTTTTTCAATGGCAAAAATCAATGAATATTGTAAATGCACAAACAGTAATTTCTCCGCATTGCAAGGTGCAATTCTGAAATTTTTTGCTTTTTCCTGCTCCTCTTAGCATGATAAAGAAGATTCAAAGAGAGTGAGATGCCAGCTCCTTTCATTCAGTCAGTAGCTTCAAACATTTCTGGTATATGAATAACATGATGTTTTTCAATGGCAAAAATCAATGAATATTGTAAATGCACAAACAGTAATTTCTCCGCATTGCAAGGTGCAATTCTGAAATTTTTTGCTTTTTCCTGCTCCTCTTAGCATGATAAAGAAGATTCAAAGAGAGTGAGATGCCAGCTCCTTTCATTCAGTCAGTAGCTTCAATCATTTCTGGATGTTTTTCAATGGCAAAAATCAATGAATATTGTAAATGCACAAACTGTAATTTCTCCGCATTGCAAGGTGCAATTCTGAAATTTTTTGCTTTTTCCTGCTCCTCTTAGCATGATAAAGAAGATTCAAAGAGAGTGAGATGCCAGCTCCTTTCATTCAGTCAGTAGCTTCAATCATTTCTGGACGTTTTTCAATGGCAAAAATCAATGAATATTGTAAATGCACAAACAGTAATTTCTCCGCATTGCAAGGTGCAATTCTGAAATTTTTTGCTTTTTCCTGCTCCTCTTAGCATGATAAAGAAGATTCAAAGAGAGTGAGATGCCAGCTCCTTTCATTCAGTCAGTACCTTCAATCATTTCTGGACGTTTTTCAATGGCAAAAATCAATGAAAATTGTAAATGCACAAACAGTAATTTCTCCGCATTGCAAGGTGCGATTCTGAAATTTTTTGCTTTTTCCTGCTCCTCTTAGCATGATAAAGAAGATTCAAAGAGAGTGAGATGCCAGCTCCTTTCATTCAGTCAGTAGCTTCAAACATTTCTGGTATATGAATAACATGATGTTTTTCAATGGCAAAAATCAATGAATATTGTAAATGCACAAACAGTAATTTCTCCGCATTGCAAGGTGCAAGTCTGAAATTTTTTGCTTTTTCCTGCTCCTCTTAGCATGATAAAGAAGATTCAAAGAGAGTGAGATGCCAGCTACTTTCATTCAGTCAGTAGCTTCAATCATTTCTGGACCTTTTTCAATGGTAAAAATCAATGAATATTGTAAATGCACAAACAGTAATTTCTCCACATTGCAAGGTGCAATTCTGAAATTTTTTGCTTTTTCCTGCTCCTCTTAGCATGATAAAGAAGATTCAAAGAGAGTGAGATGCCAGCTCCTTTCATTCAGTCAGTAGCTTCAAACATTTCTGGTATATGAATAACATGATGTTTTTCAATGGCAAAAATCAATGAATATTGTAAATGCACAAACAGTAATTTCTCCGCATTGCAAGGTGCAATTCTGAAATTTTTTGCTTTTTCCTGCTCCTCTTAGCATGATAAAGAAGATTCAAAGAGAGTGAGATGTCAGCTCCTTTCATTCAGTCAATAGCTTCAAACATTTCTGGTATATGAATAACATGATGTTTTTCAATGGCAAAAATCAATGAATTTTGTAAATGCACAAACAGTAATTTCTCCGCATTGCAAGGTGCAATTCTGAAATTTTTTGCTTTTTCCTGCTCCTCTTAGCATGATAAAGAAGATTCAAAGAGAGTGAGATGCCAGTTCCTTTCATTCAGTCAGTAGCTTCAATCATTTCTGGACGTTTTTCAATGGCAAAAATCAATGAATATTGTAAATGCACAAACAGTAATTTCTCCGCATTGCAAGGTGCAATTCTGAAATTTTTTGCTTTTTCCTGCTCCTCTTAGCATGATAAAGAAGATTCAAAGAGAGTGAGATGCCAGCTCCTTTCATTCAGTCAGTATCTTCAATCATTTCTGGTATATGAATAACATGATGTTTTTCAATGGCAAAAATCAATGAATATTGTAAATGCACAAACAGTAATTTCTCCGCATTGCAAGGTGCAATTCTGAAATTTTTTGCTTTTTCCTGCTCCTCTTAGCATGATAAAGAAGATTCAAAGAGAGTGAGATGCCAGCTCCTTTCATTCAGTCAGTAGCTTCAATCATTTCTGGACGTTTTTCAATGGCAAAAATCAATGAATATTGTAAATGCACAAACAGTAATTTCTCCGCATTGCAAGGTGCAATTCTGAAATTTTTTGCTTTTTCCTGCTCCTCTTAGCATGATAAACAAGATTCAAAGAGAGTGAGATGCCAGCTCCTTTCATTCAGTCAGTAGCTTCAATCATTTCTGGACGTTTTTCAATGGCAAAAATCAATGAATATTGTAAATGCACAAACAGTAATTTCTCCGCATTGCAAGGTGCAATTCTGAAATTTTTTGCTTTTTCCTGCTCCTCTTAGCATGATAAAGAAGATTCAAAGAGAGTGAGATGCCAGCTCCTTTCATTCAGTCAGTAGCTTCAAACATTTCTGGTATATGAATAACATGATGTTTTTCAATGGCAAAAATCAATGAATATTGTAAATGCACAAACAGTAATTTCTCCGCATTGCAAGGTGCAAGTCTGAAATTTTTTGCTTTTTCCTGCTCCTCTTAGCATGATAAAGAAGATACAAAGAGAGTGAGATGCCAGCTACTTTCATTCAGTCAGTAGCTTCAATCATTTCTGGATGTTTTTCAATGGTAAAAATCAATGAATATTGTAAATGCACAAACAGTAATTTCTCCACATTGCAAGGTGCAATTCTGAAATTTTTTGCTTTTTCCTGCTCCTCTTAGCATGATAAAGAAGATTCAAAGAGAGTGAGATGCCAGCTCCTTTCATTCAGTCAGTAGCTTCAAACATTTCTGGTATATGAATAACATGATGTTTTTCAATGGCAAAAATCAATGAATATTGTAAATGCACAAACAGTAATTTCTCTGCATTGCAAGGTGCAATTCTGAAATTTTTTGCTTTTTCCTGCTCCTCTTAGCATGATAAAGAAGATTCAAAGAGAGTGAGATGCCAGCTACTTTCATTCAGTCAGTAGCTTCAATCATTTCTGGATGTTTTTCAATGGTAAAAATCAATGAATATTGTAAATGCACAAACAGTAATTTCTCCACATTGCAAGGTGCAATTCTGAAATTTTTTGCTTTTTCCTGCTCCTCTTAGCATGATAAAGAAGATTCAAAGAGAGTGAGATGCCAGCTCCTTTCATTCAGTCAGTAGCTTCAAACATTTCTGGTATATGAATAACATGATGTTTTTCAATTGCAAAAATCAATGAATATTGTAAATGCACAAACAGTAATTTCTCCGCATTGCAAGGTGCAATTCTGAAATTTTTTGCTTTTTCCTGCTCCTCTTAGCATGATAAAGAAGATTCAAAGAGAGTGAGATGCCAGCTCCTTTCATTCAGTCAGTAGCTTCAAACATTTCTGGTATATGAATAACATGATGTTTTTCAATGGCAAAAATCAATGAATATTGTAAATGCACAAACAGTAATTTCTCCGCATTGCAAGGTGCAATTCTGAAATTTTTTGCTTTTTCCTGCTCCTCTTAGCATGATAAAGAATATTCAAAGAGAGTGAGATGCCAGCTCCTTTCATTCAGTCAGTAGCTTCAATCATTTCTGGATGTTTTTCAATGGCAAAAATCAATGAATATTGTAAATGCACAAACTGTAATTTCTCCGCATTGCAAGGTGCAATTCTGAAATTTTTTGTTTTTTCCTGCTCCTCTTAGCATGATAAAGAAGATTCAAAGAGAGTGAGATGCCAGCTCCTTTCATTCAGTCAGTAGCTTCAATCATTTCTGGACGTTTTTCAATGGCAAAAATCAATGAATATTGTAAATGCACAAACAGTAATTTCTCCGCATTGCAAGGTGCAATTCTGAAATTTTTTGCTTTTTCCTGCTCCTCTTAGCATGATAAAGAAGATTCAAAGAGAGTGAGATGCCAGCTCCTTTCATTCAGTCAGTACCTTCAATCATTTCTGGATGTTTTTCAATGGCAAAAATCAATGAATATTGTAAATGCACAAACAGTAATTTCTCCGCATTGCAAGGTGCAATTCTGAAATTTTTTGCTTTTTCCCGCTCCTCTTAGCATGATAAAGAAGATTCAAAGAGAGTGAGGTGCCAGCTCCTTTCATTCAGTCAGTAGCTTCAAACATTTCTGGTATATGAATAACATGTTTTTCAATGGCAAAAATCAATGAATATTGTAAATGCACAAACAGTAATTTCTCCGCATTGCAAGGTGCAATTCTGAAATTTTTTGATTTTTCCTGCTCCTCTTAGCATGATAAAGAAGATTCAAAGAGAGTGAGATGCCAGCTCCTTTCATTCAGTCAGTAGCTTCAATCATTTCTGGACGTTTTTCAATGGCAAAAATCAATGAATATTGTAAATGCACAAACAGTAATTTCTCCGCATTGCAAGGTGCAATTCTGAAATTTTTTGCTTTTTCCTGCTCCTCTTAGCATGATAAAGAAGATTCAAAGAGAGTGAGATGCCAGCTCCTTTCATTCAGTCAGTAGCTTCAATCATTTCTGGACGTTTTTCAATGGCAAAAATCAATGAATATTGTAAATGCACAAACAGTAATTTCTCCGCATTGCAAGGTGCAATTCTGAAATTTTTTGCTTTTTCCTGCTCCTCTTAGCATGATAAAGAAGATTCAAAGAGAGTGAGATGCCAGCTCCTTTCATTCAGTCAGTAGCTTCAAACATTTCTGGTATATGAATAACATGATGTTTTTCAATGGCAAAAATCAATGAATATTGTAAATGCACAAACAGTAATTTCTCCGCATTGCAAGGTGCAAGTCTGAAATTTTTTGCTTTTTCCTGCTCCTCTTAGCATTGTAAAGAAGATTCAAAGAGAGTGAGATGCCAGCTACTTTCATTCAGTCAGTAGCTTCAATCATTTCTGGACGTTTTTCAATGGTAAAAATCAATGAATATTGTAAATGCACAAACAGTAATTTCTCCACATTGCAAGGTGCAATTCTGAAATTTTTTGCTTTTTCCTGCTCCTCTTAGCATGATAAAGAAGATTCAAAGAGAGTGAGATGCCAGCTCCTTTCATTCAGTCAGTAGCTTCAAACATTTCTGGTATATGAATAACATGATGTTTTTCAATGGCAAAAATCAATGAATATTGTAAATGCACAAACAGTAATTTCTCCGCATTGCAAGGTGCAATTCTGAAATTTTTTGCTTTTTCCTGCTCCTCTTAGCATGATAAAGAAGATTCAAAGAGAGTGAGATGCCAGCTCCTTTCATTCAGTCAGTAGCTTCAAACATTTCTGGTATATGAATAACATGATGTTTTTCAATGGCAAAAATCAATGAATATTGTAAATGCACAAACAGTAATTTCTCCGCATTGCAAGGTGCAATTCTGAAATTTTTTGCTTTTTCCTGCTTCTCTTAGCATGATAAAGAAGATTCAAAGAGAGTGAGATGCCAGCTCCTTTCATTCAGTCAGTAGCTTCAATCATTTCTGGACGTTTTTCAATGGCAAAAATCAATGAATATTGTAAATGCACAAACAGTAATTTCTCCGCATTGCAAGGTGCAATTCTGAAATTTTTTGCTTTTTCCTGCTCCTCTTAGCATGGTAAAGAAGATTCAAAGAGAGTGAGATGCCAGCTCCTTTCATTCAGTCAGTAGTTTCAATCATTTCTGGACGTTTTTCAATGGCAAAAATCAATGAATATTGTAAATGCACAAACAGTAATTTCTCCGCATTGCAAGGTGCAATTCTGAAATTTTTTGCTTTTTCCTGCTCCTCTTAGCATGATAAAGAAGATTCAAAGAGAGTGAGATGCCAGCTCCTTTCATTCAGTCAGTAGCTTCAATCATTTCTGGACGTTTTTCAATGGCAAAAATCAATGAATATTGTAAATGCACAAACAGTAATTTCTCCGCATTGCAAGGTGCAATTCTGAAATTTTTTGCTTTTTCCTGCTCCTCTTAGCATGATAAAGAAGATTCAAAGAGAGTGAGATGCCAGCTCCTTTCATTCAGTCAGTAGCTTCAATCATTTCTGGACGTTTTTCAATGGCAAAAATCAATGAATATTGTAAATGCACAAACAGTAATTTCTCCGCATTGCAAGGTGCAATTCTGAAATTTTTTGCTTTTTCCTGCTCCTCTTAGCATGACAAAGAAGATTCAAAGAGAGTAAGATGCCAGCTCCTTTCATTCAGTCAGTAGCTTCAATCATTTCTGGTATATGAATAACATGATGTTTTTCAATGGCAAAAATCAATGAATATTGTAAATGCACAAACAGTAATTTCTCCGCATTGCAAGGTGCAATTCTGAAATTTTTTGCTTTTTCCTGCTCCTCTTAGCATGATAAAGAAGATTCAAAGAGAGTGAGATGCCAGCTCCTTTCATTCAGTCAGTAGCTTCAATCATTTCTGGACGTTTTTCAATGGCAAAAATCAATGAATATTGTAAATGCACAAACAGTAATTTCTCCGCATTGCAAGGTGCAATTCTGAAATTTTTTGCTTTTTCCTGCTCCTCTTAGCATGATAAAGAAGATTCAAAGAGAGTGAGATGCCAGCTCCTTTCATTCAGTCAGTAGCTTCAATCATTTCTGGACGTTTTTCAATGGCAAAAATCAATGAATATTGTAAATGCACAAACAGTAATTTCTCCGCATTGCAAGGTGCAATTCTGAAATTTTTTGCTTTTTCCTGCTCCTCTTAGCATGATAAAGAAGATTCAAAGAGAGTGAGATGCCAGCTCCTTTCATTCAGTCAGTAGCTTCAAACATTTCTTGTATATGAATAACATGATGTTTTTCAATGGCAAAAATCAATGAATATTGTAAAAGCACAAACAGTAATTTCTCCGCATTGCAAGGTGCAATTCTGAAATTTTTTGCTTTTTCCTGCTCCTCTTAGCATGATAAAGAAGATTCAAAGAGAGTGAGATGCCAGCTCCTTTCATTCAGTCAGTAGCTTCAATCATTTCTGGACGTTTTTCAATGGCAAAAATCAATGAATATTGTAAATGCACAAACAGTAATTTCTCCGCATTGCAAGGTGCAATTCTGAAATTTTTTGCTTTTTCCTGCTCCTCTTAGCATGATAAAGAAGATTCAAAGAGAGTGAGATGCCAGCTCCTTTCATTCAGTCAGTAGCTTCAATCATTTCTGGTATATGAATAACATGATGTTTTTCAATGGCAAAAATCAATGAATATTGTAAATGCACAAACAGTAATTTCTCCGCATTGCAAGTTGCAATTCTGAAATTTTTTGCTTTTTCCTGCTCCTCTTAGCATGATAAAGAAGATTCAAAGAGAGTGAGATGCCAGCTCCTTTCATTCAGTCAGTAGCTTCAATCATTTCTGGACGTTTTTCAATGGCAAAAATCAATGAATATTGTAAATGCACAAACAGCAATTTCTCCGCATTGCAAGGTGCAATTCTGAAATTTTTTGCTTTTTCCTGCTCCTCTTAGCATGATAAAGAAGATTCAAAGAGAGTGAGATGCCAGCTCCTTTCATTCAGTCAGTAGCTTCAATCATTTCTGGACGTTTTTCAATGGCAAAAATCAATGAATATTGTAAATGCACAAACAGTAATTTCTCCGCATTGCAAGGTGCAATTCTGAAATTTTTTGCTTTTTCCTGCTCCTCTTAGCATGATAAAGAAGATTCAAAGAGAGTTAGATGCCAGCTCCTTTCATTCAGTCAGTAGCTTCAAACATTTCTGGTATATGAATAACATGATGTTTTTCAATGGCAAAAATCAATGAATATTGTAAAAGCACAAACAGTAATTTCTCCGCATTGCAAGGTGCAATTCTGAAATTTTTTGCTTTTTCCTGCTCCTCTTAGCATGATAAAGAAGATTCAAAGAGAGTGAG
Organism: Phyllobates terribilis; assembly: GCF_046119375.1. Taxonomy (NCBI): domain Eukaryota; kingdom Metazoa; phylum Chordata; class Amphibia; order Anura; family Dendrobatidae; genus Phyllobates; species Phyllobates terribilis. Next base: position 178,132 of record NW_027363839.1, read on the forward strand.
ATGCCAGCTCCTTTCATTCAGTCAGTAGCTTCAATCATTTCTGGACGTTTTTCAATGGCAAAAATCAATGAATATTGTAAATGCACAAACAGTAATTTCTCCGCATTGCAAGGTGCAATTCTGAAATTTTTTGCTTTTTCCTGCTCCTCTTAGCATGATAAAGAAGATTCAAAGAGAGTGAGATGCCAGCTCCTTTCATTCAGTCAGTACCTTCAATCATTTCTGGATGTTTTTCAATGGCAAAAATCAATGAATATTGTAAATGCACAAACAGTAATTTCTCCGCATTGCAAGGTGCAATTCTGAAATTTTTTGCTTTTTCCCGCTCCTCTTAGCATGATAAAGAAGATTCAAAGAGAGTGAGGTGCCAGCTCCTTTCATTCAGTCAGTAGCTTCAAACATTTCTGGTATATGAATAACATGTTTTTCAATGGCAAAAATCAATGAATATTGTAAATGCACAAACAGTAATTTCTCCGCATTGCAAGGTGCAATTCTGAAATTTTTTGATTTTTCCTGCTCCTCTTAGCATGATAAAGAAGATTCAAAGAGAGTGAGATGCCAGCTCCTTTCATTCAGTCAGTAGCTTCAATCATTTCTGGACGTTTTTCAATGGCAAAAATCAATGAATATTGTAAATGCACAAACAGTAATTTCTCCGCATTGCAAGGTGCAATTCTGAAATTTTTTGCTTTTTCCTGCTCCTCTTAGCATGATAAAGAAGATTCAAAGAGAGTGAGATGCCAGCTCCTTTCATTCAGTCAGTAGCTTCAATCATTTCTGGACGTTTTTCAATGGCAAAAATCAATGAATATTGTAAATGCACAAACAGTAATTTCTCCGCATTGCAAGGTGCAATTCTGAAATTTTTTGCTTTTTCCTGCTCCTCTTAGCATGATAAAGAAGATTCAAAGAGAGTGAGATGCCAGCTCCTTTCATTCAGTCAGTAGCTTCAAACATTTCTGGTATATGAATAACATGATGTTTTTCAATGGCAAAAATCAATGAATATTGTAAATGCACAAACAGTAATTTCTCCGCATTGCAAGGTGCAAGTCTGAAATTTTTTGCTTTTTCCTGCTCCTCTTAGCATGGTAAAGAAGATTCAAAGAGAGTGAGATGCCAGCTACTTTCATTCAGTCAGTAGCTTCAATCATTTCTGGACGTTTTTCAATAGTAAAAATCAATGAATATTGTAAATGCACAAACAGTAATTTCTCCACATTGCAAGGTGCAATTCTGAAATTTTTTGCTTTTTCCTGCTCCTCTTAGCATGATAAAGAAGATTCAAAGAGAGTGAGATGCCAGCTCCTTTCATTCAGTCAGTAGCTTCAAACATTTCTGGTATATGAATAACATGATGTTTTTCAATGGCAAAAATCAATGAATATTGTAAATGCACAAACAGTAATTTCTCCGCATTGCAAGGTGCAATTCTGAAATTTTTTGCTTTTTCCTGCTCCTCTTAGCATGATAAAGAAGATTCAAAGAGAGTGAGATGCCAGCTCCTTTCATTCAGTCAGTAGCTTCAAACATTTCTGGTATATGAATAACATGATGTTTTTCAATGGCAAAAATCAATGAATATTGTAAATGCACAAACAGTAATTTCTCCGCATTGCAAGGTGCAATTCTGAAATTTTTTGCTTTTTCCTGCTCCTCTTAGCATGATAAAGAAGATTCAAAGAGAGTGAGATGCCAGCTCCTTTCATTCAGTCAGTAGCTTCAATCATTTCTGGACGTTTTTCAATGGCAAAAATCAATGAATATTGTAAATGCACAAACAGTAATTTCTCCGCATTGCAAGGTGCAATTCTGAAATTTTTTGCTTTTTCCTGCTCCTCTTAGCATGATAAAGAAGATTCAAAGAGAGTGAGATGCCAGCTCCTTTCATTCAGTCAGTAGCTTCAATCATTTCTGGACGTTTTTCAATGGCAAAAATCAATGAATATTGTAAATGCACAAACAGTAATTTCTCCGCATTGCAAGGTGCAATTCTGAAATTTTTTGCTTTTTCCTGCTCCTCTTAGCATGATAAAGAAGATTCAAAGAGAGTGAGATGCCAGCTCCTTTCATTCAGTCAGTAGCTTCAAACATTTCTGGTATATGAATAACATGATGTTTTTCAATGGCAAAAATCAATGAATATTGTAAATGCACAAACAGTAATTTCTCCGCATTGCAAGGTGCAATTCTGAAATTTTTTGCTTTTTCCTGCTCCTCTTAGCATGATAAAGAAGATTCAAAGAGAGTGAGATGCCAGCTCCTTTCATTCAGTCAGTAGCTTCAATCATTTCTGGACGTTTTTCAATGGCAAAAATCAATGAATATTGTAAATGCACAAACAGTAATTTCTCCGCATTGCAAGGTGCAATTCTGAAATTTTTTGCTTTTTCCTGCTCCTCTTAGCATGATAAAGAAGATTCAAAGAGAGTGAGATGCCAGCTCCTTTCATTCAGTCAGTAGCTTCAATCATTTCTGGACGTTTTTCAATGGCAAAAATCAATGAATATTGTAAATGCACAAACAGTAATTTCTCCGCATTGCAAGGTGCAATTCTGAAATTTTTTGCTTTTTCCTGCTCCTCTTAGCATGACAAAGAAGATTCAAAGAGAGTAAGATGCCAGCTCCTTTCATTCAGTCAGTACCTTCAATCATTTCTGGTATATGAATAACATGATGTTTTTCAATGGCAAAAATCAATGAATATTGTAAATGCACAAACAGTAATTTCTCCGCATTGCAAGGTGCAATTCTGAAATTTTTTGCTTTTTCCTGCTCCTCTTAGCATGATAAAGAAGATTCAAAGAGAGTGAGATGCCAGCTCCTTTCATTCAGTCAGTAGCTTCAATCATTTCTGGACGTTTTTCAATGGCAAAAATCAATGAATATTGTAAATGCACAAACAGTAATTTCTCCGCATTGCAAGGTGCAATTCTGAAATTTTTTGCTTTTTCCTGCTCCTCTTAGCATGATAAAGAAGATTCAAAGAGAGAGAGATGCCAGCTCCTTTCATTCAGTCAGTAGCTTCAATCATTTCTGGACGTTTTTCAATGGCAAAAATCAATGAATATTGTAAATGCACAAACAGTAATTTCTCCGCATTGCAAGGTGCAATTCTGAAATTTTTTGCTTTTTCCTGCTCCTCTTAGCATGATAAAGAAGATTCAAAGAGAGTGAGATGCCAGCTCCTTTCATTCAGTCAGTAGCTTCAAACATTTCTTGTATATGAATAACATGATGTTTTTCAATGGCAAAAATCAATGAATATTGTAAAAGCACAAACAGTAATTTCTCCGCATTGCAAGGTGCAATTCTGAAATTTTTTGCTTTTTCCTGCTCCTCTTAGCATGATAAAGAAGATTCAAAGAGAGTGAGATGCCAGCTCCTTTCATTCAGTCAGTAGCTTCAATCATTTCTTGACGTTTTTCAATGGCAAAAATCAATGAATATTGTAAATGCACAAACAGTAATTTCTCCGCATTGCAAGGTGCAATTCTGAAATTTTTTGCTTTTTCCTGCTCCTCTTAGCATGATAAAGAAGATTCAAAGAGAGTGAGATGCCAGCTCCTTTCATTCAGTCAGTAGCTTCAATCATTTCTGGTATATGAATAACATGATGTTTTTCAATGGCAAAAATCAATGAATATTGTAAATGCACAAACAGTAATTTCTCCGCATTGCAAGTTGCAATTCTGAAATTTTTTGCTTTTTCCTGCTCCTCTTAGCATGATAAAGAAGATTCAAAGAGAGTGAGATGCCAGCTCCTTTCATTCAGTCAGTAGCTTCAAACATTTCTGGTATATGAATAACATGATGTTTTTCAATGGCAAAAATCAATGAATATTGTAAATGCACAAACAGTAATTTCTCCGCATTGCAAGGTGCAATTCTGAAATTTTTTGCTTTTTCCTGCTCCTCTTAGCATGATAAAGAAGATTCAAAGAGAGTGAGATGCCAGTTCCTTTCATTCAGTCAGTAGCTTCAATCATTTCTGGACGTTTTTCAATGGCAAAAATCAATGAATATTGTAAATGCACAAACAGTAATTTCTCCGCATTGCAAGGTGCAATTCTGAAATTTTTTGCTTTTTCCTGCTCCTCTTAGCATGATAAAGAAGATTCAAAGAGAGTTAGATGCCAGCTCCTTTCATTCAGTCAGTAGCTTCAAACATTTCTGGTATATGAATAACATGATGTTTTTCAATGGCAAAAATCAATGAATATTGTAAAAGCACAAACAGTAATTTCTCCGCATTGCAAGGTGCAATTCTGAAATTTTTTGCTTTTTCCTGCTCCTCTTAGCATGATAAAGAAGATTCAAAGAGAGTGAGATGCCAGCTCCTTTCATTCAGTCAGTAGCTTCAATCATTTCTGGACGTTTTTCAATGGCAAAAATCAATGAATATTGTAAATGCACAAACAGTAATTTCTCCGCATTGCAAGGTGCAATTCTGAAATTTTTTGCTTTTTCCTGCTCCTCTTAGCATGGTAAAGAAGATTCAAAGAGAGTGAGATGCCAGCTCCTTTCATTCAGTCAGTAGCTTCAATCATTTCTGGTATATGAATAACATGATGTTTTTCAATGGCAAAAATCAATGAATATTGTAAATGCACAAACAGTAATTTCTCCGCATTGCAAGGTGCAATTCTGAAATTTTTTGCTTTTTCCTGCTCCTCTTAGCATGATAAAGAAGATTCATAGAGAGTGAGATGCCAGCTCCTTTCATTCAGTCAGTAGCTTCAATTATTTCTGGACGTTTTTCAATGGCAAAAATCAATGAATATTGTAAATGCACAAACAGTAATTTCTCCGCATTGCAAGGTGCAATTCTGAAATTTTTTGCTTTTTCCTGCTCCTCTTAGCATGATAAAGAAGATTCAAAGAGAGTGAGATGCCAGCTCCTTTCATTCAGTCAGTAGCTTCAAACATTTCTGGTATATGAATAACATGATGTTTTTCAATGGCAAAAATCAATGAATATTGTAAATGCACAAACAGTAATTTCTCCGCATTGCAAGGTGCAATTCTGAAATTTTTTGCTTTTTCCTGCTCCTCTTAGCATGATAAAGAAGATTCAAAGAGAGTGAGATGCCAGCTCCTTTCATTCAGTCAGTAGCTTCAATCATTTCTGGACGTTTTTCAATGGCAAAAATCAATGAATATTGTAAATGCACAAACAGTAATTTCTCCGCATTGCAAGGTGCAATTCTGAAATTTTTTGCTTTTTCCTGCTCCTCTTAGCATGATAAAGAAGATTCAAAGAGAGTGAGATGCCAGCTCCTTTCATTCAGTCAGTAGCTTCAATCATTTCTGGTATATGAATAACATGATGTTTTTCAATGGCAAAAATCAATGAATATTGTAAATGCACAAACAGTAATTTCTCCGCATTGCAAGGTGCAATTCTGAAATTTTTTGCTTTTTCCTGCTCCTCTTAGCATGATAAAGAAGATTCAAAGAGAGTGAGATGCCAGCTCCTTTCATTCAGTCAGTAGCTTCAATCATTTCTGGACGTTTTTCAATGGCAAAAATCAATGAATATTGTAAATGCACAAACAGTAATTTCTCCGCATTGCAAGGTGCAATTCTGAAATTTTTTGCTTTTTCCTGCTCCTCTTAGCATGATAAAGAAGATTCAAAGAGAGTGAGATGTCAGCTCCTTTCATTCAGTCAGTAGCTTCAAACATTTCTGGTATATGAATAACATGATGTTTTTCAATGGCAAAAATCAATGAATTTTGTAAATGCACAAACAGTAATTTCTCCGCATTGCAAGGTGCAATTCTGAAATTTTTTGCTTTTTCCTGCTCCTCTTAGCATGATAAAGAAGATTCAAAGAGAGTGAGATGCCAGTTCCTTTCATTCAGTCAGTAGCTTCAATCATTTCTGGACGTTTTTCAATGGCAAAAATCAATGAATATTGTAAATGCACAAACAGTAATTTCTCCGCATTGCAAGGTGCAATTCTGAAATTTTTTGCTTTTTCCTGCTCCTCTTAGCATGATAAAGAAGATTCAAAGAGAGTGAGATGCCAGCTCCTTTCATTCAGTCAGTAGCTTCAATCATTTCTGGTATATGAATAACATGATGTTTTTCAATGGCAAAAATCAATGAATATTGTAAATGCACAAACAGTAATTTCTCCGCATTGCAAGGTGCAATTCTGAATTTTTTTGCTTTTTCCTGCTCCTCTTAGCATGATAAAGAAGATTCAAAGAGAGTGAGATGCCAGCTCCTTTCATTCAGTCAGTAGCTTCAATCATTTCTGGACGTTTTTCAATGGCAAAAATCAATGAATATTGTAAATGCACAAACAGTAATTTCTCCGCATTGCAAGGTGCAATTCTGAAATTTTTTGCTTTTTCCTGCTCCTCTTAGCATGATAAACAAGATTCAAAGAGAGTGAGATGCCAGCTCCTTTCATTCAGTCAGTAGCTTCAATCATTTCTGGACGTTTTTCAATGGCAAAAATCAATGAATATTGTAAATGCACAAACAGTAATTTCTCCGCATTGCAAGGTGCAATTCTGAAATTTTTTGCTTTTTCCTGCTCCTCTTAGCATGATAAAGAAGATTCAAAGAGAGTGAGATGCCAGCTCCTTTCATTCAGTCAGTAGCTTCAAACATTTCTGGTATATGAATAACATGATGTTTTTCAATGGCAAAAATCAATGAATATTGTAAATGCACAAACAGTAATTTCTCCGCATTGCAAGGTGCAAGTCTGAAATTTTTTGCTTTTTCCTGCTCCTCTTAGCATGATAAAGAAGATTCAAAGAGAGTGAGATGCCAGCTACTTTCATTCAGTCAGTAGCTTCAATCATTTCTGGACGTTTTTCAATGGTAAAAATCAATGAATATTGTAAATGCACAAACAGTAATTTCTCCACATTGCAAGGTGCAATTCTGAAATTTTTTGCTTTTTCCTGCTCCTCTTAGCATGATAAAGAAGATTCAAAGAGAGTGAGATGCCAGCTCCTTTCATTCAGTCAGTAGCTTCAATCATTTCTGGTATATGAATAACATGATGTTTTTCAATGGCAAAAATCAATGAATATTGTAAATGCACAAACAGTAATTTCTCCGCATTGCAAGGTGCAATTCTGAAATTTTTTGCTTTTTCCTGCTCCTCTTAGCATGATAAAGAAGATTCAAAGAGAGTGAGATGCCAGCTCCTTTCATTCAGTCAGTAGCTTCAATCATTTCTGGACGTTTTTCAATGGCAAAAATCAATGAATATTGTAAATGCACAAACAGTAATTTCTCCGCATTGCAAGGTGCAATTCTGAAATTTTTTGCTTTTTCATGCTCTTCTTAGCATGATAAAGAAGATTCAAAGAGAGTGAGATGTCAGCTCCTTTCATTCAGTCAGTAGCTTCAAACATTTCTGGTATATGAATAACATGATGTTTTTCAATGGCAAAAATCAATGAATTTTGTAAATGCACAAACAGTAATTTCTCCGCATTGCAAGGTGCAATTCTGAAATTTTTTGCTTTTTCCTGCTCCTCTTAGCATGATAAAGAAGATTCAAAGAGAGTGAGATGCCAGTTCCTTTCATTCAGTCAGTAGCTTCAATCATTTCTGGACGTTTTTCAATGGCAAAAATCAATGAATATTGTAAATGCACAAACAGTAATTTCTCCGCATTGCAAGGTGCAATTCTGAAATTTTTTGCTTTTTCCTGCTCCTCTTAGCATGATAAAGAAGATTCAAAGAGAGTGAGATGCCAGCTCCTTTCATTCAGTCAGTAGCTTCAATCATTTCTGGTATATGAATAACATGATGTTTTTCAATGGCAAAAATCAATGAATATTGTAAATGCACAAACAGTAATTTCTCCGCATTGCAAGGTGCAATTCTGAATTTTTTTGCTTTTTCCTGCTCCTCTTAGCATGATAAAGAAGATTCAAAGAGAGTGAGATGCCAGCTCCTTTCATTCAGTCAGTAGCTTCAATCATTTCTGGACGTTTTTCAATGGCAAAAATCAATGAATATTGTAAATGCACAAACAGTAATTTCTCCGCATTGCAAGGTGCAATTCTGAAATTTTTTGCTTTTTCCTGCTCCTCTTAGCATGATAAACAAGATTCAAAGAGAGTGAGATGCCAGCTCCTTTCATTCAGTCAGTAGCTTCAATCATTTCTGGACGTTTTTCAATGGCAAAAATCAATGAATATTGTAAATGCACAAACAGTAATTTCTCCGCATTGCAAGGTGCAATTCTGAAATTTTTTGCTTTTTCCTGCTCCTCTTAGCATGATAAAGAAGATTCAAAGAGAGTGAGATGCCAGCTCCTTTCATTCAGTCAGTAGCTTCAAACATTTCTGGTATATGAATAACATGATGTTTTTCAATGGCAAAAATCAATGAATATTGTAAATGCACAAACAGTAATTTCTCCGCATTGCAAGGTGCAAGTCTGAAATTTTTTGCTTTTTCCTGCTCCTCTTAGCATGATAAAGAAGATTCAAAGAGAGTGAGATGCCAGCTACTTTCATTCAGTCAGTAGCTTCAATCATTTCTGGACGTTTTTCAATGGTAAAAATCAATGAATATTGTAAATGCACAAACAGTAATTTCTCCACATTGCAAGGTGCAATTCTGAAATTTTTTGCTTTTTCCTGCTCCTCTTAGCATGATAAAGAAGATTCAAAGAGAGTGAGATGCCAGCTCCTTTCATTCAGTCAGTAGCTTCAATCATTTCTGGTATATGAATAACATGATGTTTTTCAATGGCAAAAATCAATGAATATTGTAAATGCACAAACAGTAATTTCTCCGCATTGCAAGGTGCAATTCTGAAATTTTTTGCTTTTTCCTGCTCCTCTTAGCATGATAAAGAAGATTCAAAGAGAGTGAGATGCCAGCTCCTTTCATTCAGTCAGTAGCTTCAATCATTTCTGGACGTTTTTCAATGGCAAAAATCAATGAATATTGTAAATGCACAAACAGTAATTTCTCCGCATTGCAAGGTGCAATTCTGAAATTTTTTGCTTTTTCATGCTCTTCTTAGCATGATAAAGAAGATTCAAAGAGAGTGAGATGTCAGCTCCTTTCATTCAGTCAGTAGCTTCAAACATTTCTGGTATATGAATAACATGATGTTTTTCAATGGCAAAAATCAATGAATTTTGTAAATGCACAAACAGTAATTTCTCCGCATTGCAAGGTGCAATTCTGAAATTTTTTGCTTTTTCCTGCTCCTCTTAGCATGATAAAGAAGATTCAAAGAGAGTGAGATGCCAGTTCCTTTCATTCAGTCAGTAGCTTCAATCATTTCTGGACGTTTTTCAATGGCAAAAATCAATGAATATTGTAAATGCACAAACAGTAATTTCTCCGCATTGCAAGGTGCAATTCTGAAATTTTTTGCTTTTTCCTGCTCCTCTTAGCATGATAAAGAAGATTCAAAGAGAGTGAGATGCCAGCTCCTTTCATTCAGTCAGTAGCTTCAATCATTTCTGGTATATGAATAACATGATGTTTTTCAATGGCAAAAATCAATGAATATTGTAAATGCACAAACAGTAATTTCTCCGCATTGCAAGGTGCAATTCTGAAATTTTTTGCTTTTTCCTGCTCCTCTTAGCATGATAAAGAAGATTCAAAGAGAGTGAGATGCCAGCTCCTTTCATTCAGTCAGTAGCTTCAATCATTTCTGGACGTTTTTCAATGGCAAAAATCAATGAATATTGTAAATGCACAAACAGTAATTTCTCCGCATTGCAAGGTGCAATTCTGAAATTTTTTGCTTTTTCCTGCTCCTCTTAGCATGATAAAGAAGATTCAAAGAGAGTGAGATGCCAGCTCCTTTCATTCAGTCAGTAGCTTCAATCATTTCTGGACGTTTTTCAATGGCAAAAATCAATGAATATTGTAAATGCACAAACAGTAATTTCTCCGCATTGCAAGGTGCAATTCTGAAATTTTTTGCTTTTTCCTGCTCCTCTTAGCATGATAAAGAAGATTCAAAGAGAGTGAGATGTCAGCTCCTTTCATTCAGTCAGTAGCTTCAAACATTTCTGGTATATGAATAACATGATGTTTTTCAATGGCAAAAATCAATGAATTTTGTAAATGCACAAACAGTAATTTCTCCGCATTGCAAGGTGCAATTCTGAAATTTTTTGCTTTTTCCTGCTCCTCTTAGCATGATAAAGAAGATTCAAAGAGAGTGAGATGCCAGTTCCTTTCATTCAGTCAGTAGCTTCAATCATTTCTGGACGTTTTTCAATGGCAAAAATCAATGAATATTGTAAATGCACAAACAGTAATTTCTCCGCATTGCAAGGTGCAATTCTGAAATTTTTTGCTTTTTCCTGCTCCTCTTAGCATGATAAAGAAGATTCAAAGAGAGTGAGATGCCAGCTCCTTTCATTCAGTCAGTAGCTTCAATCATTTCTGGTATATGAATAACATGATGTTTTTCAATGGCAAAAATCAATGAATATTGTAAATGCACAAACAGTAATTTCTCCGCATTGCAAGGTGCAATTCTGAAATTTTTTGCTTTTTCCTGCTCCTCTTAGCATGATAAAGAAGATTCAAAGAGAGTGAGATGCCAGCTCCTTTCATTCAGTCAGTAGCTTCAAACATTTCTGGTATATGAATAACATGATGTTTTTCAATGGCAAAAATCAATGAATATTGTAAATGCACAAACAGTAATTTCTCCGCATTGCAAGGTGCAAGTCTGAAATTTTTTGCTTTTTCCTGCTCCTCTTAGCATGATAAAGAAGATTCAAAGAGAGTGAGATGCCAGCTACTTTCATTCAGTCAGTAGCTTCAATCATTTCTGGACGTTTTTCAATGGTAAAAATCAATGAATATTGTAAATGCACAAACAGTAATTTCTCCACATTGCAAGGTGCAATTCTGAAATTTTTTGCTTTTTCCTGCTCCTCTTAGCATGATAAAGAAGATTCAAAGAGAGTGAGATGCCAGCTCCTTTCATTCAGTCAGTAGCTTCAAACATTTCTGGTATATGAATAACATGATGTTTTTCAATGGCAAAAATCAGTGAATATTGTAAATGCACAAACAGTAATTTCTCTGCATTGCAAGGTGCAATTCTGAAATTTTTTGCTTTTTCCTGCTCCTCTTAGCATGATAAAGAAGATTCAAAGAGAGTGAGATGCCAGCTACTTTCATTCAGTCAGTAGCTTCAATCATTTCTGGACGTTTTTCAATGGTAAAAATCAATGAATATTGTAAATGCACAAACAGTAATTTCTCCACATTGCAAGGTGCAATTCTAAAATTTTTTGCTTTTTCCTGCTCCTCTTAGCATGATAAAGAAGATTCAAAGAGAGTGAGATGCCAGCTCCTTTCATTCAGTCAGTAGCTTCAAACATTTCTGGTATATGAATAACATGATGTTTTTCAATGGCAAAAATCAATGAATATTGTAAATGCACAAACAGTAATTTCTCCGCATTGCAAGGTGCAATTCTGAAATTTTTTGCTTTTTCCTGCTCCTCTTAGCATGATAAAGAAGATTCAAAGAGAGTGAGATGCCAGCTCCTTTCATTCAGTCAGTAGCTTCAAACATTTCTGGTATATGAATAACATGATGTTTTTCAATGGCAAAAATCAATGAATATTGTAAATGCACAAACAGTAATTTCTCCGCATTGCAAGGTGCAATTCTGAAATTTTTTTGCTTTTTCCTGCTCCTCTTAGCATGATAAAGAATATTCAAAGAGAGTGAGATGCCAGCTCCTTTCATTCAGTCAGTAGCTTCAATCATTTCTGGATGTTTTTCAATGGCAAAAATCAATGAATATTGTAAATGCACAAACTGTAATTTCTCCGCATTGCAAGGTGCAATTCTGAAATTTTTGGCTTTTTCCTGCTCCTCTTAGCATGATAAAGAAGATTCAAAGAGAGTGAGATGCCAGCTCCTTTCATTCAGTCAGTAGCTTCAATCATTTCTGGACGTTTTTCAATGGCAAAAATCAATGAATATTGTAAATGCACAAACAGTAATTTCTCCGCATTGCAAGGTGCAATTCTGAAATTTTTTGCTTTTTCCTGCTCCTCTTAGCATGATAAAGAAGATTCAAAGAGAGTGAGATGCCAGCTCCTTTCATTCAGTCAGTACCTTCAATCATTTCTGGATGTTTTTCAATGGCAAAAATCAATGAATATTGTAAATGCACAAACAGTAATTTCTCCGCATTGCAAGGTGCAATTCTGAAATTTTTTGCTTTTTCCCGCTCCTCTTAGCATGATAAAGAAGATTCAAAGAGAGTGAGGTGCCAGCTCCTTTCATTCAGTCAGTAGCTTCAAACATTTCTGGTATATGAATAACATGTTTTTCAATGGCAAAAATAATTGAATATTGTAAATGCACAAACAGTAATTTCTCCGCATTGCAAGGTGCAATTCTGAAATTTTTTGATTTTTCCTGCTCCTCTTAGCATGATAAAGAAGATTCAAAGAGAGTGAGATGCCAGCTCCTTTCATTCAGTCAGTAGCTTCAATCATTTCTGGACGTTTTTCAATGGCAAAAATCAATGAATATTATAAATGCACAAACAGTAATTTCTCCGCATTGCAAGGTGCAATTCTGAAATTTTTTGCTTTTTCCTGCTCCTCTTAGCATGATAAAGAAGATTCAAAGAGAGTGAGATGCCAGCTCCTTTCATTCAGTCAGTAGCTTCAATCATTTCTGGACGTTTTTCAATGGCAAAAATCAATGAATATTGTAAATGCACAAACAGTAATTTCTCCGCATTGCAAGGTGCAATTCTGAAATTTTTTGCTTTTTCCTGCTCCTCTTAGCATGATAAAGAAGATTCAAAGAGAGTGAGATGCCAGCTCCTTTCATTCAGTCAGTAGCTTCAAACATTTCTGGTATATGAATAACATGATGTTTTTCAATGGCAAAAATCAATGAATATTGTAAATGCACAAACAGTAATTTCTCCGCATTGCAAGGTGCAAGTCTGAAATTTTTTGCTTTTTCCTGCTCCTCTTAGCATGATAAAGAAGATTCAAAGAGAGTGAGATGCCAGCTACTTTCATTCAGTCAGTAGCTTCAATCATTTCTGGACGTTTTTCAATGGTAAAAATCAATGAATATTGTAAATGCACAAACAGTAATTTCTCCACATTGCAAGGTGCAATTCTGAAATTTTTTGCTTTTTCCTGCTCCTCAGCATGATAAAGAAGATTCAAAGAGATTGAGATGCCAGCTCCTTTCATTCAGTCAGTAGCTTCAAACATTTCTGGTATATGAATAACATGATGTTTTTCAATGGCAAAAATCAATGAATATTGTAAATGCACAAACAGTAATTTCTCCGCATTGCAAGGTGCAATTCTGAAATTTTTTGCTTTTTCCTGCTCCTCTTAGCATGATAAAGAAGATTCAAGGAGAGTGAGATGCCAGCTCCTTTCATTCAGTCAGTAGCTTCAAACATTTCTGGTATATGAATAACATGATGTTTTTCAATGGCAAAAATCAATGAATATTGTAAATGCACAAAGAGTAATTTCTCCGCATTGCAAGGTGCAATTCTGAAATTTTTTGCTTTTTCCTGCTCCTCTTAGCATGATAAAGAAGATTCAAAGAGAGTGAGATGCCAGCTCCTTTCATTCAGTCAGTAGCTTCAATCATTTCTGGACGTTTTTCAATGGCAAAAATCAATGAATATTGTAAATGCACAAACAGTAATTTCTCCGCATTGCAAGGTGCAATTCTGAAATTTTTTGCTTTTTCCTGCTCCTCTTAGCATGATAAAGAAGATTCAAAGAGAGTGAGATGCCAGCTCCTTTCATTCAGTCAGTAGCTTCAATCATTTCTGGACGTTTTTCAATGGCAAAAATCAATGAATATTGTAAATGCACAAACAGTAATTTCTCCGCATTGCAAGGTGCAATTCTGAAATTTTTTGCTTTTTCCTGCTCCTCTTAGCATGATAAAGAAGATTCAAAGAGAGTGAGATGCCAGCTCCTTTCATTCAGTCAGTAGCTACAAACATTTCTGGTATATGAATAACATGATGTTTTTCAATGGCAAAAATCAATGAATATTGTAAATGCACAAACAGTAATTTCTCCGCATTGCAAGGTGCAATTCTGAAATTTTTTGCTTTTTCCTGCTCCTCTTAGCATGATAAAGAAGATTCAAAGAGAGTGAGATGCCAGCTCCTTTCATTCAGTCAGTAGCTTCAATCATTTCTGGACGTTTTTCAATGGCAAAAATCAATGAATATTGTAAATGCACAAACAGTAATTTCTCCGCATTGCAAGGTGCAATTCTGAAATTTTTTGCTTTTTCCTGCTCCTCTTAGCATGATAAAGAAGATTCAAAGAGAGTGAGATGCCAGCTCCTTTCATTCAGTCAGTAGCTTCAAACATTTCTGGTATATGAATAACATGATGTTTTTCAATGGCAAAAATCAATGAATATTGTAAATGCACAAACAGTAATTTCTCCGCATTGCAAGGTGCAATTCTGAAATTTTTTTGCTTTTTCCTGCTCCTCTTAGCATGATAAAGAATATTCAAAGAGAGTGAGATGCCAGCTCCTTTCATTCAGTCAGTAGCTTCAATCATTTCTGGATGTTTTTCAATGGCAAAAATCAATGAATATTGTAAATGCACAAACAGTAATTTCTCTGCATTGCAAGGTGCAATTCTGAAATTTTTGGCTTTTTCCTGCTCCTCTTAGCATGATAAAGAAGATTCAAAGAGAGTGAGATGCCAGCTCCTTTCATTCAGTCAGTAGCTTCAATCATTTCTGGACGTTTTTCAATGGCAAAAATCAATGAATATTGTAAATGCACAAACAGTAATTTCTCCGCATTGCAAGGTGCAATTCTGAAATTTTTTGCTTTTTCCTGCTCCTCTTAGCATGATAAAGAAGATTCAAAGAGAGTGAGATGCCAGCTCCTTTCATTCAGTCAGTACCTTCAATCATTTCTGGATGTTTTTCAATGGCAAAAATCAATGAATATTGTAAATGCACAAACAGTAATTTCTCCGCATTGCAAGGTGCAATTCTGAAATTTTTTGCTTTTTCCCGCTCCTCTTAGCATGATAAAGAAGATTCAAAGAGAGTGAGGTGCCAGCTCCTTTCATTCAGTCAGTAGCTTCAAACATTTCTGGTATATGAATAACATGTTTTTCAATGGCAAAAATAATTGAATATTGTAAATGCACAAACAGTAATTTCTCCGCATTGCAAGGTGCAATTCTGAAATTTTTTGCTTTTTCCTGCTCCTCTTAGCATGATAAAGAAGATTCAAAGAGAGTGAGATGCCAGCTCCTTTCATTCAGTCAGTAGCTTCAATCATTTCTGGACGTTTTTCAATGGCAAAAATCAATGAATATTGTAAATGCACAAACAGTAATTTCTCCGCATTGCAAGGTGCAATTCTGAAATTTTTTGCTTTTTCCTGCTCCTCTTAGCATGATAAAGAAGATTCAAAGAGAGTGAGATGCCAGCTCCTTTCATTCAGTCAGTAGCTTCAAACATTTCTGGTATATGAATAACATGATGTTTTTCAATGGCAAAAATCAATGAATATTGTAAATGCAGTAATTTCTCCGCATTGCAAGGTGCAAGTCTGAAATTTTTTGCTTTTTCCTGCTCCTCTTAGCATGATAAAGAAGATTCAAAGAGAGTGAGATGCCAGCTACTTTCATTCAGTCAGTAGCTTCAATCATTTCTGGACGTTTTTCAATGGTAAAAATCAATGAATATTGTAAATGCACAAACAGTAATTTCTCCACATTGCAAGGTGCAATTCTGAAATTTTTTGCTTTTTCCTGCTCCTCAGCATGATAAAGAAGATTCAAAGAGAGTGAGATGCCAGCTCCTTTCATTCAGTCAGTAGCTTCAAACATTTCTGGTATATGAATAACATGATGTTTTTCAATGGCAAAAATCAATGAATATTGTAAATGCACAAACAGTAATTTCTCCGCATTGCAAGGTGCAATTCTGAAATTTTTTGCTTTTTCCTGCTCCTCTTAGCATGATAAAGAAGATTCAAGGAGAGTGAGATGCCAGCTCCTTTCATTCAGTCAGTAGCTTCAAACATTTCTGGTATATGAATAACATGATGTTTTTCAATGGCAAAAATCAATGAATATTGTAAATGCACAAAGAGTAATTTCTCCGCATTGCAAGGTGCAATTCTGAAATTTTTTGCTTTTTCCTGCTCCTCTTAGCATGATAAAGAAGATTCAAAGAGAGTGAGATGCCAGCTCCTTTCATTCAGTCAGTAGCTTCAATCATTTCTGGAACATTATGTTTTTCAATGGCAAAAATCAATGAATATTGTAAATGCACAAACAGTAATTTCTCCGCATTGCAAGGTGCAATTCTGAAATTTTTTGCTTTTTCCTGCTCCTCTTAGCATGATAAAGAAGATTCAAAGAGAGTGAGATGCCAGCTCCTTTCATTCAGTCAGTAGCTTCAATCATTTCTGGACGTTTTTCAATGGCAAAAATCAATGAATATTGTAAATGCACAAACAGTAATTTCTCCGCATTGCAAGGTGCAATTCTGAAATTTTTTGCTTTTTCCTGCTCCTCTTAGCATGATAAAGAAGATTCAAAGAGAGTGAGATGCCAGCTCCTTTCATTCAGTCAGTAGCTACAAACATTTCTGGTATATGAATAACATGATGTTTTTCAATGGCAAAAATCAATGAATATTGTAAATGCACAAACAGTAATTTCTCCGCATTGCAAGGTGCAATTCTGAAATTTTTTGCTTTTTCCTGCTCCTCTTAGCATGATAAAGAAGATTCAAAGAGAGTGAGATGCCAGCTCCTTTCATTCAGTCAGTAGCTTCAATCATTTCTGGACGTTTTTCAATGGCAAAAATCAATGAATATTGTAAATGCACAAACAGTAATTTCTCCGCATTGCAAGGTGCAATTCTGAAATTTTTTGCTTTTTCCTGCTCCTCTTAGCATGATAAAGAAGATTCAAAGAGAGTGAGATGCCAGCTCCTTTCATTCAGTCAGTAGCTTCAAACATTTCTGGTATATGAATAACATGATGTTTTTCAATGGCAAAAATCAATGAATATTGTAAATGCACAAAGAGTAATTTCTCCGCATTGCAAGGTGCAATTCTGAAATTTTTTGCTTTTTCCTGCTCCTCTTAGCATGATAAAGAAGATTCAAAGAGAGTGAGATGCCAGCTCCTTTCATTCAGTCAGTAGCTTCAATCATTTCTGGACGTTTTTCAATGGCAAAAATCAATGAATATTGTAAATGCACAAACAGTAATTTCTCCGCATTGCAAGGTGCAATTCTGAAATTTTTTGCTTTTTCCTGCTCCTCTTAGCATGATAAAGAAGATTCAAAGAGAGTGAGATGCCAGCTCCTTTCATTCAGTCAGTAGCTTCAATCATTTCTGGACGTTTTTCAATGGCAAAAATCAATGAATATTGTAAATGCACAAACAGTAATTTCTCCGCATTGCAAGGTGCAATTCTGAAATTTTTTGCTTTTTCCTGCTCCTCTTAGCATGATAAAGAAGATTCAAAGAGAGTGAGATGCCAGCTCCTTTCATTCAGTCAGTAGCTACAAACATTTCTGGTATATGAATAACATGATGTTTTTCAATGGCAAAAATCAATGAATATTGTAAATGCACAAACAGTAATTTCTCCGCATTGCAAGGTGCAATTCTGAAATTTTTTGCTTTTTCCTGCTCCTCTTAGCATGATAAAGAAGATTCAAAGAGAGTGAGATGCCAGCTCCTTTCATTCAGTCAGTAGCTTCAATCATTTCTGGACGTTTTTCAATGGCAAAAATCAATGAATATTGTAAATGCACAAACAGTAATTTCTCCGCATTGCAAGGTGCAATTCTGAAATTTTTTGCTTTTTCCTGCTCCTCTTAGCATGACAAAGAAGATTCAAAGAGAGTAAGATGCCAGCTCCTTTCATTCAGTCAGTAGCTTCAATCATTTCTGGTATATGAATAACATGATGTTTTTCAATGGCAAAAATCAATGAATATTGTAAATGCACAAACAGTAATTTCTCCGCATTGCAAGGTGCAATTCTGAAATTTTTTGCTTTTTCCTGCTCCTCTTAGCATGATAAAGAAGATTCAAAGAGAGTGAGATGCCAGCTCCTTTCATTCAGTCAGTAGCTTCAATCATTTCTGGACGTTTTTCAATGGCAAAAATCAATGAATATTGTAAATGCACAAACAGTAATTTCTCCGCATTGCAAGGTGCAATTCTGAAATTTTTTGCTTTTTCCTGCTCCTCTTAGCATGATAAAGAAGATTCAAAGAGAGTGAGATGCCAGCTCCTTTCATTCAGTCAGTAGCTTCAATCATTTCTGGACGTTTTTCAATGGCAAAAATCAATGAATATTGTAAATGCACAAACAGTAATTTCTCCGCATTGCAAGGTGCAATTCTGAAATTTTTTGCTTTTTCCTGCTCCTCTTAGCATGATAAAGAAGATTCAAAGAGAGTGAGATGCCAGCTCCTTTCATTCAGTCAGTAGCTTCAAACATTTCTGGTATATGAATAATATGATGTTTTTCAATGGCAAAAATCAATGAATATTGTAAAAGCACAAACAGTAATTTCTCCGCATTGCAAGGTGCAATTCTGAAATTTTTTGCTTTTTCCTGCTCCTCTTAGCATGATAAAGAAGATTCAAAGAGAGTGAGATGCCAGCTCCTTTCATTCAGTCAGTAGCTTCAATCATTTCTGGACGTTTTTCAATGGCAAAAATCAATGAATATTGTAAATGCACAAACAGTAATTTCTCCGCATTGCAAGGTGCAATTCTGAAATTTTTTGCTTTTTCCTGCTCCTCTTAGCATGATAAAGAAGATTCAAAGAGAGTGAGATGCCAGCTCCTTTCATTCAGTCAGTAGCTTCAATCATTTCTGGTATATGAATAACATGATGTTTTTCAATGGCAAAAATCAATGAATATTGTAAATGCACAAACAGTAATTTCTCCGCATTGCAAGTTGCAATTCTGAAATTTTTTGCTTTTTCCTGCTCCTCTTAGCATGATAAAGAAGATTCAAAGAGAGTGAGATGCCAGCTCCTTTCATTCAGTCAGTAGCTTCAATCATTTCTGGACGTTTTTCAATGGCAAAAATCAATGAATATTGTAAATGCACAAACAGTAATTTCTCCGCATTGCAAGGTGCAATTCTGAAATTTTTTGCTTTTTCCTGCTCCTCTTAGCATGATAAAGAAGATTCAAAGAGAGTGAGATGCCAGCTCCTTTCATTCAGTCAGTAGCTTCAATCATTTCTGGACGTTTTTCAATGGCAAAAATCAATGAATATTGTAAATGCACAAACAGTAATTTCTCCGCATTGCAAGGTGCAATTCTGAAATTTTTTGCTTTTTCCTGCTCCTCTTAGCATGATAAAGAAGATTCAAAGAGAGTGAGATGCCAGCTCCTTTCATTCAGTCAGTAGCTTCAAACATTTCTGGTATATGAATAACATGATGTTTTTCAATGGCAAAAATCAATGAATATTGTAAATGCACAAACAGTAATTTCTCCGCATTGCAAGGTGCAAGTCTGAAATTTTTTGCTTTTTCCTGCTCCTCTTAGCATGATAAAGAAGATTCAAAGAGAGTGAGATGCCAGCTACTTTCATTCAGTCAGTAGCTTCAATCATTTCTGGACGTTTTTCAATGGTAAAAATCAATGAATATTGTAAATGCACAAACAGTAATTTCTCCACATTGCAAGGTGCAATTCTGAAATTTTTTGCTTTTTCCTGCTCCTCAGCATGATAAAGAAGATTCAAAGAGAGTGAGATGCCAGCTCCTTTCATTCAGTCAGTAGCTTCAAACATTTCTGGTATATGAATAACATGATGTTTTTCAATGGCAAAAATCAATGAATATTGTAAATGCACAAACAGTAATTTCTCCGCATTGCAAGGTGCAATTCTGAAATTTTTTGCTTTTTCCTGCTCCTCTTAGCATGATAAAGAAGATTCAAAGAGAGTGAGATGCCAGCTCCTTTCATTCAGTCAGTAGCTTCAAACATTTCTGGTATATGAATAACATGATGTTTTTCAATGGCAAAAATCAATGAATATTGTAAATGCACAAAGAGTAATTTCTCCGCATTGCAAGGTGCAATTCTGAAATTTTTTGCTTTTTCCTGCTCCTCTTAGCATGATAAAGAAGATTCAAAGAGAGTGAGATGGCAGCTCCTTTCATTCAGTCAGTAGCTTCAATCATTTCTGGACGTTTTTCAATGGCAAAAATCAATGAATATTGTAAATGCACAAACAGTAATTTCTCCGCATTGCAAGGTGCAATTCTGAAATTTTTTGCTTTTTCCTGCTCCTCTTAGCATGATAAAGAAGATTCAAAGAGAGTGAGATGCCAGCTCCTTTCATTCAGTCAGTAGCTTCAATCATTTCTGGACGTTTTTCAATGGCAAAAATCAATGAATATTGTAAATGCACAAACAGTAATTTCTCCGCATTGCAAGGTGCAATTCTGAAATTTTTTGCTTTTTCCTGCTCCTCTTAGCATGATAAAGAAGATTCAAAGAGAGTGAGATGCCAGCTCCTTTCATTCAGTCAGTAGCTACAAACATTTCTGGTATATGAATAACATGATGTTTTTCAATGGCAAAAATCAATGAATATTGTAAATGCACAAACAGTAATTTCTCCGCATTGCAAGGTGCAATTCTGAAATTTTTTGCTTTTTCCTGCTCCTCTTAGTATGATAAAGAAGATTCAAAGAGAGTGAGATGCCAGCTCCTTTCATTCAGTCAGTAGCTTCAATCATTTCTGGACGTTTTTCAATGGCAAAAATCAATGAATATTGTAAATGCACAAACAGTAATTTCTCCGCATTGCAAGGTGCAATTCTGAAATTTTTTGCTTTTTCCTGCTCCTCTTAGCATGATAAAGAAGATTCAAAGAGAGTGAGATGCCAGCTCCTTTCATTCAGTCAGTAGCTTCAAACATTTCTGGTATATGAATAACATGATGTTTTTCAATGGCAAAAATCAATGAATATTGTAAATGCACAAAGAGTAATTTCTCCGCATTGCAAGGTGCAATTCTGAAATTTTTTGCTTTTTCCTGCTCCTCTTAGCATGATAAAGAAGATTCAAAGAGAGTGAGATGCCAGCTCCTTTCATTCAGTCAGTAGCTTCAATCATTTCTGGACGTTTTTCAATGGCAAAAATCAATGAATATTGTAAATGCACAAACAGTAATTTCTCCGCATTGCAAGGTGCAATTCTGAAATTTTTTGCTTTTTCCTGCTCCTCTTAGCATGATAAAGAAGATTCAAAGAGAGTGAGATGCCAGCTCCTTTCATTCAGTCAGTAGCTTCAATCATTTCTGGACGTTTTTCAATGGCAAAAATCAATGAATATTGTAAATGCACAAACAGTAATTTCTCCGCATTGCAAGGTGCAATTCTGAAATTTTTTGCTTTTTCCTGCTCCTCTTAGCATGATAAAGAAGATTCAAAGAGAGTGAGATGCCAGCTCCTTTCATTCAGTCAGTAGCTACAAACATTTCTGGTATATGAATAACATGATGTTTTTCAATGGCAAAAATCAATGAATATTGTAAATGCACAAACAGTAATTTCTCCGCATTGCAAGGTGCAATTCTGAAATTTTTTGCTTTTTCCTGCTCCTCTTAGCATGATAAAGAAGAATCAAAGAGAGTGAGATGCCAGCTCCTTTCATTCAGTCAGTAGCTTCAATCATTTCTGGACGTTTTTCAATGGCAAAAATCAATGAATATTGTAAATGCACAAACAGTAATTTCTCCGCATTGCAAGGTGCAATTCTGAAATTTTTTGCTTTTTCCTACTCCTCTTAGCATGATAAAGAAGATTCAAAGAGAGTGAGATGCCAGCTCCTTTCATTCAGTCAGTAGCTTCAATCATTTCTGGACGTTTTTCAATGGCAAAAATCAATGAATATTGTAAATGCACAAACAGTAATTTCTCCGCATTGCAAGGTGCAATTCTGAAATTTTTTGCTTTTTCCTGCTCCTCTTAGCATGACAAAGAAGATTCAAAGAGAGTAAGATGCCAGCTCCTTTCATTCAGTCAGTAGCTTCAATCATTTCTGGTATATGAATAACATGATGTTTTTCAATGGCAAAAATCAATGAATATTGTAAATGCACAAACAGTAATTTCTCCGCATTGCAAGGTGCAATTCTGAAATTTTTTGCTTTTTCCTGCTCCTCTTAGCATGATAAAGAAGATTCAAAGAGAGTGAGATGCCAGCTCCTTTCATTCAGTCAGTAGCTTCAATCATTTCTGGACGTTTTTCAATGGCAAAAATCAATGAATATTGTAAATGCACAAACAGTAATTTCTCCGCATTGCAAGGTGCAATTCTGAAATTTTTGGCTTTTTCCTGCTCCTCTTAGCATGATAAAGAAGATTCAAAGAGAGTGAGATGCCAGCTCCTTTCATTCAGTCAGTAGCTTCAATCATTTCTGGATGTTTTTCAATGGCAAAAATCAATGAATATTGTAAATGCACAAACAGTAATTTCTCCGCATTGCAAGGTGCAATTCTGAAATTTTTTGCTTTTTCCTGCTCCTCTTAGCATGATAAAGAAGATTCAAAGAGAGTGAGATGCCAGCTCCTTTCATTCAGTCAGTAGCTTCAAACATTTCTGGTATATGAATAATATGATGTTTTTCAATGGCAAAAATCAATGAATATTGTAAAAGCACAAACAGTAATTTCTCCGCATTGCAAGGTGCAATTCTGAAATTTTTTGCTTTTTCCTGCTCCTCTTAGCATGATAAAGAAGATTCAAAGAGAGTGAGATGCCAGCTCCTTTCATTCAGTCAGTAGCTTCAATCATTTCTGGACGTTTTTCAATGGCAAAAATCAATGAATATTGTAAATGCACAAACAGTAATTTCTCCGCATTGCAAGGTGCAATTCTGAAATTTTTGCTTTTTCCTGCTCCTCTTAGCATGATAAAGAAGATTCAAAGAGAGTGAGATGCCAGCTCCTTTCATTCAGTCAGTAGCTTCAATCATTTCTGGTATATGAATAACATGATGTTTTTCAATGGCAAAAATCAATGAATATTGTAAATGCACAAACAGTAATTTCTCCGCATTGCAAGTTGCAATTCTGAAATTTTTTGCTTTTTCCTGCTCCTCTTAGCATGATAAAGAAGATTCAAAGAGAGTGAGATGCCAGCTCCTTTCATTCAGTCAGTAGCTTCAATCATTTCTGGACGTTTTTCAATGGCAAAAATCAATGAATATTGTAAATGCACAAACAGTAATTTCTCCGCATTGCAAGGTGCAATTCTGAAATTTTTTGCTTTTTCCTGCTCCTCTTAGCATGATAAAGAAGATTCAAAGAGAGTGAGATGCCAGCTCCTTTCATTCAGTCAGTAGCTTCAATCATTTCTGGACGTTTTTCAATGGCAAAAATCAATGAATATTGTAAATGCACAAACAGTAATTTCTCCGCATTGCAAGGTGCAATTCTGAAATTTTTTGCTTTTTCCTGCTCCTCTTAGCATGATAAAGAAGATTCAAAGAGAGTGAGATGCCAGCTCCTTTCATTCAGTCAGTAGCTTCAAACATTTCTGGTATATGAATAACATAATGTTTTTCAATGGCAAAAATCAATGAATATTGTAAATGCACAAACAGTAATTTCTCCGCATTGCAAGGTGCAATTCTGAAATTTTTTGCTTTTTCCTGCTCCTCTTAGCATGATAAAGAAGATTCAAAGAGAGTGAGATGCCAGCTCCTTTCATTCAGTCAGTAGCTTCAATCATTTCTGGACGTTTTTCAATGGCAAAAATCAATGAATATTGTAAATGCACAAACAGTAATTTCTCCGCATTGCAAGGTGCAATTCTGAAATTTTTTGCTTTTTCCTGCTCCTCTTAGCATGATAAAGAAGATTCAAAGAGAGTGAGATGTCAGCTTCTTTCATTCAGTCAGTAGCTTCAAACATTTCTGGTATATGAATAACATGATGTTTTTCAATGGCAAAAATCAATGAATTTTGTAAATGCACAAACAGTAATTTCTCCGCATTGCAAGGTGCAATTCTGAAATTTTTTGCTTTTTCCTGCTCCTCTTAGCATGATAAAGAAGATTCAAAGAGAGTGAGATGCCAGTTCCTTTCATTCAGTCAGTAGCTTCAATCATTTCTGGACGTTTTTCAATGGCAAAAATCAATGAATATTGTAAATGCACAAACAGTAATTTCTTCGCATTGCAAGGTGCAATTCTGAAATTTTTTGCTTTTTCCTGCTCCTCTTAGCATGATAAAGAAGATTCAAAGAGAGTGAGATGCCAGCTCCTTTCATTCAGTCAGTAGCTTCAATCATTTCTGGTATATGAATAACATGATGTTTTTCAATGGCAAAAATCAATGAATATTGTAAATGCACAAATAGTAATTTCTCCGCATTGCAAGGTGCAAGTCTGAAAATTTTTGCTTTTTCCTGCTCCTCTTAGCATGATAAAGAAGATTCAAAGAGAGTGAGATGCCAGCTACTTTCATTCAGTCAGTAGCTTCAATCATTTCTGGACGTTTTTCAATGGTAAAAATCAATGAATATTGTAAATGCACAAACAGTAATTTCTCCACATTGCAAGGTGCAATTCTGAAATTTTTTGCTTTTTCCTGCTCCTCTTAGCATGATAAAGAAGATTCAAAGAGAGTGAGATGCCAGCTCCTTTCATTCAGTCAGTAGCTTCAATCATTTCTGGTATATGAATAACATGATGTTTTTCAATGGCAAAAATCAATGAATATTGTAAATGCACAAACAGTAATTTCTCCGCATTGCAAGGTGCAATTCTGAAATTTTTTGCTTTTTCCTGCTCCTCTTAGCATGATAAAGAAGATTCAAAGAGAGTGAGATGCCAGCTCCTTTCATTCAGTCAGTAGCTTCAATCATTTCTGGACGTTTTTCAATGGCAAAAATCAATGAATATTGTAAATGCACAAACAGTAATTTCTCCGCATTGCAAGGTGCAATTCTGAAATTTTTTGCTTTTTCCTGCTCCTCTTAGCATGATAAAGAAGATTCAAAGAGAGTGAGATGTCAGCTCCTTTCATTCAGTCAGTAGCTTCAAACATTTCTGGTATATGAATAACATGATGTTTTTCAATGGCAAAAATCAATGAATTTTGTAAATGCACAAACAGTAATTTCTCCGCATTGCAAGGTGCAATTCTGAAATTTTTTGCTTTTTCCTGCTCCTCTTAGCATGATAAAGAAGATTCAAAGAGAGTGAGATGCCAGTTCCTTTCATTCAGTCAGTAGCTTCAATCATTTCTGGACGTTTTTCAATGGCAAAAATCAATGAATATTGTAAATGCACAAACAGTAATTTCTCCGCATTGCAAGGTGCAATTCTGAAATTTTTTGCTTTTTCCTGCTCCTCTTAGCATGATAAAGAAGATTCAAAGAGAGTGAGATGCCAGCTCCTTTCATTCAGTCAGTAGCTTCAATCATTTCTGGTATATGAATAACATGATGTTTTTCAATGGCAAAAATCAATGAATATTGTAAATGCACAAACAGTAATTTCTCCGCATTGCAAGGTGCAATTCTGAAATTTTTTGCTTTTTCCTGCTCCTCTTAGCATGATAAAGAAGATTCAAAGAGAGTGAGATGCCAGCTCCTTTCATTCAGTCAGTAGCTTCAATCATTTCTGGACGTTTTTCAATGGCAAAAATCAATGAATATTGTAAATGCACAAACAGTAATTTCTCCGCATTGCAAGGTGCAATTCTGAAATTTTTTGCTTTTTCCTGCTCCTCTTAGCATGATAAAGAAGATTCAAAGAGAGTGAGATGCCAGCTCCTTTCATTCAGTCAGTAGCTTCAATCATTTCTGGACGTTTTTCAATGGCAAAAATCAATGAATATTGTAAATGCACAAACAGTAATTTCTCCGCATTGCAAGGTGCAATTCTGAAATTTTTTGCTTTTTCCTGCTCCTCTTAGCATGATAAAGAAGATTCAAAGAGAGTGAGATGTCAGCTCCTTTCATTCAGTCAGTAGCTTCAAACATTTCTGGTATATGAATAACATGATGTTTTTCAATGGCAAAAATCAATGAATTTTGTAAATGCACAAACAGTAATTTCTCCGCATTGCAAGGTGCAATTCTGAAATTTTTTGCTTTTTCCTGCTCCTCTTAGCATGATAAAGAAGATTCAAAGAGAGTGAGATGCCAGTTCCTTTCATTCAGTCAGTAGCTTCAATCATTTCTGGACGTTTTTCAATGGCAAAAATCAATGAATATTGTAAATGCACAAACAGTAATTTCTCCGCATTGCAAGGTGCAATTCTGAAATTTTTTGCTTTTTCCTGCTCCTCTTAGCATGATAAAGAAGATTCAAAGAGAGTGAGATGCCAGCTCCTTTCATTCAGTCAGTAGCTTCAATCATTTCTGGTATATGAATAACATGATGTTTTTCAATGGCAAAAATCAATGAATATTGTAAATGCACAAACAGTAATTTCTCCGCATTGCAAGGTGCAATTCTGAAATTTTTTGCTTTTTCCTGCTCCTCTTAGCATGATAAACAAGATTCAAAGAGAGTGAGATGCCAGCTCCTTTCATTCAGTCAGTAGCTTCAATCATTTCTGGACGTTTTTCAATGGCAAAAATCAATGAATATTGTAAATGCACAAACAGTAATTTCTCCGCATTGCAAGGTGCAATTCTGAAATTTTTTGCTTTTTCCTGCTCCTCTTAGCATGATAAAGAAGATTCAAAGAGAGTGAGATGCCAGCTCCTTTCATTCAGTCAGTAGCTTCAAACATTTCTGGTATATGAATAACATGATGTTTTTCAATGGCAAAAATCAATGAATATTGTAAATGCACAAACAGTAATTTCTCCGCATTGCAAGGTGCAAGTCTGAAATTTTTTGCTTTTTCCTGCTCCTCTTAGCATGATAAAGAAGATTCAAAGAGAGTGAGATGCCAGCTACTTTCATTCAGTCAGTAGCTTCAATCATTTCTGGACGTTTTTCAATGGTAAAAATCAATGAATATTGTAAATGCACAAACAGTAATTTCTCCACATTGCAAGGTGCAATTCTGAAATTTTTTGCTTTTTCCTGCTCCTCTTAGCATGATAAAGAAGATTCAAAGAGAGTGAGATGCCAGCTCCTTTCATTCAGTCAGTAGCTTCAAACATTTCTGGTATATGAATAACATGATGTTTTTCAATGGCAAAAATCAATGAATATTGTAAATGCACAAACAGTAATTTCTCTGCATTGCAAGGTGCAATTCTGAAATTTTTTGCTTTTTCCTGCTCCTCTTAGCATGATAAAGAAGATTCAAAGAGAGTGAGATGCCAGCTACTTTCATTCAGTCAGTAGCTTCAATCATTTCTGGACGTTTTTCAATGGTAAAAATCAATGAATATTGTAAATGCACAAACAGTAATTTCTCCACATTGCAAGGTGCAATTCTGAAATTTTTTGCTTTTTCCTGCTCCTCTTAGCATGATAAAGAAGATTCAAAGAGAGTGAGATGCCAGCTCCTTTCATTCAGTCAGTAGCTTCAAACATTTCTGGTATATGAATAACATGATGTTTTTCAATGGCAAAAATCAATGAATATTGTAAATGCACAAACAGTAATTTCTCCGCATTGCAAGGTGCAATTCTGAAATTTTTTGCTTTTTCCTGCTCCTCTTAGCATGATAAAGAAGATTCAAAGAGAGTGAGATGCCAGCTCCTTTCATTCAGTCAGTAGCTTCAAACATTTCTGGTATATGAATAACATGATGTTTTTCAATGGCAAAAATCAATGAATATTGTAAATGCACAAACAGTAATTTCTCCGCATTGCAAGGTGCAATTCTGAAATTTTTTGCTTTTTCCTGCTCCTCTTAGCATGATAAAGAATATTCAAAGAGAGTGAGATGCCAGCTCCTTTCATTCAGTCAGTAGCTTCAATCATTTCTGGATGTTTTTCAATGGCAAAAATCAATGAATATTGTAAATGCACAAACTGTAATTTCTCCGCATTGCAAGGTGCAATTCTGAAATTTTTGGCTTTTTCCTGCTCCTCTTAGCATGATAAAGAACATTCAAAGAGAGTGAGATGCCAGCTCCTTTCATTCAGTCAGTAGCTTCAATCATTTCTGGACGTTTTTCAATGGCAAAAATCAATGAATATTGTAAATGCACAAACAGTAATTTCTCCGCATTGCAAGGTGCAATTCTGAAATTTTTTGCTTTTTCCTGCTCCTCTTAGCATGATAAAGAAGATTCAAAGAGAGTGAGATGCCAGCTCCTTTCATTCAGTCAGTACCTTCAATCATTTCTGGATGTTTTTCAATGGCAAAAATCAATGAATATTGTAAATGCACAAACAGTAATTTCTCCGCATTGCAAGGTGCAATTCTGAAATTTTTTGCTTTTTCCCGCTCCTCTTAGCATGATAAAGAAGATTCAAAGAGAGTGAGGTGCCAGCTCCTTTCATTCAGTCAGTAGCTTCAATCATTTCTGGACGTTTTTCAATGGCAAAAATCAATGAATATTGTAAATGCACAAACAGTAATTTCTCCGCATTGCAAGGTGCAATTCTGAAATTTTTTGATTTTTCCTGCTCCTCTTAGCATGATAAAGAAGATTCAAAGAGAGTGAGATGCCAGCTCCTTTCATTCAGTCAGTAGCTTCAATCATTTCTGGACGTTTTTCAATGGCAAAAATCAATGAATATTGTAAATGCACAAACAGTAATTTCTCCGCATTGCAAGGTGCAATTCTGAAATTTTTTGCTTTTTCCTGCTCCTCTTAGCATGATAAAGAAGATTCAAAGAGAGTGAGATGCCAGCTCCTTTCATTCAGTCAGTAGCTTCAATCATTTCTGGACGTTTTTCAATGGCAAAAATCAATGAATATTGTAAATGCACAAACAGTAATTTCTCCGCATTGCAAGGTGCAATTCTGAAATTTTTTGCTTTTTCCTGCTCCTCTTAGCATGATAAAGAAGATTCAAAGAGAGTGAGATGCCAGCTCCTTTCATTCAGTCAGTAGCTTCAAACATTTCTGGTATATGAATAACATGATGTTTTTCAATGGCAAAAATCAATGAATATTGTAAATGCACAAACAGTAATTTCTCCGCATTGCAAGGTGCAAGTCTGAAATTTTTTGCTTTTTCCTGCTCCTCTTAGCATGATAAAGAAGATTCAAAGAGAGTGAGATGCCAGCTACTTTCATTCAGTCAGTAGCTTCAATCATTTCTGGACGTTTTTCAATGGTAAAAATCAATGAATATTGTAAATGCACAAACAGTAATTTCTCCACATTGCAAGGTGCAATTCTGAAATTTTTTGCTTTTTCCTGCTCCTCTTAGCATGATAAAGAAGATTCAAAGAGAGTGAGATGCCAGCTCCTTTCATTCAGTCAGTAGCTTCAAACATTTCTGGTATATGAATAACATGATGTTTTTCAATGGCAAAAATCAATGAATATTGTAAATGCACAAACAGTAATTTCTCCGCATTGCAAGGTGCAATTCTGAAATTTTTTGCTTTTTCCTGCTCCTCTTAGCATGATAAAGAAGATTCAAAGAGAGTGAGATGCCAGCTCCTTTCATTCAGTCAGTAGCTTCAAACATTTCTGGTATATGAATAACATGATGTTTTTCAATGGCAAAAATCAATGAATATTGTAAATGCACAAAGAGTAATTTCTCCGCATTGCAAGGTGCAATTCTGAAATTTTTTGCTTTTTCCTGCTCCTCTTAGCATGATAAAGAAGATTCAAAGAGAGTGAGATGCCAGCTCCTTTCATTCAGTCAGTAGCTTCAATCATTTCTGGACGTTTTTCAATGGCAAAAATCAATGAATATTGTAAATGCACAAACAGTAATTTCTCCGCATTGCAAGGTGCAATTCTGAAATTTTTTGCTTTTTCCTGCTCCTCTTAGCATGATAAAGAAGATTCAAAGAGAGTGAGATGCCAGCTCCTTTCATTCAGTCAGTAGCTTCAATCATTTCTGGTATATGAATAACATGATGTTTTTCAATGGCAAAAATCAATGAATATTGTAAATGCACAAACAGTAATTTCTCCGCATTGCAAGGTGCAATTCTGAAATTTTTTGCTTTTTCCTGCTCCTCTTAGCATGATAAAGAAGATTCAAAGAGAGTGAGATGCCAGCTCCTTTCATTCAGTCAGTAGCTTCAATCATTTCTGGACGTTTTTCAATGGCAAAAATCAATGAATATTGTAAATGCACAAACAGTAATTTCTCCGCATTGCAAGGTGCAATTCTGAAATTTTTTGCTTTTTCCTGCTTCTCTTAGCATGATAAAGAAGATTCAAAGAGAGTGAGATGCCAGCTCCTTTCATTCAGTCAGTAGCTTCAATCATTTCTGGACGTTTTTCAATGGCAAAAATCAATGAATATTGTAAATGCACAAACAGTAATTTCTCCGCATTGCAAGGTGCAATTCTGAAATTTTTTGCTTTTTCCTGCTCCTCTTAGCATGATAAAGAAGATTCAAAGAGAGTGAGATGTCAGCTCCTTTCATTCAGTCAGTAGCTTCAAACATTTCTGGTATATGAATAACATGATGTTTTTCAATGGCAAAAATCAATGAATTTTGTAAATGCACAAACAGCAATTTCTCCGCATTGCAAGGTGCAATTCTGAAATTTTTTGCTTTTTCCTGCTCCTCTTAGCATGATAAAGAAGATTCAAAGAGAGTGAGATGCCAGTTCCTTTCATTCAGTCAGTAGCTTCAATCATTTCTGGACGTTTTTCAATGGCAAAAATCAATGAATATTGTAAATGCACAAACAGTAATTTCTCCGCATTGCAAGGTGCAATTCTGAAATTTTTTGCTTTTTCCTGCTCCTCTTAGCATGATAAAGAAGATTCAAAGAGAGTGAGATGCCAGCTCCTTTCATTCAGTCAGTAGCTTCAATCATTTCTGGTATATGAAAAACATGATGTTTTTCAATGGCAAAAATCAATGAATATTGTAAATGCACAAACTAATTTCTCCGCATTGCAAGGTGCAATTCTGAAATTTTTTGCTTTTTCCTGCTCCTCTTAGCATGATAAAGAAGATTCAAAGAGAGTGAGATGCCAGCTCCTTTCATTCAGTCAGTAGCTTCAATCATTTCTGGACGTTTTTCAATGGCAAAAATCAATGAATATTGTAAATGCACAAACAGTAATTTCTCCGCATTGCAAGGTGCAATTCTGAAATTTTTTGCTTTTTCCTGCTCCTCTTAGCATGATAAACAAGATTCAAAGAGAGTGAGATGCCAGCTCCTTTCATTCAGTCAGTAGCTTCAATCATTTCTGGACGTTTTTCAATGGCAAAAATCAATGAATATTGTAAATGCACAAACAGTAATTTCTCCGCATTGCAAGGTGCAATTCTGAAATTTTTTGCTTTTTCCTGCTCCTCTTAGCATGATAAAGAAGATTCAAAGAGAGTGAGATGCCAGCTCCTTTCATTCAGTCAGTAGCTTCAAACATTTCTGGTATATGAATAACATGATGTTTTTCAATGGCAAAAATCAATGAATATTGTAAATGCACAAACAGTAATTTCTCCGCATTGCAAGGTGCAAGTCTGAAATTTTTTGCTTTTTCCTGCTCCTCTTACCATGATAAAGAAGATTCAAAGAGAGTGAGATGCCAGCTACTTTCATTCAGTCAGTAGCTTCAATCATTTCTGGACGTTTTTCAATGGTAAAAATCAATGAATATTGTAAATGCACAAACAGTAATTTCTCCACATTGCAAGGTGCAATTCTGAAATTTTTTGCTTTTTCCTGCTCCTCTTAGCATGATAAAGAAGATTCAAAGAGAGTGAGATGCCAGCTCCTTTCATTCAGTCAGTAGCTTCAAACATTTCTGGTATATGAATAACATGATGTTTTTCAATGGCAAAAATCAATGAATATTGTAAATGCACAAACAGTAATTTCTCCGCATTGCAAGGTGCAAGTCTGAAATTTTTTGCTTTTTCCTGCTCCTCTTAGCATGATAAAGAAGATTCAAAGAGAGTGAGATGCCAGCTACTTTCATTCAGTCAGTAGCTTCAATCATTTCTGGACGTTTTTCAATGGTAAAAATCAATGAATATTGTAAATGCACAAACAGTAATTTCTCCACATTGCAAGGTGCAATTCTGAAATTTTTTGCTTTTTCCTGCTCCTCTTAGCATGATAAAGAAGATTCAAAGAGAGTGAGATGCCAGCTCCTTTCATTCAGTCAGTAGCTTCAAACATTTCTGGTATATGAATAACATGATGTTTTTCAATGGCAAAAATCAATGAATATTGTAAATGCACAAACAGTAATTTCTCTGCATTGCAAGGTGCAATTCTGAAATTTTTTGCTTTTTCCTGCTCCTCTTAGCATGATAAAGAAGATTCAAAGAGAGTGAGATGCCAGCTACTTTCATTCAGTCAGTAGCTTCAATCATTTCTGGACGTTTTTCAATGGTAAAAATCAATGAATATTGTAAATGCACAAACAGTAATTTCTCCACATTGCAAGGTGCAATTCTGAAATTTTTTGCTTTTTCCTGCTCCTCTTAGCATGATAAAGAAGATTCAAAGAGAGTGAGATGCCAGCTCCTTTCATTCAGTCAGTAGCTTCAAACATTTCTGGTATATGAATAACATGATGTTTTTCAATGGCAAAAATCAATGAATATTGTAAATGCACAAACAGTAATTTCTCCGCATTGCAAGGTGCAATTCTGAAATTTTTTGCTTTTTCCTGCTCCTCTTAGCATGATAAAGAAGATTCAAAGAGAGTGAGATGCCAGCTCCTTTCATTCAGTCAGTAGCTTCAAACATTTCTGGTATATGAATAACATGATGTTTTTCAATGGCAAAAATCAATGAATATTGTAAATGCACAAACAGTAATTTCTCCGCATTGCAAGGTGCAATTCTGAAATTTTTTGCTTTTTCCTGCTCCTCTTAGCATGATAAAGAATATTCAAAGAGAGTGAGATGCCAGCTCCTTTCATTCAGTCAGTAGCTTCAATCATTTCTGGATGTTTTTCAATGGCAAAAATCAATGAATATTGTAAATGCACAAACTGTAATTTCTCCGCATTGCAAGGTGCAATTCTGAAATTTTTGGCTTTTTCCTGCTCCTCTTAGCATGATAAAGAAGATTCAAAGAGAGTGAGATGCCAGCTCCTTTCATTCAGTCAGTACCTTCAATCATTTCTGGATGTTTTTCAATGGCAAAAATCAATGAATATTGTAAATGCACAAACAGTAATTTCTCCGCATTGCAAGGTGCAATTCTGAAAATTTTTGCTTTTTCCCGCTCCTCTTAGCATGATAAAGAAGATTCAAAGAGAGTGAGGTGCCAGCTCCTTTCATTCAGTCAGTAGCTTCAAACATTTCTGGTATATGAATAACATGTTTTTCAATGGCAAAAATCATTGAATATTGTAAATGCACAAACAGTAATTTCTCCGCATTGCAAGGTGCAATTCTGAAATTTTTTGATTTTTCCTGCTCCTCTTAGCATGATAAAGAAGATTCAAAGAGAGTGAGATGCCAGCTCCTTTCATTCAGTCAGTAGCTTCAATCATTTCTGGACGTTTTTCAATGGCAAAAATCAATGAATATTGTAAATGCACAAACAGTAATTTCTCCGCATTGCAAGGTGCAATTCTGAAATTTTTTGCTTTTTCCTGCTCCTCTTAGCATGATAAAGAAGATTCAAAGAGAGTGAGATGCCAGCTCCTTTCATTCAGTCAGTAGCTTCAATCATTTCTGGACGTTTTTCAATGGCAAAAATCAATGAATATTGTAAATGCACAAACAGTAATTTCTCCGCATTGCAAGGTGCAATTCTGAAATTTTTTGCTTTTTCCTGCTCCTCTTAGCATGATAAAGAAGATTCAAAGAGAGTGAGATGCCAGCTCCTTTCATTCAGTCAGTAGCTTCAAACATTTCTGGTATATGAATAACATGATGTTTTTCAATGGCAAAAATCAATGAATATTGTAAATGCACAAACAGTAATTTCTCCGCATTGCAAGGTGCAAGTCTGAAATTTTTTGCTTTTTCCTGCTCCTCTTAGCATGATAAAGAAGATTCAAAGAGAGTGAGATGCCAGCTACTTTCATTCAGTCAGTAGCTTCAATCATTTCTGGACGTTTTTCAATGGTAAAAATCAATGAATATTGTAAATGCACAAACAGTCATTTCTCCACATTGCAAGGTGCAATTCTGAAATTTTTTGCTTTTTCCTGCTCCTCTTAGCATGATAAAGAAGATTCAAAGAGAGTGAGATGCCAGCTCCTTTCATTCAGTCAGTAGCTTCAAACATTTCTGGTATATGAATAACATGATGTTTTTCAATGGCAAAAATCAATGAATATTGTAAATGCACAAACAGTAATTTCTCCGCATTGCAAGGTGCAATTCTGAAATTTTTTGCTTTTTCCTGCTCCTCTTAGCATGATAAAGAAGATTCAAAGAGAGTGAGATGCCAGCTCCTTTCATTCAGTCAGTAGCTTCAAACATTTCTGGTATATGAATAACATGATGTTTTTCAATGGCAAAAATCAATGAATATTGTAAATGCACAAAGAGTAATTTCTCCGCATTGCAAGGTGCAATTCTGAAATTTTTTGCTTTTTCCTGCTCCTCTTAGCATGATAAAGAAGATTCAAAGAGAGTGAGATGCCAGCTCCTTTCATTCAGTCAGTAGCTTCAATCATTTCTGGACGTTTTTCAATGGCAAAAATCAATGAATATTGTAAATGCACAAACAGTAATTTCTCCGCATTGCAAGGTGCAATTCTGAAATTTTTTGCTTTTTCCTGCTCCTCTTAGCATGATAAAGAAGATTCAAAGAGAGTGAGATGCCAGCTCCTTTCATTCAGTCAGTAGCTTCAATCATTTCTGGTATATGAATAACATGATGTTTTTCAATGGCAAAAATCAATGAATATTGTAAATGCACAAACAGTAATTTCTCCGCATTGCAAGGTGCAATTCTGAAATTTTTTGCTTTTTCCTGCTCCTCTTAGCATGATAAAGAAGATTCAAAGAGAGTGAGATGCCAGCTCCTTTCATTCAGTCAGTAGCTTCAATCATTTCTGGACGTTTTTCAATGGCAAAAATCAATGAATATTGTAAATGCACAAACAGTAATTTCTCCGCATTGCAAGGTGCAATTCTGAAATTTTTTGCTTTTTCCTGCTCCTCTTAGCATGATAAAGAAGATTCAAAGAGAGTGAGATGCCAGCTCCTTTCATTCAGTCAGTAGCTTCAATCATTTCTGGACGTTTTTCAATGGCAAAAATCAATGAATATTGTAAATGCACAAACAGTAATTTCTCCGCATTGCAAGGTGCAATTCTGAAATTTTTTGCTTTTTCCTGCTCCTCTTAGCATGATAAAGAAGATTCAAAGAGAGTGAGATGTCAGCTCCTTTCATTCAGTCAGTAGCTTCAAACATTTCTGGTATATGAATAACATGATGTTTTTCAATGGCAAAAATCAATGAATTTTGTAAATGCACAAACAGCAATTTCTCCGCATTGCAAGGTGCAATTCTGAAATTTTTTGCTTTTTCCTGCTCCTCTTAGCATGATAAAGAAGATTCAAAGAGAGTGAGATGCCAGTTCCTTTCATTCAGTCAGTAGCTTCAATCATTTCTGGACGTTTTTCAATGGCAAAAATCAATGAATATTGTAAATGCACAAACAGTAATTTCTCCGCATTGCAAGGTGCAATTCTGAAATTTTTTGCTTTTTCCTGCTCCTCTTAGCATGATAAAGAAGATTCAAAGAGAGTGAGATGCCAGCTCCTTTCATTCAGTCAGTAGCTTCAATCATTTCTGGTATATGAATAACATGATGTTTTTCAATGGCAAAAATCAATGAATATTGTAAATGCACAAACAGTAATTTCTCCGCATTGCAAGGTGCAATTCTGAAATTTTTTGCTTTTTCCTGCTCCTCTTAGCATGATAAAGAAGATTCAAAGAGAGTGAGATGCCAGCTCCTTTCATTCAGTCAGTAGCTTCAATCATTTCTGGACGTTTTTCAATGGCAAAAATCAATGAATATTGTAAATGCACAAACAGTAATTTCTCCGCATTGCAAGGTGCAATTCTGAAATTTTTTGCTTTTTCCTGCTCCTCTTAGCATGATAAACAAGATTCAAAGAGAGTGAGATGCCAGCTCCTTTCATTCAGTCAGTAGCTTCAATCATTTCTGGACGTTTTTCAATGGCAAAAATCAATGAATATTGTAAATGCACAAACAGTAATTTCTCCGCATTGCAAGGTGCAATTCTGAAATTTTTTGCTTTTTCCTGCTCCTCTTAGCATGATAAAGAAGATTCAAAGAGAGTGAGATGCCAGCTCCTTTCATTCAGTCAGTAGCTTCAAACATTTCTGGTATATGAATAACATGATGTTTTTCAATGGCAAAAATCAATGAATATTGTAAATGCACAAACAGTAATTTCTCCGCATTGCAAGGTGCAAGTCTGAAATTTTTTGCTTTTTCCTGCTCCTCTTAGCATGATAAAGATGATTCAAAGAGAGTGAGATGCCAGCTACTTTCATTCAGTCAGTAGCTTCAATCATTTCTGGACGTTTTTCAATGGTAAAAATCAATGAATATTGTAAATGCACAAACAGTAATTTCTCCACATTGCAAGGTGCAATTCTGAAATTTTTTGCTTTTTCCTGCTCCTCTTAGCATGATAAAGAAGATTCAAAGAGAGTGAGATGCCAGCTCCTTTCATTCAGTCAGTAGCTTCAAACATTTCTGGTATATGAATAACATGATGTTTTTCAATGGCAAAAATCAATGAATATTGTAAATGCACAAACAGTAATTTCTCTGCATTGCAAGGTGCAATTCTGAAATTTTTTGCTTTTTCCTGCTCCTCTTAGCATGATAAAGAAGATTCAAAGAGAGTGAGATGCCAGCTACTTTCATTCAGTCAGTAGCTTCAATCATTTCTGGACGTTTTTCAATGGTAAAAATCAATGAATATTGTAAATGCACAAACAGTAATTTCTCCACATTGCAAGGTGCAATTCTGAAATTTTTTGCTTTTTCCTGCTCCTCTTAGCATGATAAAGAAGATTCAAAGAGAGTGAGATGCCAGCTCCTTTCATTCAGTCAGTAGCTTCAAACATTTCTGGTATATGAATAACATGATGTTTTTCAATGGCAAAAATCAATGAATATTGTAAATGCACAAACAGTAATTTCTCCGCATTGCAAGGTGCAATTCTGAAATTTTTTGCTTTTTCCTGCTCCTCTTAGCATGATAAAGAAGATTCAAAGAGAGTGAGATGCCAGCTCCTTTCATTCAGTCAGTAGCTTCAAACATTTCTGGTATATGAATAACATGATGTTTTTCAATGGCAAAAATCAATGAATATTGTAAATGCACAAACAGTAATTTCTCCGCATTGCAAGGTGCAATTCTGAAATTTTTTGCTTTTTCCTGCTCCTCTTAGCATGATAAAGAATATTCAAAGAGAGTGAGATGCCAGCTCCTTTCATTCAGTCAGTAGCTTCAATCATTTCTGGATGTTTTTCAATGGCAAAAATCAATGAATATTGTAAATGCACAAACTGTAATTTCTCCGCATTGCAAGGTGCAATTCTGAAATTTTTGGCTTTTTCCTGCTCCTCTTAGCATGATAAAGAAGATTCAAAGAGAGTGAGATGCCAGCTCCTTTCATTCAGTCAGTAGCTTCAATCATTTCTGGACGTTTTTCAATGGCAAAAATCAATGAATATTGTAAATGCACAAACAGTAATTTCTCCGCATTGCAAGGTGCAATTCTGAAATTTTTTGCTTTTTCCTGCTCCTCTTAGCATGATAAAGAAGATTCAAAGAGAGTGAGATGCCAGCTCCTTTCATTCAGTCAGTACCTTCAATCATTTCTGGATGTTTTTCAATGGCAAAAATCAATGAATATTGTAAATGCACAAACAGTAATTTCTCCGCATTGCAAGGTGCAATTCTGAAATTTTTTGCTTTTTCCCGCTCCTCTTAGCATGATAAAGAAGATTCAAAGAGAGTGAGGTGCCAGCTCCTTTCATTCAGTCAGTAGCTTCAAACATTTCTGGTATATGAATAACATGTTTTTCAATGGCAAAAATCATTGAATATTGTAAATGCACAAACAGTAATTTCTCCGCATTGCAAGGTGCAATTCTGAAATTTTTTGATTTTTCCTGCTCCTCTTAGCATGATAAAGAAGATTCAAAGAGAGTGAGATGCCAGCTCCTTTCATTCAGTCAGTAGCTTCAATCATTTCTGGACGTTTTTCAATGGCAAAAATCAATGAATATTGTAAATGCACAAACAGTAATTTCTCCGCATTGCAAGGTGCAATTCTGAAATTTTTTGCTTTTTCCTGCTCCTCTTAGCATGATAAAGAAGATTCAAAGAGAGTGAGATGCCAGCTCCTTTCATTCAGTCAGTAGCTTCAATCATTTCTGGACGTTTTTCAATGGCAAAAATCAATGAATATTGTAAATGCACAAACAGTAATTTCTCCGCATTGCAAGGTGCAATTCTGAAATTTTTTGCTTTTTCCTGCTCCTCTTAGCATGATAAAGAAGATTCAAAGAGAGTGAGATGCCAGCTCCTTTCATTCAGTCAGTAGCTTCAAACATTTCTGGTATATGAATAACATGATGTTTTTCAATGGCAAAAATCAATGAATATTGTAAATGCACAAACAGTAATTTCTCCGCATTGCAAGGTGCAAGTCTGAAATTTTTTGCTTTTTCCTGCTCCTCTTAGCATGATAAAGAAGATTCAAAGAGAGTGAGATGCCAGCTCCTTTCATTCAGTCAGTAGCTTCAAACATTTCTGGTATATGAATAACATGATGTTTTTCAATGGCAAAAATCAATGAATATTGTAAATGCACAAACAGTAATTTCTCCGCATTGCAAGGTGCAAGTCTGAAATTTTTTGCTTTTTCCTGCTCCTCTTAGCATGATAAAGAAGATTCAAAGAGAGTGAGATGCCAGCTACTTTCATTCAGTCAGTAGCTTCAATCATTTCTGGACGTTTTTCAATGGTAAAAATCAATGAATATTGTAAATGCACAAACAGTAATTTCTCCACATTGCAAGGTGCAATTCTGAAATTTTTTGCTTTTTCCTGCTCCTCTTAGCATGATAAAGAAGATTCAAAGAGAGTGAGATGCCAGCTCCTTTCATTCAGTCAGTAGCTTCAAACATTTCTGGTATATGAATAACATGATGTTTTTCAATGGCAAAAATCAATGAATATTGTAAATGCACAAACAGTAATTTCTCTGCATTGCAAGGTGCAATTCTGAAATTTTTTGCTTTTTCCTGCTCCTCTTAGCATGATAAAGAAGATTCAAAGAGAGTGAGATGCCAGCTACTTTCATTCAGTCAGTAGCTTCAATCATTTCTGGACGTTTTTCAATGGTAAAAATCAATGAATATTGTAAATGCACAAACAGTAATTTCTCCACATTGCAAGGTGCAATTCTGAAATTTTTTG
This sequence comes from Phyllobates terribilis, assembly GCF_046119375.1. NCBI lineage: Eukaryota > Metazoa > Chordata > Amphibia > Anura > Dendrobatidae > Phyllobates > Phyllobates terribilis. The sequence continues at coordinate 217,661 of NW_027363839.1, forward strand.
CTTTTTCCTGCTCCTCTTAGCATGATAAAGAAGATTCAAAGAGAGTGAGATGCCAGCTCCTTTCATTCAGTCAGTAGCTTCAAACATTTCTGGTATATGAATAACATGATGTTTTTCAATGGCAAAAATCAATGAATATTGTAAATGCACAAACAGTAATTTCTCCGTATTGCAAGGTGCAATTCTGAAATTTTTTGCTTTTTCCTGCTCCTCTTAGCATGATAAAGAAGATTCAAAGAGAGTGAGATGCCAGCTCCTTTCATTCAGTCAGTAGCTTCAAACATTTCTGGTATATGAATAACATGATGTTTTTCAATGGCAAAAATCAATGAATATTGTAAATGCACAAACAGTAATTTCTCCGCATTGCAAGGTGCAATTCTGAAATTTTTTGCTTTTTCCTGCTCCTCTTAGCATGATAAAGAATATTCAAAGAGAGTGAGATGCCAGCTCCTTTCATTCAGTCAGTAGCTTCAATCATTTCTGGATGTTTTTCAATGGCAAAAATCAATGAATATTGTAAATGCACAAACTGTAATTTCTCCGCATTGCAAGGTGCAATTCTGAAATTTTTGGCTTTTTCCTGCTCCTCTTAGCATGATAAAGAAGATTCAAAGAGAGTGAGATGCCAGCTCCTTTCATTCAGTCAGTAGCTTCAATCATTTCTGGACGTTTTTCAATGGCAAAAATCAATGAATATTGTAAATGCACAAACAGTAATTTCTCCGCATTGCAAGGTGCAATTCTGAAATTTTTTGCTTTTTCCTGCTCCTCTTAGCATGATAAAGAAGATTCAAAGAGAGTGAGATGCCAGCTCCTTTCATTCAGTCAGTACCTTCAATCATTTCTGGATGTTTTTCAATGGCAAAAATCAATGAATATTGTAAATGCACAAACAGTAATTTCTCCGCATTGCAAGGTGCAATTCTGAAATTTTTTGCTTTTTCCCGCTCCTCTTAGCATGATAAAGAAGATTCAAAGAGAGTGAGGTGCCAGCTCCTTTCATTCAGTCAGTAGCTTCAAACATTTCTGGTATATGAATAACATGTTTTTCAATGGCAAAAATCATTGAATATTGTAAATGCACAAACAGTAATTTCTCCGCATTGCAAGGTGCAATTCTGAAATTTTTTGATTTTTCCTGCTCCTCTTAGCATGATAAAGAAGATTCAAAGAGAGTGAGATGCCAGCTCCTTTCATTCAGTCAGTAGCTTCAATCATTTCTGGACGTTTTTCAATGGCAAAAATCAATGAATATTGTAAATGCACAAACAGTAATTTCTCCGCATTGCAAGGTGCAATTCTGAAATTTTTTGCTTTTTCCTGCTCCTCTTAGCATGATAAAGAAGATTCAAAGAGAGTGAGATGCCAGCTCCTTTCATTCAGTCAGTAGCTTCAATCATTTCTGGACGTTTTTCAATGGCAAAAATCAATGAATATTGTAAATGCACAAACAGTAATTTCTCCGCATTGCAAGGTGCAATTCTGAAATTTTTTGCTTTTTCCTGCTCCTCTTAGCATGATAAAGAAGATTCAAAGAGAGTGAGATGCCAGCTCCTTTCATTCAGTCAGTAGCTTCAAACATTTCTGGTATATGAATAACATGATGTTTTTCAATGGCAAAAATCAATGAATATTGTAAATGCACAAACAGTAATTTCTCCGCATTGCAAGGTGCAAGTCTGAAATTTTTTGCTTTTTCCTGCTCCTCTTAGCATGATAAAGAAGATTCAAAGAGAGTGAGATGCCAGCTACTTTCATTCAGTCAGTAGCTTCAATCATTTCTAGACGTTTTTCAATGGTAAAAATCAATGAATATTGTAAATGCACAAACAGTAATTTCTCCACATTGCAAGGGGCAATTCTGAAATTTTTTGCTTTTTCCTGCTCCTCTTAGCATGATAAAGAAGATTCAAAGAGAGTGAGATGCCAGCTCCTTTCATTCAGTCAGTAGCTTCAAACATTTCTGGTATATGAATAACATGATGTTTTTCAATGGCAAAAATCAATGAATATTGTAAATGCACAAACAGTAATTTCTCCGCATTGCAAGGTGCAATTCTGAAATTTTTTGCTTTTTCCTGCTCCTCTTAGCATGATAAAGAAGATTCAAAGAGAGTGAGATGCCAGCTCCTTTCATTCAGTCAGTAGCTTCAAACATTTCTGGTATATGAATAACATGATGTTTTTCAATGGCAAAAATCAATGAATATTGTAAATGCACAAAGAGTAATTTCTCCGCATTGCAAGGTGCAATTCTGAAATTTTTTGCTTTTTCCTGCTCCTCTTAGCATGATAAAGAAGATTCAAAGAGAGTGAGATGCCAGCTCCTTTCATTCAGTCAGTAGCTTCAATCATTTCTGGACGTTTTTCAATGGCAAAAATCAATGAATATTGTAAATGCACAAACAGTAATTTCTCCGCATTGCAAGGTGCAATTCTGAAATTTTTTGCTTTTTCCTGCTCCTCTTAGCATGATAAAGAAGATTCAAAGAGAGTGAGATGCCAGCTCCTTTCATTCAGTCAGTAGCTTCAATCATTTCTGGACGTTTTTCAATGGCAAAAATCAATGAATATTGTAAATGCACAAACAGTAATTTCTCCGCATTGCAAGGTGCAATTCTGAAATTTTTTGCTTTTTCCTGTTCCTCTTAGCATGATAAAGAAGATTCAAAGAGAGTGAGATGCCAGCTCCTTTCATTCAGTCAGTAGCTACAAACATTTCTGGTATATGAATAACATGATGTTTTTCAATGGCAAAAATCATTGAATATTGTAAATGCACAAACAGTAATTTCTCCGCATTGCAAGGTGCAATTCTGAATTTTTTTGCTTTTTCCTGCTCCTCTTAGCATGATAAAGAAGATTCAAAGAGAGTGAGATGCCAGCTCCTTTCATTCAGTCAGTAGCTTCAATCATTTCTGGACGTTTTTCAATGGCAAAAATCAATGAATATTGTAAATGCACAAACAGTAATTTCTCCGCATTGCAAGGTGCAATTCTGAAATTTTTTGCTTTTTCCTGCTCCTCTTAGCATGATAAAGAAGATTCAAAGAGAGTGAGATGCCAGCTCCTTTCATTCAGTCAGTAGCTTCAATCATTTCTGGACGTTTTTCAATGGCAAAAATCAATGAATATTGTAAATGCACAAACAGTAATTTCTCCGCATTGCAAGGTGCAATTCTGAAATTTTTTGCTTTTTCCTGCTCCTCTTAGCATGACAAAGAAGATTCAAAGAGAGTAAGATGCCAGCTCCTTTCATTCAGTCAGTAGCTTCAATCATTTCTGGTATATGAATAACATGATGTTTTTCAATGGCAAAAATCAATGAATATTGTAAATGCACAAACAGTAATTTCTCCGCATTGCAAGGTGCAATTCTGAAATTTTTTGCTTTTTCCTGCTCCTCTTAGCATGATAAAGAAGATTCAAAGAGAGTGAGATGCCAGCTCCTTTCATTCAGTCAGTAGCTTCAATCATTTCTGGACGTTTTTCAATGGCAAAAATCAATGAATATTGTAAATGCACAAACAGTAATTTCTCCGCATTGCAAGGTGCAATTCTGAAATTTTTTGCTTTTTCCTGCTCCTCTTAGCATGATAAAGAAGATTCAAAGAGAGTGAGATGCCAGCTCCTTTCATTCAGTCAGTAGCTTCAATCATTTCTGGTATATGAATAACATGATGTTTTTCAATGGCAAAAATCAATGAATATTGTAAATGCACAAACAGTAATTTCTCCGCATTGCAAGTTGCAATTCTGAAATTTTTTGCTTTTTCCTGCTCCTCTTAGCATGATAAAGAAGATTCAAAGAGAGTGAGATGCCAGCTCCTTTCAGTCAGTAGCTTCAATCATTTCTGGACGTTTTTCAATGGCAAAAATCAATGAATATTGTAAATGCACAAACAGTAATTTCTCCGCATTGCAAGGTGCAATTCTGAAATTTTTTGCTTTTTCCTGCTCCTCTTAGCATGATAAAGAAGATTCAAAGAGAGTGAGATGCCAGCTCCTTTCATTCAGTCAGTAGCTTCAATCATTTCTGGACGTTTTTCAATGGCAAAAATCAATGAATATTGTAAATGCACAAACAGTAATTTCTCCGCATTGCAAGGTGCAATTCTGAAATTTTTTGCTTTTTCCTGCTCCTCTTAGCATGATAAAGAAGATTCAAAGAGAGTGAGATGCCAGCTCCTTTCATTCAGTCAGTAGCTTCAAACATTTCTGGTATATGAATAACATGATGTTTTTCAATGGCAAAAATCAATGAATATTGTAAAAGCACAAACAGTAATTTCTCCGCATTGCAAGGTGCAATTCTGAAATTTTTTGCTTTTTCCTGCTCCTCTTAGCATGATAAAGAAGATTCAAAGAGAGTGAGATGCCAGCTCCTTTCATTCAGTCAGTAGCTTCAATCATTTCTGGACGTTTTTCAATGGCAAAAATCAATGAATATTGTAAATGCACAAACAGTAATTTCTCCGCATTGCAAGGTGCAATTCTGAAATTTTTTGCTTTTTCCTGCTCCTCTTAGCATGATAAAGAAGATTCAAAGAGAGTGAGATGCCAGCTCCTTTCATTCAGTCAGTAGCTTCAATCATTTCTGGTATATGAATAACATGATGTTTTTCAATGGCAAAAATCAATGAATATTGTAAATGCACAAACAGTAATTTCTCCACATTGCAAGGTGCAATTCTGAAATTTTTTGCTTTTTCCTGCTCCTCTTAGCATGATAAAGAAGATTCAAAGAGAGTGAGATGCCAGCTCCTTTCATTCAGTCAGTAGCTTCAATCATTTCTGGACGTTTTTCAATGGCAAAAATCAATGAATATTGTAAATGCACAAACAGTAATTTCTCCGCATTGCAAGGTGCAATTCTGAAATTTTTTGCTTTTTCCTGCTCCTCTTAGCATGATAAAGAAGATTCAAAGAGAGTGAGATGCCAGCTCCTTTCATTCAGTCAGTAGCTTCAATCATTTCTGGACGTTTTTCAATGGCAAAAATCAATGAATATTGTAAATGCACAAACAGTAATTTCTCCGCATTGCAAGGTGCAATTCTGAAATTTTTTGCTTTTTCCTGCTCCTCTTAGCATGATAAAGAAGATTCAAAGAGAGTGAGATGCCAGCTACTTTCATTCAGTCAGTAGCTTCAATCATTTCTAGACGTTTTTCAATGGTAAAAATCAATGAATATTGTAAATGCACAAACAGTAATTTCTCCACATTGCAAGGGGCAATTCTGAAATTTTTTGCTTTTTCCTGCTCCTCTTAGCATGATAAAGAAGATTCAAAGAGAGTGAGATGCCAGCTCCTTTCATTCAGTCAGTAGCTTCAAACATTTCTGGTATATGAATAACATGATGTTTTTCAATGGCAAAAATCAATGAATATTGTAAATGCACAAACAGTAATTTCTCCGCATTGCAAGGTGCAATTCTGAAATTTTTTGCTTTTTCCTGCTCCTCTTAGCATGATAAAGAAGATTCAAAGAGAGTGAGATGCCAGCTCCTTTCATTCAGTCAGTAGCTTCAAACATTTCTGGTATATGAATAACATGATGTTTTTCAATGGCAAAAATCAATGAATATTGTAAATGCACAAAGAGTAATTTCTCCGCATTGCAAGGTGCAATTCTGAAATTTTTTGCTTTTTCCTGCTCCTCTTAGCATGATAAAGAAGATTCAAAGAGAGTGAGATGCCAGCTCCTTTCATTCAGTCAGTAGCTTCAATCATTTCTGGACGTTTTTCAATGGCAAAAATCAATGAATATTGTAAATGCACAAACAGTAATTTCTCCGCATTGCAAGGTGCAATTCTGAAATTTTTTGCTTTTTCCTGCTCCTCTTAGCATGATAAAGAAGATTCAAAGAGAGTGAGATGCCAGCTCCTTTCATTCAGTCAGTAGCTTCAATCATTTCTGGACGTTTTTCAATGGCAAAAATCAATGAATATTGTAAATGCACAAACAGTAATTTCTCCGCATTGCAAGGTGCAATTCTGAAATTTTTTGCTTTTTCCTGTTCCTCTTAGCATGATAAAGAAGATTCAAAGAGAGTGAGATGCCAGCTCCTTTCATTCAGTCAGTAGCTACAAACATTTCTGGTATATGAATAACATGATGTTTTTCAATGGCAAAAATCATTGAATATTGTAAATGCACAAACAGTAATTTCTCCGCATTGCAAGGTGCAATTCTGAATTTTTTTGCTTTTTCCTGCTCCTCTTAGCATGATAAAGAAGATTCAAAGAGAGTGAGATGCCAGCTCCTTTCATTCAGTCAGTAGCTTCAATCATTTCTGGACGTTTTTCAATGGCAAAAATCAATGAATATTGTAAATGCACAAACAGTAATTTCTCCGCATTGCAAGGTGCAATTCTGAAATTTTTTGCTTTTTCCTGCTCCTCTTAGCATGATAAAGAAGATTCAAAGAGAGTGAGATGCCAGCTCCTTTCATTCAGTCAGTAGCTTCAATCATTTCTGGACGTTTTTCAATGGCAAAAATCAATGAATATTGTAAATGCACAAACAGTAATTTCTCCGCATTGCAAGGTGCAATTCTGAAATTTTTTGCTTTTTCCTGCTCCTCTTAGCATGACAAAGAAGATTCAAAGAGAGTAAGATGCCAGCTCCTTTCATTCAGTCAGTAGCTTCAATCATTTCTGGTATATGAATAACATGATGTTTTTCAATGGCAAAAATCAATGAATATTGTAAATGCACAAACAGTAATTTCTCCGCATTGCAAGGTGCAATTCTGAAATTTTTTGCTTTTTCCTGCTCCTCTTAGCATGATAAAGAAGATTCAAAGAGAGTGAGATGCCAGCTCCTTTCATTCAGTCAGTAGCTTCAATCATTTCTGGACGTTTTTCAATGGCAAAAATCAATGAATATTGTAAATGCACAAACAGTAATTTCTCCGCATTGCAAGGTGCAATTCTGAAATTTTTTGCTTTTTCCTGCTCCTCTTAGCATGATAAAGAAGATTCAAAGAGAGTGAGATGCCAGCTCCTTTCATTCAGTCAGTAGCTTCAATCATTTCTGGTATATGAATAACATGATGTTTTTCAATGGCAAAAATCAATGAATATTGTAAATGCACAAACAGTAATTTCTCCGCATTGCAAGTTGCAATTCTGAAATTTTTTGCTTTTTCCTGCTCCTCTTAGCATGATAAAGAAGATTCAAAGAGAGTGAGATGCCAGCTCCTTTCAGTCAGTAGCTTCAATCATTTCTGGACGTTTTTCAATGGCAAAAATCAATGAATATTGTAAATGCACAAACAGTAATTTCTCCGCATTGCAAGGTGCAATTCTGAAATTTTTTGCTTTTTCCTGCTCCTCTTAGCATGATAAAGAAGATTCAAAGAGAGTGAGATGCCAGCTCCTTTCATTCAGTCAGTAGCTTCAATCATTTCTGGACGTTTTTCAATGGCAAAAATCAATGAATATTGTAAATGCACAAACAGTAATTTCTCCGCATTGCAAGGTGCAATTCTGAAATTTTTTGCTTTTTCCTGCTCCTCTTAGCATGATAAAGAAGATTCAAAGAGAGTGAGATGCCAGCTCCTTTCATTCAGTCAGTAGCTTCAAACATTTCTGGTATATGAATAACATGATGTTTTTCAATGGCAAAAATCAATGAATATTGTAAAAGCACAAACAGTAATTTCTCCGCATTGCAAGGTGCAATTCTGAAATTTTTTGCTTTTTCCTGCTCCTCTTAGCATGATAAAGAAGATTCAAAGAGAGTGAGATGCCAGCTCCTTTCATTCAGTCAGTAGCTTCAATCATTTCTGGACGTTTTTCAATGGCAAAAATCAATGAATATTGTAAATGCACAAACAGTAATTTCTCCGCATTGCAAGGTGCAATTCTGAAATTTTTTGCTTTTTCCTGCTCCTCTTAGCATGATAAAGAAGATTCAAAGAGAGTGAGATGCCAGCTCCTTTCATTCAGTCAGTAGCTTCAATCATTTCTGGTATATGAATAACATGATGTTTTTCAATGGCAAAAATCAATGAATATTGTAAATGCACAAACAGTAATTTCTCCACATTGCAAGGTGCAATTCTGAAATTTTTTGCTTTTTCCTGCTCCTCTTAGCATGATAAAGAAGATTCAAAGAGAGTGAGATGCCAGCTCCTTTCATTCAGTCAGTAGCTTCAATCATTTCTGGACGTTTTTCAATGGCAAAAATCAATGAATATTGTAAATGCACAAACAGTAATTTCTCCGCATTGCAAGGTGCAATTCTGAAATTTTTTGCTTTTTCCTGCTCCTCTTAGCATGATAAAGAAGATTCAAAGAGAGTGAGATGCCAGCTCCTTTCATTCAGTCAGTAGCTTCAATCATTTCTGGACGTTTTTCAATGGCAAAAATCAATGAATATTGTAAATGCACAAACAGTAATTTCTCCGCATTGCAAGGTGCAATTCTGAAATTTTTTGCTTTTTCCTGCTCCTCTTAGCATGATAAAGAAGATTCAAAGAGAGTGAGATGCCAGCTCCTTTCATTCAGTCAGTAGCTTCAAACATTTCTGGTATATGAATAACATGATGTTTTTCAATGGCAAAAATCAATGAATATTGTAAAAGCACAAACAGTAATTTCTCCGCATTGCAAGGTGCAATTCTGAAATTTTTTGCTTTTTCCTGCTCCTCTTAGCATGATAAAGAAGATTCAAAGAGAGTGAGATGCCAGCTCCTTTCATTCAGTCAGTAGCTTCAATCATTTCTGGACGTTTTTCAATGGCAAAAATCAATGAATATTGTAAATGCACAAACAGTAATTTCTCCGCATTGCAAGGTGCAATTCTGAAATTTTTTGCTTTTTCCTGCTCCTCTTAGCATGATAAAGAAGATTCAAAGAGAGTGAGATGCCAGCTCCTTTCATTCAGTCAGTAGCTTCAATCATTTCTGGTATATGAATAACATGATGTTTTTCAATGGCAAAAATCAATGAATATTGTAAATGCACAAACAGTAATTTCTCCACATTGCAAGGTGCAATTCTGAAATTTTTTGCTTTTTCCTGCTCCTCTTAGCATGATAAAGAAGATTCAAAGAGAGTGAGATGCCAGCTCCTTTCATTCAGTCAGTAGCTTCAATCATTTCTGGACGTTTTTCAATGGCAAAAATCAATGAATATTGTAAATGCACAAACAGTAATTTCTCCGCATTGCAAGGTGCAATTCTGAAATTTTTTGCTTTTTCCTGCTCCTCTTAGCATGATAAAGAAGATTCAAAGAGAGTGAGATGCCAGCTCCTTTCATTCAGTCAGTAGCTACAAACATTTCTGGTATATGAATAACATGATGTTTTTCAATGGCAAAAATCAATGAATATTGTAAATGCACAAACAGTAATTTCTCCGCATTGCAAGGTGCAATTCTGAAATTTTTTGCTTTTTCCTGCTCCTCTTAGCATGATAAAGAAGATTCAAAGAGAGTGAGATGCCAGCTCCTTTCATTCAGTCAGTAGCTTCAATCATTTCTGGACGTTTTTCAATGGCAAAAATCAATGAATATTGTAAATGCACAAACAGTAATTTCTCCGCATTGCAAGGTGCAATTCTGAAATTTTTTGCTTTTTCCTGCTCCTCTTAGCATGATAAAGAAGATTCAAAGAGAGTGAGATGCCAGCTCCTTTCATTCAGTCAGTAGCTTCAATCATTTCTGGACGTTTTTCAATGGCAAAAATCAATGAATATTGTAAATGCACAAACAGTAATTTCTCCGCATTGCAAGGTGCAATTCTGAAATTTTTTGCTTTTTCCTGCTCCTCTTAGCATGACAAAGAAGATTCAAAGAGAGTAAGATGCCAGCTCCTTTCATTCAGTCAGTAGCTTCAATCATTTCTGGTATATGAATAACATGATGTTTTTCAATGGCAAAAATCAATGAATATTGTAAATGCACAAACAGTAATTTCTCCGCATTGCAAGGTGCAATTCTGAAATTTTTTGCTTTTTCCTGCTCCTCTTAGCATGATAAAGAAGATTCAAAGATAGTGAGATGCCAGCTCCTTTCATTCAGTCAGTAGCTTCAATCATTTCTGGACGTTTTTCAATGGCAAAAATCAATGAATATTGTAAATGCACAAACAGTAATTTCTCCGCATTGCAAGGTGCAATTCTGAAATTTTTTGCTTTTTCCTGCTCCTCTTAGCATGATAAAGAAGATTCAAAGAGAGTGAGATGCCAGCTCCTTTCATTCAGTCAGTAGCTACAAACATTTCTGGTATATGAATAACATGATGTTTTTCAATGGCAAAAATCAATGAATATTGTAAATGCACAAACAGTAATTTCTCCGCATTGCAAGGTGCAATTCTGAAATTTTTTGCTTTTTCCTGCTCCTCTTAGCATGATAAAGAAGATTCAAAGAGAGTGAGATGCCAGCTCCTTTCATTCAGTCAGTAGCTTCAATCATTTCTGGACGTTTTTCAATGGCAAAAATCAATGAATATTGTAAATGCACAAACAGTAATTTCTCCGCATTGCAAGGTGCAATTCTGAAATTTTTTGCTTTTTCCTGCTCCTCTTAGCATGATAAAGAAGATTCAAAGAGAGTGAGATGCCAGCTCCTTTCATTCAGTCAGTAGCTTCAATCATTTCTGGACGTTTTTCAATGGCAAAAATCAATGAATATTGTAAATGCACAAACAGTAATTTCTCCGCATTGCAAGGTGCAATTCTGAAATTTTTTGCTTTTTCCTGCTCCTCTTAGCATGACAAAGAAGATTCAAAGAGAGTAAGATGCCAGCTCCTTTCATTCAGTCAGTAGCTTCAATCATTTCTGGTATATGAATAACATGATGTTTTTCAATGGCAAAAATCAATGAATATTGTAAATGCACAAACAGTAATTTCTCCGCATTGCAAGGTGCAATTCTGAAATTTTTTGCTTTTTCCTGCTCCTCTTAGCATGATAAAGAAGATTCAAAGATAGTGAGATGCCAGCTCCTTTCATTCAGTCAGTAGCTTCAATCATTTCTGGATGTTTTTCAATGGCAAAAATCAATGAATATTGTAAATGCACAAACAGTAATTTCTCCGCATTGCAAGGTGCAATTCTGAAATTTTTTGCTTTTTCCTGCTCCTCTTAGCATGATAAAGAAGATTCAAAGAGAGTGAGATGCCAGCTCCTTTCATTCAGTCAGTAGCTTCAATCATTTCTGGACGTTTTTCAATGCCAAAAATCAATGAATATTGTAAATGCACAAACAGTAATTTCTCCGCATTGCAAGGTGCAATTCTGAAATTTTTTGCTTTTTCCTGCTCCTCTTAGCATGATAAAGAAGATTCAAAGAGAGTGAGATGCCAGCTCCTTTCATTCAGTCAGTAGCTTCAAACATTTCTGGTATATGAATAATATGATGTTTTTCAATGGCAAAAATCAATGAATATTGTAAAAGCACAAACAGTAATTTCTCCGCATTGCAAGGTGCAATTCTGAAATTTTTTGCTTTTTCCTGCTCCTCTTAGCATGATAAAGAAGATTCAAAGAGAGTGAGATGCCAGCTCCTTTCATTCAGTCAGTAGCTTCAATCATTTCTGGACGTTTTTCAATGGCAAAAATCAATGAATATTGTAAATGCACAAACAGTAATTTCTCCGCATTGCAAGGTGCAATTCTGAAATTTTTCGCTTTTTCCTGCTCCTCTTAGCATGATAAAGAAGATTCAAAGAGAGTGAGATGCCAGCTCCTTTCATTCAGTCAGTAGCTTCAATCATTTCTGGTATATGAATAACATGATGTTTTTCAATGGCAAAAATCAATGAATATTGTAAATGCACAAACAGTAATTTCTCCGCATTGCAAGTTGCAATTCTGAAATTTTTTGCTTTTTCCTGCTCCTCTTAGCATGATAAAGAAGATTCAAAGAGAGTGAGATGCCAGCTCCTTTCATTCAGTCAGTAGCTTCAATCATTTCTGGACGTTTTTCAATGGCAAAAATCAATGAATATTGTAAATGCACAAACAGTAATTTCTCCGCATTGCAAGGTGCAATTCTGAAATTTTTTGCTTTTTCCTGCTCCTCTTAGCATGATAAAGAAGATTCAAAGAGAGTGAGATGCCAGCTCCTTTCATTCAGTCAGTAGCTTCAATCATTTCTGGACGTTTTTCAATGGCAAAAATCAATGAATATTGTAAATGCACAAACAGTAATTTCTCCGCATTGCAAGGTGCAATTCTGAAATTTTTTGCTTTTTCCTGCTCCTCTTAGCATGATAAAGAAGATTCAAAGAGAGTGAGATGCCAGCTCCTTTCATTCAGTCAGTAGCTTCAAACATTTCTGGTATATGAATAACATGATGTTTTTCAATGGCAAAAATCAATGAATATTGTAAATGCACAAACAGTAATTTCTCCGCATTGCAAGGTGCAATTCTGAAATTTTTTGCTTTTTCCTGCTCCTCTTAGCATGATAAAGAAGATTCAAAGAGAGTGAGATGCCAGCTCCTTTCATTCAGTCAGTAGCTTCAATCATTTCTGGTATATGAATAACATGATGTTTTTCAATGGCAAAAATCAATGAATATTGTAAATGCACAAACAGTAATTTCTCCACATTGCAAGGTGCAATTCTGAAATTTTTTGCTTTTTCCTGCTCCTCTTAGCATGATAAAGAAGATTCAAAGAGAGTGAGATGACAGCTCCTTTCATTCAGTCAGTAGCTTCAATCATTTCTGGACGTTTTTCAATGGCAAAAATCAATGAATATTGTAAATGCACAAACAGTAATTTCTCCGCATTGCAAGGTGCAATTCTGAAATTTTTTGCTTTTTCCTGCTCCTCTTAGCATGATAAAGAAGATTCAAAGAGAGCGAGATGCCAGCTCCTTTCATTCAGTCAGTAGCTTCAATCATTTCTGGTATATGAATAACATGATGTTTTTCAATGGCAAAAATCAATGAATATTGTAAATGCACAAATAGTAATTTCTCCGCATTGCAAGGTGCAATTCTGAAATTTTTTGCTTTTTCCTGCTCCTCTTAGCATGATAAAGAAGATTCAAAGAGAGTGAGATGCCAGCTCCTTTCATTCAGTCAGTAGCTTCAATCATTTCTGGACGTTTTTCAATGGCAAAAATCAATGAATATTGTAAATGCACAAACAGTAATTTCTCCGCATTGCAAGGTGCAATTCTGAAATTTTTTGCTTTTTCCTGCTCCTCTTAGCATGATAAAGAAGATTCAAAGAGAGTGAGATGCCAGCTCCTTTCATTCAGTCAGTAGCTTCAAACATTTCTGGTATATGAATAACATGATGTTTTTCAATGGCAAAAATCAATGAATATTGTAAATGCACAAACAGTAATTTCTCCGCATTGCAAGGTGCAATTCTGAAATTTTTTGCTTTTTCCTGCTCCTCTTAGCATGATAAAGAAGATTCAAAGAGAGTGAGATGCCAGCTCCTTTCATTCAGTCAGTAGCTTCAAACATTTCTGGTATATGAATAACATGATGTTTTTCAATGGCAAAAATCAATGAATATTGTAAATGCACAAAGAGTAATTTCTCCGCATTGCAAGGTGCAATTCTGAAATTTTTTGCTTTTTCCTGCTCCTCTTAGCATGATAAAGAAGATTCAAAGAGAGTGAGATGCCAGCTCCTTTCATTCAGTCAGTAGCTTCAATCATTTCTGGACGTTTTTCAATGGCAAAAATCAATGAATATTGTAAATGCACAAACAGTAATTTCTCCGCATTGCAAGGTGCAATTCTGAAATTTTTTGCTTTTTCCTGCTCCTCTTAGCATGATAAAGAAGATTCAAAGAGAGTGAGATGCCAGCTCCTTTCATTCAGTCAGTAGCTTCAATCATTTCTGGTATATGATACATGAGTTTTTCAATGGCAAAAATCAATGAATATTGTAAATGCACAAACAGTAATTTCTCCGCATTGCAAGGTGCAATTCTGAAATTTTTTGCTTTTTCCTGCTCCTCTTAGCATGATAAAGAAGATTCAAAGAGAGTGAGATGCCAGCTCCTTTCATTCAGTCAGTAGCTACAAACATTTCTGGTATATGAATAACATGATGTTTTTCAATGGCAAAAATCAATGAATATTGTAAATGCACAAACAGTAATTTCTCCGCATTGCAAGGTGCAATTCTGAAATTTTTTGCTTTTTCCTGCTCCTCTTAGCATGATAAAGAAGATTCAAAGAGAGTGAGATGCCAGCTCCTTTCATTCAGTCAGTAGCTTCAATCATTTCTGGACGTTTTTCAATGGCAAAAATCAATGAATATTGTAAATGCACAAACAGTAATTTCTCCGCATTGCAAGGTGCAATTCTGAAATTTTTTGCTTTTTCCTGCTCCTCTTAGCATGATAAAGAAGATTCAAAGAGAGTGAGATGCCAGCTCCTTTCATTCAGTCAGTAGCTTCAATCATTTCTGGTTAAGATAAACATGATGTTTTTCAATGGCAAAAATCAATGAATATTGTAAATGCTCAAACAGTAATTTCTCCGCATTGCAAGGTGCAATTCTGAAATTTTTTGCTTTTTCCTGCTCCTCTTAGCATGACAAAGAAGATTCAAAGAGAGTAAGATGCCAGCTCCTTTCATTCAGTCAGTAGCTTCAATCATTTCTGGTATATGAATAACATGATGTTTTTCAATGGCAAAAATCAATGAATATTGTAAATGCACAAACAGTAATTTCTCCGCATTGCAAGGTGCAATTCTGAAATTTTTTGCTTTTTCCTGCTCCTCTTAGCATGATAAACAAGATTCAAAGAGAGTGAGATGCCAGCTCCTTTCATTCAGTCAGTAGCTTCAATCATTTCTGGACGTTTTTCAATGGCAAAAATCAATGAATATTGTAAATGCACAAACAGTAATTTCTCCGCATTGCAAGGTGCAATTCTGAAATTTTTGCTTTTTCCTGCTCCTCTTAGCATGATAAAGAAGATTCAAAGAGAGTGAGATGCCAGCTCCTTTCATTCAGTCAGTAGCTTCAATCATTTCTGGACGTTTTTCAATGGCAAAAATCAATGAATATTGTAAATGCACAAACAGTAATTTCTCCGCATTGCAAGGTGCAATTCTGAAATTTTTTGCTTTTTCCTGCTCCTCTTAGCATGATAAAGAAGATTCAAAGAGAGTGAGATGCCAGCTCCTTTCATTCAGTCAGTAGCTTCAAACATTTCTGGTATATGAATAACATGATGTTTTTCAATGGCAAAAATCAATGAATATTGTAAAAGCACAAACAGTAATTTCTCCGCATTGCAAGGTGCAATTCTGAAATTTTTTGCTTTTTCCTGCTCCTCTTAGCATGATAAAGAAGATTCAAAGAGAGTGAGATGCCAGCTCCTTTCATTCAGTCAGTAGCTTCAATCATTTCTGGACGTTTTTCAATGGCAAAAATCAATGAATATTGTAAATGCACAAACAGTAATTTCTCCGCATTGCAAGGTGCAATTCTGAAATTTTTTGCTTTTTCCTGCTCCTCTTAGCATGATAAAGAAGATTCAAAGAGAGTGAGATGCCAGCTCCTTTCATTCAGTCAGTAGCTTCAATCATTTCTGGTATATGAATAACATGATGTTTTTCAATGGCAAAAATCAATGAATATTGTAAATGCACAAACAGTAATTTCTCCGCATTGCAAGTTGCAATTCTGAAATTTTTTGCTTTTTCCTGCTCCTCTTAGCATGATAAAGAAGATTCAAAGAGAGTGAATGCCAGCTCCTTTCATTCAGTCAGTAGCTTCAATCATTTCTGGACGTTTTTCAATGGCAAAAATCAATGAATATTGTAAATGCACAAACAGTAATTTCTCCGCATTGCAAGGTGCAATTCTGAAATTTTTTGCTTTTTCCTGCTCCTCTTAGCATGATAAAGAAGATTCAAAGAGAGTGAGATGCCAGCTCCTTTCATTCAGTCAGTAGCTTCAATCATTTCTGGACGTTTTTCAATGGCAAAAATCAATGAATATTGTAAATGCACAAACAGTAATTTCTCCGCATTGCAAGGTGCAATTCTGAAATTTTTTGCTTTTTCCTGCTCCTCTTAGCATGATAAAGAAGATTCAAAGAGAGTGAGATGCCAGCTCCTTTCATTCAGTCAGTAGCTTCAAACATTTCTGGTATATGAATAACATGATGTTTTTCAATGGCAAAAATCAATGAATATTGTAAAAGCACAAACAGTAATTTCTCCGCATTGCAAGGTGCAATTCTGAAATTTTTTGCTTTTTCCTGCTCCTCTTAGCATGATAAAGAAGATTCAAAGAGAGTGAGATGCCAGCTCCTTTCATTCAGTCAGTAGCTTCAATCATTTCTGGACGTTTTTCAATGGCAAAAATCAATGAATATTGTAAATGCACAAACAGTAATTTCTCCGCATTGCAAGGTGCAATTCTGAAATTTTTTGCTTTTTCCTGCTCCTCTTAGCATGATAAAGAAGATTCAAAGAGAGCGAGATGCCAGCTCCTTTCATTCAGTCAGTAGCTTCAATCATTTCTGGTATATGAATAACATGATGTTTTTCAATTGCAAAAATCAATGAATATTGTAAATGCACAAACAGTAATTTCTCCGCATTGCAAGGTGCAATTCTGAAATTTTTTGCTTTTTCCTGCTCCTCTTAGCATGATAAAGAAGATTCAAAGAGAGTGAGATGCCAGCTCCTTTCATTCAGTCAGTAGCTTCAATCATTTCTGGACATTTTTCAATGGCAAAAATCAATGAATATTGTAAATGCACAAACAGTAATTTCTCCGCATTGCAAGGTGCAATTCTGAAATTTTTTGCTTTTTCCTGCTCCTCTTAGCATGATAAAGAAGATTCAAAGAGAGTGAGATGCCAGCTCCTTTCATTCAGTCAGTAGCTTCAAACATTTCTGGTATATGAATAACATGATGTTTTTCAATGGCAAAAATCAATGAATATTGTAAATGCACAAACAGTAATTTCTCCGCATTGCAAGGTGCAATTCTGAAATTTTTTGCTTTTTCCTGCTCCTCTTAGCATGATAAAGAAGATTCAAAGAGAGTGAGATGCCAGCTCCTTTCATTCAGTCAGTAGCTTCAATCATTTCTGGACGTTTTTCAATGGCAAAAATCAATGAATATTGTAAATGCACAAACAGTAATTTCTCCGCATTGCAAGGTGCAATTCTGAAATTTTTTGCTTTTTCCTGCTCCTCTTAGCATGATAAAGAAGATTCAAAGAGAGTGAGATGCCAGCTCCTTTCATTCAGTCAGTAGCTTCAATCATTTCTGGACGTTTTTCAATGGCAAAAATCAATGAATATTGTAAATGCACAAACAGTAATTTCTCCGCATTGCAAGGTGCAATTCTGAAATTTTTTGCTTTTTCCTGCTCCTCTTAGCATGATAAAGAAGATTCAAAGAGAGTGAGATGCCAGCTCCTTTCATTCAGTCAGTAGCTTCAATCATTTCTGGTATATGAATAACATGATGTTTTTCAATGGCAAAAATCAATGAATATTGTAAATGCACAAACAGTAATTTCTTCGCATTGCAAGGTGCAATTCTGAAATTTTTTGCTTTTTCCTGCTCCTCTTAGCATGATAAAGAAGATTCAAAGAGAGTGAGATGCCAGCTCGTTTCATTCAGTCAGCAGCTTCAATCATTTCTGGACATTTTTCAATGGCAAAAATCAATGAATATTGTAAATGCACAAACAGTAATTTCTCCGCATTGCAAGGTGCAATTCTGAAATTTTTTGCTTTTTCCTGCTCCTCTTAGCATGATAAAGAAGATTCAAAGAGAGTGAGATGCCAGCTCCTTTCATTCAGTCAGTAGCTTCAAACATTTCTGGTATATGAATAACATGATGTTTTTCAATGGCAAAAATCAAGGAATATTGTAAAAGCACAAACAGTAATTTATCCGCATTGCAAGGTGCAATTCTGAAATTTTTTGCTTTTTCCTGCTCCTCTTAGCATGATAAAGAAGATTCAAAGAGAGTGAGATGCCAGCTCCTTTCATTCAGTCAGTAGCTTCAATCATTTCTGGACGTTTTTCAATGGCAAAAATCAATGAATATTGTAAATGCACAAACAGTAATTTCTCCGCATTGCAAGGTGCAATTCTGAAATTTTTTGCTTTTTCCTGCTCCTCTTAGCATGATAAAGAAGATTCAAAGAGAGTGAGATGCCAGCTCCTTTCATTCAGTCAGTAGCTTCAATCATTTCTGGTATATGAATAACATGATGTTTTTCAATGGCAAAAATCAATGAATATTGTAAATGCACAAACAGTAATTTCTCCGCATTGCAAGGTGCAATTCTGAAATTTTTTGCTTTTTCCTGCTCCTCTTAGCATGATAAAGAAGATTCAAAGAGAGTGAGATGCCAGCTCCTTTCATTCAGTCAGTAGCTTCAATCATTTCTGGACGTTTTTCAATGGCAAAAATCAATGAATATTGTAAATGCACAAACAGTAATTTCTCCGCATTGCAAGGTGCAATTCTGAAATTTTTTGCTTTTTCCTGCTCCTCTTAGCATGATAAAGAAGATTCAAAGAGAGTGAGATGCCAGCTCCTTTCATTCAGTCAGTAGCTTCAATCATTTCTGGACGTTTTTCAATGGCAAAAATCAATGAATATTGTAAATGCACAAACAGTAATTTCTCCGCATTGCAAGGTGCAATTCTGAAATTTTTTGCTTTTTCCTGCTCCTCTTAGCATGATAAAGAAGATTCAAAGAGAGTGAGATGCCAGCTCCTTTCATTCAGTCAGTAGCTTCAATCATTTCTGGTATATGAATAACATGATGTTTTTCAATGGCAAAAATCAATGAATATTGTAAATGCACAAACAGTAATTTCTCCGCATTGCAAGGTGCAATTCTGAAATTTTTTACTTTTTCCTGCTCCTCTTAGCATGATAAAGAAGATTCAAAGAGAGTGAGATGCCAGCTCGTTTCATTCAGTCAGCAGCTTCAATCATTTCTGGACATTTTTCAATGGCAAAAATCAATGAATATTGTAAATGCACAAACAGTAATTTCTCCGCATTGCAAGGTGCAATTCTGAAATTTTTTGCTTTTTCCTGCTCCTCTTAGCATGATAAAGAAGATTCAAAGAGAGTGAGATGCCAGCTCCTTTCATTCAGTCAGTAGCTTCAAACATTTCTGGTATATGAATAACATGATGTTTTTCAATGGCAAAAATCAATGAATATTGTAAAAGCACAAACAGTAATTTCTCCGCATTGCAAGGTGCAATTCTGAAATTTTTTGCTTTTTCCTGCTCCTCTTAGCATGATAAAGAAGATTCAAAGAGAGTGAGATGCCAGCTCCTTTCATTCAGTCAGTAGCTTCAATCATTTCTGGACGTTTTTCAATGGCAAAAATCAATGAATATTGTAAATGCACAAACAGTAATTTCTCCGCATTGCAAGGTGCAATTCTGAAATTTTTTGCTTTTTCCTGCTCCTCTTAGCATGATAAAGAAGATTCAAAGAGAGTGAGATGCCAGCTCCTTTCATTCAGTCAGTAGCTTCAATCATTTCTGGTATATGAATAACATGATGTTTTTCAATGGCAAAAATCAATGAATATTGTAAATGCACAAACAGTAATTTCTCCGCATTGCAAGTTGCAATTCTGAAATTTTTTGCTTTTTCCTGCTCCTCTTAGCATGATAAAGAAGATTCAAAGAGAGTGAGATGCCAGCTCCTTTCATTCAGTCAGTAGCTTCAATTATTTCTGGACGTTTTTAAATGGCAAAAATCAATGAATATTGTAAATGCACAAACAGTAATTTCTCCGCATTGCAAGGTGCAATTCTGAAATTTTTTGCTTTTTCCTGCTCCTCTTAGCATGATAAAGAAGATTCAAAGAGAGTGAGATGCCAGCTCCTTTCATTCAGTCAGTTGCTTCAATCATTTCTGGACGTTTTTCAATGGCAAAAATCAATGAATATTGTAAATGCACAAACAGTAATTTCTCCGCATTGCAAGGTGCAATTCTGAAATTTTTTGCTTTTTCCTGCTCCTCTTAGCATGATAAAGAAGATTCAAAGAGAGTGAGATGCCAGCTCCTTTCATTCAGTCAGTAGCTTCAATCATTTCTGGACGTTTTTCAATGGCAAAAATCAATGAATATTGTAAATGCACAAACAGTAATTTCTCCGCATTGCAAGGTGCAATTCTGAAATTTTTTGCTTTTTCCTGCTCCTCTTTGCATGATAAAGAAGATTCAAAGAGAGTGAGATGCCAGCTCCTTTCATTCAGTCAGTAGCTTCAATCATTTCTGGTATATGAATAACATGATGTTTTTCAATGGCAAAAATCAATGAATATTGTAAATGCACAAACAGTAATTTCTCCGCATTGCAAGGTGCAATTCTGAAATTTTTGGCTTTTTCCTGCTCCTCTTAGCATGATAAAGAAGATTCAAAGAGAGTGAGATGCCAGCTCCTTTCATTCAGTCAGTAGCTTCAATCATTTCTGGATGTTTTTCAATGGCAAAAATCAATGAATATTGTAAATGCACAAACAGTAATTTCTCCGCATTGCAAGGTGCAATTCTGAAATTTCTTGCATTTTCCTGCTCCTCTTAGCATGATAAAGAAGATTCAAAGAGAGTGAGATGCCAGCTCCTTTCATTCAGTCAGTAGCTTCAATCATTTCTGGACGTTTTTCAATGGCAAAAATCAATGAATATTGTAAATGCACAAACAGTAATTTCTCCGCATTGCAAGGTGCAATTCTGAAATTTTTTGCTTTTTCCTGCTCCTCTTAGCATGATAAAGAAGATTCAAAGAGAGTGAGATGCCAGCTCCTTTCATTCAGTCAGTAGCTTCAAACATTTCTGGTATATGAATAACATGATGTTTTTCAATGGCAAAAATCAATGAATATTGTAAATGCACAAACAGTAATTTCTCCGCATTGCAAGGTGCAATTCTGAAATTTTTTGCTTTTTCCTGCTCCTCTTAGCATGATAAAGAAGATTCAAAGAGAGTGAGATGCCAGCTCCTTTCATTCAGTCAGTAGCTTCAATCATTTCTGGACGTTTTTCAATGGCAAAAATCAATGAATATTGTAAATGCACAAACAGTAATTTCTCCGCATTGCAAGGTGCAATTCTGAAATTTTTTGCTTTTTCCTGCTCCTCTTAGCATGATAAAGAAGATTCAAAGAGAGTGAGATGCCAGCTTCTTTCATTCAGTCAGTAGCTTCAAACATTTCTGGGATATGAATAACATGATGTTTTTCAATGGCAAAAATTAATGAATATTGTAAATGCACAAACAGTAATTTCTCCGCATTGCAAGGTGCAATTCTGAAATTTTTTGCTTTTTCCTGCTCCTCTTAGCATGATAAAGAAGATTCAAAGAGAGTGAGATGCCAGCTCCTTTCATTCAGTCAGTAGCTTCAATCATTTCTGGACGTTTTTCAATGGCAAAAATCAATGAATATTGTAAATGCACAAACAGTAATTTCTCCGCATTGCAAGGTGCAATTCTGAAATTTTTTGCTTTTTCCTGCTCCTCTTAGCATGATAAAGAAGATTCAAAGAGAGTGAGATGCCAGCTCCTTTCATTCAGTCAGTAGCTTCAATCATTTCTGGACGTTTTTCAATGGCAAAAATCAATGAATATTGTAAATGCACAAACAGTAATTTCTCCGCATTGCAAGGTGCAATTCTGAAATTTTTTGCTTTTTCCTGCTCCTCTTAGCATGATAAAGAAGATTCAAAGAGAGTGAGATGCCAGCTCCTTTCATTCAGTCAGTAGCTTCAATCATTTCTGGTATATGAATAACATGATGTTTTTCAATGGCAAAAATCAATGAATATTGTAAATGCACAAACAGTAATTTCTCCGCATTGCAAGGTGCAATTCTGAAATTTTTTGCTTTTTCCTGCTCCTCTTAGCATGATAAAGAAGATTCAAAGAGAGTGAGATGCCAGCTCGTTTCATTCAGTCAGCAGCTTCAATCATTTCTGGACATTTTTCAATGGCAAAAATCAATGAATATTGTAAATGCACAAACAGTAATTTCTCCGCATTGCAAGGTGCAATTCTGAAATTTTTTGCTTTTTCCTGCTCCTCTTTGCATGATAAAGAAGATTCAAAGAGAGTGAGATGCCAGCTCCTTTCATTCAGTCAGTAGCTTCAATCATTTCTGGTATATGAATAACATGATGTTTTTCAATGGCAAAAATCAATGAATATTGTAAATGCACAAACAGTAATTTCTCCGCATTGCAAGGTGCAATTCTGAAATTTTTGGCTTTTTCCTGCTCCTCTTAGCATGATAAAGAAGATTCAAAGAGAGTGAGATGCCAGCTCCTTTCATTCAGTCAGTAGCTTCAATCATTTCTGGATGTTTTTCAATGGCAAAAATCAATGAATATTGTAAATGCACAAACAGTAATTTCTCCGCATTGCAAGGTGCAATTCTGAAATTTCTTGCATTTTCCTGCTCCTCTTAGCATGATAAAGAAGATTCAAAGAGAGTGAGATGCCAGCTCCTTTCATTCAGTCAGTAGCTTCAATCATTTCTGGACGTTTTTCAATGGCAAAAATCAATGAATATTGTAAATGCACAAACAGTAATTTCTCCGCATTGCAAGGTGCAATTCTGAAATTTTTTGCTTTTTCCTGCTCCTCTTAGCATGATAAAGAAGATTCAAAGAGAGTGAGATGCCAGCTCCTTTCATTCAGTCAGTAGCTTCAAACATTTCTGGTATATGAATAACATGATGTTTTTCAATGGCAAAAATCAATGAATATTGTAAATGCACAAACAGTAATTTCTCCGCATTGCAAGGTGCAATTCTGAAATTTTTTGCTTTTTCCTGCTCCTCTTAGCATGATAAAGAAGATTCAAAGAGAGTGAGATGCCAGCTCCTTTCATTCAGTCAGTAGCTTCAATCATTTCTGGACGTTTTTCAATGGCAAAAATCAATGAATATTGTAAATGCACAAACAGTAATTTCTCCGCATTGCAAGGTGCAATTCTGAAATTTTTTGCTTTTTCCTGCTCCTCTTAGCATGATAAAGAAGATTCAAAGAGAGTGAGATGCCAGCTTCTTTCATTCAGTCAGTAGCTTCAAACATTTCTGGGATATGAATAACATGATGTTTTTCAATGGCAAAAATTAATGAATATTGTAAATGCACAAACAGTAATTTCTCCGCATTGCAAGGTGCAATTCTGAAATTTTTTGCTTTTTCCTGCTCCTCTTAGCATGATAAAGAAGATTCAAAGAGAGTGAGATGCCAGCTCCTTTCATTCAGTCAGTAGCTTCAATCATTTCTGGACGTTTTTCAATGGCAAAAATCAATGAATATTGTAAATGCACAAACAGTAATTTCTCCGCATTGCAAGGTGCAATTCTGAAATTTTTTGCTTTTTCCTGCTCCTCTTAGCATGATAAAGAAGATTCAAAGAGAGTGAGATGCCAGCTCCTTTCATTCAGTCAGTAGCTTCAATCATTTCTGGACGTTTTTCAATGGCAAAAATCAATGAATATTGTAAATGCACAAACAGTAATTTCTCCGCATTGCAAGGTGCAATTCTGACATTTTTTGCTTTTTCCTGCTCCTCTTAGCATGATAAAGAAGATTCAAAGAGAGTGAGATGCCAGCTCCTTTCATTCAGTCAGTAGCTTCAATCATTTCTGGTATATGAATAACATGATGTTTTTCAATGGCAAAAATCAATGAATATTGTAAATGCACAAACAGTAATTTCTCCGCATTGCAAGGTGCAATTCTGAATTTTTTTGCTTTTTCCTGCTCCTCTTAGCATGATAAAGAAGATTCAAAGAGAGTGAGATGCCAGCTCCTTTCATTCAGTCAGTAGCTTCAATCATTTCTGGACGTTTTTCAATGGCAAAAATCAATGAATATTGTAAATTCACAAACAGTAATTTCTCCGCATTGCAAGGTGCAATTCTGAAATTTTTTGCTTTTTCCTGCTCCTCTTAGCATGATAAAGAAGATTCAAAGAGAGTGAGATGCCAGCTCCTTTCATTCAGTCAGTAGCTTCAATCATTTCTGGACGTTTTTCAATGGCAAAAATCAATGAATATTGTAAATGCACAAACAGTAATTTCTCCGCATTGCAAGGTGCAATTCTGAAATTTTTTGCTTTTTCCTGCTCCTCTTAGCATGATAAAGAAGATTCAAAGAGAGTGAGATGCCAGCTCCTTTCATTCAGTCAGTAGCTTCAAACATTTCTGGTATATGAATAACATGATGTTTTTCAATGGCAAAAATCAATGAATATTGTAAAAGCACAAACAGTAATTTCTCCGCATTGCAAGGTGCAATTCTGAAATTTTTTGCTTTTTCCTGCTCCTCTTAGCATGATAAAGAAGATTCAAAGAGAGTGAGATGCCAGCTCCTTTCATTCAGTCAGTAGCTTCAATCATTTATGGACGTTTTTCAATGGCAAAAATCAATGAATATTGTAAATGCACAAACAGTAATTTCTCCGCATTGCAAGGTGCAATTCTGAAATTTTTTGCTTTTTCCTGCTCCTCTTAGCATGATAAAGAAGATTCAAAGAGAGTGAGATGCCAGCTCCTTTCATTCAGTCAGTAGCTTCAATCATTTCTGGTATATGAATAACATGATGTTTTTCAATGGCAAAAATCAATGAATATTGTAAATGCACAAACAGTAATTTCTCCACATTGCAAGGTGCAATTCTGAAATTTTTTGCTTTTTCCTGCTCCTCTTAGCATGATAAAGAAGATTCAAAGAGAGTGAGATGCCAGCTCCTTTCATTCAGTCAGTAGCTTCAATCTCTTCTGGACGTTTTTCAATGGCAAAAATCAATGAATATTGTAAATGCACAAACAGTAATTTCTCCGATTGCAAGGTGCAATTCTGAAATTTTTTGCTTTTTCCTGCTCCTCTTAGCATGATAAAGAAGATTCAAAGAGAGCGAGATGCCAGCTCCTTTCATTCAGTCAGTAGCTTCAATCATTTCTGGTATATGAATAACATGATGTTTTTCAATGGCAAAAATCAATGAATATTGTAAATGCACAAACAGTAATTTCTCCGCATTGCAAGGTGCAATTCTGAAATTTTTTGCTTTTTCCTGCTCCTCTTAGCATGATAAAGAAGATTCAAAGAGAGTGAGATGCCAGCTCCTTTCATTCAGTCAGTAGCTTCAATCATTTCTGGACGTTTTTCAATGGCAAAAATCAATGAATATTGTAAATGCACAAACAGTAATTTCTCCGCATTGCAAGGTGCAATTCTGAAATTTTTTGCTTTTTCCTGCTCCTCTTAGCATGATAAAGAAGATTCAAAGAGAGTGAGATGCCAGCTCCTTTCATTCAGTCAGTAGCTTCAAACATTTCTGGTATATGAATAACATGATGTTTTTCAATGGCAAAAATCAATGAATATTGTAAATGCACAAACAGTAATTTCTCCGCATTGCAAGGTGCAATTCTGAAATTTTTTGCTTTTTCCTGCTCCTCTTAGCATGATAAAGAAGATTCAAAGAGAGTGAGATGCCAGCTCCTTTCATTCAGTCAGTAGCTTCAATCATTTCTGGACGTTTTTCAATGGCAAAAATCAATGAATATTGTAAATGCACAAACAGTAATTTCTCCGCATTGCAAGGTGCAATTCTGAAATTTTTTGCTTTTTCCTGCTCCTCTTAGCATGATAAAGAAGATTCAAAGAGAGTGAGATGCCAGCTCCTTTCATTCAGTCAGTAGCTTCAATCATTTCTGGACGTTTTTCAATGGCAAAAATCAATGAATATTGTAAATGCACAAACAGTAATTTCTCCGCATTGCAAGGTGCAATTCTGAAATTTTTTGCTTTTTCCTGCTCCTCTTAGCATGATAAAGAAGATTCAAAGAGAGTGAGATGCCAGCTCCTTTCATTCAGTCAGTAGCTTCAAACATTTCTGGTATATGAATAACATGATGTTTTTCAATGGCAAAAATCAATGAATATTGTAAATGCACAAACAGTAATTTCTCCGCATTGCAAGGTGCAATTCTGAAATTTTTTGCTTTTTCCTGCTCCTCTTAGCATAATAAAGAAGATTCAAAGAGAGTGAGATGCCAGCTCCTTTCATTCAGTCAGTAGCTTCAATCATTTCTGGACGTTTTTCAATGGCAAAAATCAATGAATATTGTAAATGCACAAACAGTAATTTCTCCGCATTGCAAGGTGCAATTCTGAAATTTTTTGCTTTTTCCTGCTCCTCTTAGCATGATAAAGAAGATTCAAAGAGAGTGAGATGCCAGCTCCTTTCATTCAGTCAGTAGCTTCAATCATTTCTGGACGTTTTTCAATGGCAAAAATCAATGAATATTGTAAATGCACAAACAGTAATTTCTCCGCATTGCAAGGTGCAATTCTGAAATTTTTTGCTTTTTCCTGCTCCTCCTAGCATGATAAAGAAGATTCAAAGAGAGTGAGATGCCAGCTCCTTTCATTCAGTCAGTAGCTTCAATCATTTCTGGTATATGAATAACATGATGTTTTTCAATGGCAAAAATCAATGAATATTGTAAATGCACAAACAGTAATTTCTCCGCATTGCAAGGTGCAATTCTGAAATTTTTTGCTTTTTCCTGCTCCTCTTAGCATGATAAAGAAGATTCAAAGAGAGTGAGATGCCAGCTCCTTTCATTCAGTCAGCAGCTTCAATCATTTCTGGACATTTTTCAATGGCAAAAATCAATGAATATTGTAAATGCACAAACAGTAATTTCTCCGCATTGCAAGGTGCAATTCTGAAATGTTTTGCTTTTTCCTGCTCCTCTTAGCATGATAAAGAAGATTCAAAGAGAGTGAGATGCCAGCTCCTTTCATTCAGTCAGTAGCTTCAAACATTTCTGGTATATGAATAACATGATGTGTTTCAATGGCAAAAATCAATGAATATTGTAAAAGCACAAACAGTAATTTCTCCGCATTGCAAGGTGCAATTCTGAAATTTTTTGCTTTTTCCTGCTCCTCTTAGCATGATAAAGAAGATTCAAAGAGAGTGAGATGCCAGCTCCTTTCATTCAGTCAGTAGCTTCAATCATTTCTGGACGTTTTTCAATGGCAAAAATCACTGAATATTGTAAATGCACAAACAGTAATTTCTCCGCATTGCAAGGTGCCATTCTGAAATTTTTTGCTTTTTCCTGCTCCTCTTAGCATGATAAAGAAGATTCAAAGAGAGTGAGATTCCAGCTCCTTTCATTCAGTCAGTAGCTTCAATCATTTCTGGTATATGAATAACATGATGTTTTTCAATGGCAAAAATCAATGAATATTGTAAATGCACAAACAGTAATTTCTCCGCATTGCAAGTTGCAATTCTGAAATTTTTTGCTTTTTCCTGCTCCTCTTAGCATGATAAAGAAGATTCAAAGAGAGTGAGATGCCAGCTCCTTTCATTCAGTCAGTAGCTTCAATTATTTCTGGACGTTTTTCAATGGCAAAAATCAATGAATATTGTAAATGCACAAACAGTAATTTCTCCGCATTGCAAGGTGCAATTCTGAAATTTTTTGCTTTTTCCTGCTCCTCTTAGCATGATAAAGAAGATTCAAAGAGAGTGAGATGCCAGCTCCTTTCATTCAGTCAGTTGCTTCAATCATTTCTGGACGTTTTTCAATGGCAAAAATCAGTGAATATTGTAAATGCACAAACAGTAATTTCTCCGCATTGCAAGGTGCAATTCTGAAATTTTTTGCTTTTTCCTGCTCCTCTTAGCATGATAAAGAAGATTCAAAGAGAGTGAGATGCCAGCTCCTTTCATTCAGTCAGTAGCTTCAATCATTTCTGGACGTTTTTCAATGGCAAAAATCAATGAATATTGTAAATGCACAAACAGTAATTTCTCCGCATTGCAAGGTGCAATTCTGAAATTTTTTGCTTTTTCCTGCTCCTCTTTGCATGATAAAGAAGATTCAAAGAGAGTGAGATGCCAGCTCCTTTCATTCAGTCAGTAGCTTCAATCATTTCTGGTATATGAATAACATGATGTTTTTCAATGGCAAAAATCAATGAATATTGTAAATGCACAAACAGTAATTTCTCCGCATTGCAAGGTGCAATTCTGAAATTTTTTGCTTTTTCCTGCTCCTCTTAGCATGATAAAGAAGATTCAAAGAGAGTGAGATGCCAGCTCCTTTCATTCAGTCAGTAGCTTCAATCATTTCTGGTATATGAATAACATGATGTTTTTCAATGGCAAAAATCAATGAATATTGTAAATGCACAAACAGTAATTTCTCCGCATTGCAAGTTGCAATTCTGAAATTTTTTGCTTTTTCCTGCTCCTCTTAGCATGATAAAGAAGATTCAAAGAGAGTGAGATGCCAGCTCCTTTCATTCAGTCAGTAGCTTCAATCATTTCTGGACGTTTTTCAATGGCAAAAATCAATGAATATTGTAAATGCACAAACAGTAATTTCTCCGCATTGCAAGGTGCAATTCTGAAATTTTTTGCTTTTTCCTGCTCCTCTTAGCATGATAAAGAAGATTCAAAGAGAGTGAGATGCCAGCTCCTTTCATTCAGTCAGTAGCTTCAATCATTTCTGGACGTTTTTCAATGGCAAAAATCAATGAATATTGTAAATGCACAAAGAGTAATTTCTCCGCATTGCAAGGTGCAATTCTGAAATTTTTTGCTTTTTCCAGCTCCTCTTAGCATGATAAAGAAGATTCAAAGAGAGTGAGATGCCAGCTCCTTTCATTCAGTCAGTAGCTTCAAACATTTCTGGTATATGAATAACATGATGTTTTTCAATGGCAAAAATCAATGAATATTGTAAAAGCACAAACAGTAATTTCTCCGCATTGCAAGGTGCAATTCTGAAATTTTTTGCTTTTTCCTGCTCCTCTTAGCATGATAAAGAAGATTCAAAGAGAGTGAGATGCCAGCTCCTTTCATTCAGTCAGTAGCTTCAATCATTTCTGGACGTTTTTCAATGGCAAAAATCAATGAATATTGTAAATGCACAAACAGTAATTTCTCCGCATTGCAAGGTGCAATTCTGAAATTTTTTGCTTTTTCCTGCTCCTCTTAGCATGATAAAGAAGATTCAAAGAGAGTGAGATGCCAGCTCCTTTCATTCAGTCAGTAGCTTCAATCATTTCTGGTATATGAATAACATGATGTTTTTCAATGGCAAAAATCAATGAATATTGTAAATGCACAAACAGTAATTTCTCCACATTGCAAGGTGCAATTCTGAAATTTTTTGCTTTTTCCTGCTCCTCTTAGCATGATAAAGAAGATTCAAAGAGAGTGAGATGCCAGCTCCTTTCATTCAGTCAGTAGCTTCAATCATTTCTGGACGTTTTTCAATGGCAAAAATCAATGAATATTGTAAATGCACAAACAGTAATTTCTCCGCATTGCAAGGTGCAATTCTGAAATTTTTTGCTTTTTCCTGCTCCTCTTAGCATGATAAAGAAGATTCAAAGAGAGCGAGATGCCAGCTCCTTTCATTCAGTCAGTAGCTTCAATCATTTCTGGTATATGAATAACATGATGTTTTTCAATGGCAAAAATCAATGAATATTGTAAATGCACAAACAGTAATTTCTCCGCATTGCAAGGTGCAATTCTGAAATTTTTTGCTTTTTCCTGCTCCTCTTAGCATGATAAAGAAGATTCAAAGAGAGTGAGATGCCAGCTCCTTTCATTCAGTCAGTAGCTTCAATCATTTCTGGACATTTTTCAATGGCAAAAATCAATGAATATTGTAAATGCACAAACAGTAATTTCTCCGCATTGCAAGGTGCAATTCTGAAATTTTTTGCTTTTTCCTGCTCCTCTTAGCATGATAAAGAAGATTCAAAGAGAGTGAGATGCCAGCTCCTTTCATTCAGTCAGTAGCTTCAAACATTTCTGGTATATGAATAACATGATGTTTTTCAATGGCAAAAATCAATGAATATTGTAAATGCACAAACAGTAATTTCTCCGCATTGCAAGGTGCAATTCTGAAATTTTTTGCTTTTTCCTGCTCCTCTTAGCATGATAAAGAAGATTCAAAGAGAGTGAGATGCCAGCTCCTTTCATTCAGTCAGTAGCTTCAATCATTTCTGGACGTTTTTCAATGGCAAAAATCAATGAATATTGTAAATGCACAAACAGTAATTTCTCCGCATTGCAAGGTGCAATTCTGAAATTTTTTGCTTTTTCCTGCTCCTCTTAGCATGATAAAGAAGATTCAAAGAGAGTGAGATGCCAGCTCCTTTCATTCAGTCAGTAGCTTCAATCATTTCTGGACGTTTTTCAATGGCAAAAATCAATGAATATTGTAAATGCACAAACAGTAATTTCTCCGCATTGCAAGGTGCAATTCTGAAATTTTTTGCTTTTACCTGCTCCTCTTAGCATGATAAAGAAGATTCAAAGAGAGTGAGATGCCAGCTCCTTTCATTCAGTCAGTAGCTTCAATCATTTCTGGTATATGAATAACATGATGTTTTTCAATGGCAAAAATCAATGAATATTGTAAATGCACAAACAGTAATTTCTCCGCATTGCAAGGTGCAATTCTGAAATTTTTTGCTTTTTCCTGCTCCTCTTAGCATGATAAAGAAGATTCAAAGAGAGTGAGATGCCAGCTCCTTTCATTCAGTCAGCAGCTTCAATCATTTCTGGACATTTTTCAATGGCAAAAATCAATGAATATTGTAAATGCACAAACAGTAATTTCACGGCATTGCAAGGTGCAATTCTGAAATTTTTTGCTTTTTCCTGCTCCTCTTAGCATGATAAAGAAGATTCAAAGAGAGTGAGATGCCAGCTCCTTTCATTCAGTCAGTAGCTTCAAACATTTCTGGTATATGAATAACATGATGTTTTTCAATGGCAAAAATCAATGAATATTGTAAAAGCACAAACAGTAATTTCTCCGCATTGCAAGGTGCAATTCTGAAATTTTTTGCTTTTTCCTGCTCCTCTTAGCATGATAAAGAAGATTCAAAGAGAGTGAGATGCCAGCTCCTTTCATTCAGTCAGTAGCTTCAATCATTTCTGGACGTTTTTCAATGGCAAAAATCAATGAATATTGTAAATGCACAAACAGTAATTTCTCCGCATTGCAAGGCGCAATTCTGAAATTTTTTGCTTTTTCCTGCTCCTCTTAGCATGATAAAGAAGATTCAAAGAGAGTGAGATGCCAGCTCCTTTCATTCAGTCAGTAGCTTCAATCATTTCTGGTATATGAATAACATGATGTTTTTCAATGGCAAAAATCAATGAATATTGTAAATGCACAAACAGTAATTTCTCCGCATTGCAAGTTGCAATTCTGAAATTTTTTGCTTTTTCCTGCTCCTCTTAGCATGATAAAGAAGATTCAAAGAGAGTGAGATGCCAGCTCCTTTCATTCAGTCAGTAGCTTCAATTATTTCTGGACGTTTTTCAATGGCAAAAATCAATGAATATTGTAAATGCACAAACAGTAATTTCTCCGCATTGCAAGGTGCAATTCTGAAATTTTTTGCTTTTTCCTGCTCCTCTTAGCATGATAAAGAAGATTCAAAGAGAGTGAGATGCCAGCTCCTTTCATTCAGTCAGTTGCTTCAATCATTTCTGGACGTTTTTCAATGGCAAAAATCAGTGAATATTGTAAATGCACAAACAGTAATTTCTCCGCATTGCAAGGTGCAATTCTGAAATTTTTTGCTTTTTCCTGCTCCTCTTAGCATGATAAAGAAGATTCAAAGAGAGTGAGATGCCAGCTCCTTTCATTCAGTCAGTAGCTTCAATCATTTCTGGACGTTTTTCAATGGCAAAAATCAATGAATATTGTAAATGCACAAACAGTAATTTCTCCGCATTGCAAGGTGCAATTCTGAAATTTTTTGCTTTTTCCTGCTCCTCTTTGCATGATAAAGAAGATTCAAAGAGAGTGAGATGCCAGCTCCTTTCATTCAGTCAGTTGCTTCAATCATTTCTGGTATATGAATAACATGATGTTTTTCAATGGCAAAAATCAATGAATATTGTAAATGCACAAACAGTAATTTCTCCGCATTGCAAGGTGCAATTCTGAAATTTCTTGCATTTTCCTGCTCCTCTTAGCATGATAAAGAAGATTCAAAGAGAGTGAGATGCCAGCTCCTTTCATTCAGTCAGTAGCTTCAATCATTTCTGGATGTTTTTCAATGGCAAAAATCAATGAATATTGTAAATGCACAAACAGTAATTTCTCCGCATTGCAAGGTGCAATTCTGAAATTTCTTGCATTTTCCTGCTCCTCTTAGCATGATAAAGAAGATTCAAAGAGAGTGAGATGCCAGCTCCTTTCAGTCAGTCAGTAACTTCAATCATTTCTGGACGTTTTTCAATGGCAAAAATCAATGAATATTGTAAAGGCACAAACTTTAATTTCTCCGCATTGCAAGGTGCAATTCTGAAATTTTTTGCTTTTTCCTGCTCCTCTTAGCATGATAAAGAAGATTCAAAGAGAGTGAGATGCCAGCTCCTTTCATTCAGTCAGTAGCTTCAAACATTTCTGGTATATGAATAACATGATGTTTTTCAATGGCAAAAATCAATGAATATTGTAAATGCACAAACAGTAATTTCTCCGCATTGCAAGGTGCAATTCTGAAATTTTTTGCTTTTTCCTGCTCCTCTTAGCATGATAAAGAAGATTCAAAGAGAGTGAGATGCCAGCTCCTTTCATTCAGTCAGTAGCTTCAATCATTTCTGGACGTTTTTCAATGGCAAAAATCAATGAATATTGTAAATGCACAAACAGTAATTTCTCCGCATTGCAAGGTGCAATTCTGAAATTTTTTGCTTTTTCCTGCTCCTCTTAGCATGATAAAGAAGATTCAAAGAGAGTGAGATGCCAGCTTCTTTCATTCAGTCAGTAGCTTCAAACATTTCTGGGATATGAATAACATGATGTTTTTCAATGGCAAAAATTAATGAATATTGTAAATGCACAAACAGTAATTTCTCCGCATTGCAAGGTGCAATTCTGAAATTTTTTGCTTTTTCCTGCTCCTCTTAGCATGATAAAGAAGATTCAAAGAGAGTGAGATGCCAGCTCCTTTCATTCAGTCAGTAGCTTCAATCATTTCTGGACGTTTTTCAATGGCAAAAATCAATGAATATTGTAAATGCACAAACAGTAATTTCTCCGCATTGCAAGGTGCAATTCTGAAATTTTTTGCTTTTTCCTGCTCCTCTTAGCATGATAAAGAAGATTCAAAGAGAGTGAGATGCCAGCTCCTTTCATTCAGTCAGTAGCTTCAATCATTTCTGGACGTTTTTCAATGGCAAAAATCAATGAATATTGTAAATGCACAAACTTTAATTTCTCCGCATTGCAAGGTGCAATTCTGAAATTTTTTGCTTTTTCCTGCTCCTCTTAGCATGATAAAGAAGATTCAAAGAGAGTGAGATGCCAGCTCCTTTCATTCAGTCAGTAGCTTCAAACATTTCTGGTATATGAATAACATGATGTTTTTCAATGGCAAAAATCAATGAATATTGTAAATGCACAAACAGTAATTTCTCCGCATTGCAAGGTGCAATTCTGAAATTTTTTGCTTTTTCCTGCTCCTCTTAGCATGATAAAGAAGATTCAAAAGAGTGAGATGCCAGCTCCTTTCATTCAGTCAGTAGCTTCAATCATTTCTGGACGTTTTTCAATGGCAAAAATCAATGAATATTGTAAATGCACAAACAGTAATTTCTCCGCATTGCAAGGTGCAATTCTGAAATTTTTTGCTTTTTCCTGCTCCTCTTAGCATGATAAAGAAGATTCAAAGAGAGTGAGATGCCAGCTTCTTTCATTCAGTCAGTAGCTTCAAACATTTCTGGGATATGAATAACATGATGTTTTTCAATGGCAAAAATTAATGAATATTGTAAATGCACAAACAGTAATTTCTCCGCATTGCAAGGTGCAATTCTGAAATTTTTTGCTTTTTCCTGCTCCTCTTAGCATGATAAAGAAGATTCAAAGAGAGTGAGATGCCAGCTCCTTTCATTCAGTCAGTAGCTTCAATCATTTCTGGACGTTTTTCAATGGCAAAAATCAATGAATATTGTAAATGCACAAACAGTAATTTCTCCGCATTGCAAGGTGCAATTCTGAAATTTTTTGCTTTTTCCTGCTCCTCTTAGCATGATAAAGAAGATTCAAAGAGAGTGAGATGCCAGCTCCTTTCATTCAGTCAGTAGCTTCAATCATTTCTGGACGTTTTTCAATGGCAAAAATCAATGAATATTGTAAATGCACAAACAGTAATTTCTCCGCATTGCAAGGTGCAATTCTGAAATTTTTTGCTTTTTCCAGCTCCTCTTAGCATGATAAAGAAGATTCAAAGAGAGTGAGATGCCAGCTCCTTTCATTCAGTCAGTAGCTTCAAACATTTCTGGTATATGAATAACATGATGTTTTTCAATGGCAAAAATCAATGAATATTGTAAAAGCACAAACAGTAATTTCTCCGCATTGCAAGGTGCAATTCTGAAATTTTTTGCTTTTTCCTGCTCCTCTTAGCATGATAAAGAAGATTCAAAGAGAGTGAGATGCCAGCTCCTTTCATTCAGTCAGTAGCTTCAATCAATTCTGGACGTTTTTCAATGGCAAAAATCAATGAATATTGTAAATGCACAAACAGTAATTTCTCCGCATTGCAAGGTGCAATTCTGAAATTTTTTGCTTTTTCCTGCTCCTCTTAGCATGATAAAGAAGATTCAAAGAGAGTGAGATGCCAGCTCCTTTCATTCAGTCAGTAGCTTCAATCATTTCTGGTATATGAATAACATGATGTTTTTCAATGGCAAAAATCAATGAATATTGTAAATGCACAAACAGTAATTTCTCCACATTGCAAGGTGCAATTCTGAAATTTTTTGCTTTTTCCTGCTCCTCTTAGCATGATAAAGAAGATTCAAAGAGAGTGAGATGCCAGCTCCTTTCATTCAGTCAGTAGCTTCAATCATTTCTGGACGTTTTTCAATGGCAAAAATCAATGAATATTGTAAATGCACAAACAGTAATTTCTCCGCATTGCAAGGTGCAATTCTGAAATTTTTTGCTTTTTCCTGCTCCTCTTAGCATGATAAAGAAGATTCAAAGAGAGCGAGATGCCAGCTCCTTTCATTCAGTCAGTAGCTTCAATCATTTCTGGTATATGAATAACATGATGTTTTTCAATGGCAAAAATCAATGAATATTGTAAATGCACAAACAGTAATTTCTCCGCATTGCAAGGTGCAATTCTGAAATTTTTTGCTTTTTCCTGCTCCTCTTAGCATGATAAAGAAGATTCAAAGAGAGTGAGATGCCAGCTCCTTTCATTCAGTCAGTAGCTTCAATCATTTCTGGACATTTTTCAATGGCAAAAATCAATGAATATTGTAAATGCACAAACAGTAATTTCTCCGCATTGCAAGGTGCAATTCTGAAATTTTTTGCTTTTTCCTGCTCCTCTTAGCATGATAAAGAAGATTCAAAGAGAGTGAGATGCCAGCTCCTTTCATTCAGTCAGTAGCTTCAAACATTTCTGGTATATGAATAACATGATGTTTTTCAATGGCAAAAATCAATGAATAT
The DNA here is from genome assembly GCF_046119375.1 of Phyllobates terribilis. NCBI lineage: Eukaryota > Metazoa > Chordata > Amphibia > Anura > Dendrobatidae > Phyllobates > Phyllobates terribilis. Next base: position 253,182 of record NW_027363839.1, read on the forward strand.
TGTAAATGCACAAACAGTAATTTCTCCGCATTGCAAGGTGCAATTCTGAAATTTTTTGCTTTTTCCTGCTCCTCTTAGCATGATAAAGAAGATTCAAAGAGAGTGAGATGCCAGCTCCTTTCATTCAGTCAGTAGCTTCAATCATTTCTGGACGTTTTTCAATGGCAAAAATCAATGAATATTGTAAATGCACAAACAGTAATTTCTCCGCATTGCAAGGTGCAATTCTGAAATTTTTTGCTTTTTCCTGCTCCTCTTAGCATGATAAAGAAGATTCAAAGAGAGTGAGATGCCAGCTCCTTTCATTCAGTCAGTAGCTTCAATCATTTCTGGACGTTTTTCAATGGCAAAAATCAATGAATATTGTAAATGCACAAACAGTAATTTCTCCGCATTGCAAGGTGCAATTCTGAAATTTTTTGCTTTTTCCTGCTCCTCTTAGCATGATAAAGAAGATTCAAAGAGAGTGAGATGCCAGCTCCTTTCATTCAGTCAGTAGCTTCAATCATTTCTGGTATATGAATAACATGATGTTTTTCAATGGCAAAAATCAATGAATATTGTAAATGCACAAACAGTAATTTCTCCGCATTGCAAGGTGCAATTCTGAAATTTTTTGCTTTTTCCTGCTCCTCTTAGCATGATAAAGAAGATTCAAAGAGAGTGAGATGCCAGCTCCTTTCATTCAGTCAGCAGCTTCAATCATTTCTGGACATTTTTCAATGGCAAAAATCAATGAATATTGTAAATGCACAAACAGTAATTTCACGGCATTGCAAGGTGCAATTCTGAAATTTTTTGCTTTTTCCTGCTCCTCTTAGCATGATAAAGAAGATTCAAAGAGAGTGAGATGCCAGCTCCTTTCATTCAGTCAGTAGCTTCAAACATTTCTGGTATATGAATAACATGATGTTTTTCAATGGCAAAAATCAATGAATATTGTAAAAGCACAAACAGTAATTTCTCCGCATTGCAAGGTGCAATTCTGAAATTTTTTGCTTTTTCCTGCTCCTCTTAGCATGATAAAGAAGATTCAAAGAGAGTGAGATGCCAGCTCCTTTCATTCAGTCAGTAGCTTCAATCATTTCTGGACGTTTTTCAATGGCAAAAATCAATGAATATTGTAAATGCACAAACAGTAATTTCTCCGCATTGCAAGGTGCAATTCTGAAATTTTTTGCTTTTTCCTGCTCCTCTTAGCATGATAAAGAAGATTCAAAGAGAGTGAGATGCCAGCTCCTTTCATTCAGTCAGTAGCTTCAATCATTTCTGGTATATGAATAACATGATGTTTTTCAATGGCAAAAATCAATGAATATTGTAAATGCACAAACAGTAATTTCTCCGCATTGCAAGTTGCAATTCTGAAATTTTTTGCTTTTTCCTGCTCCTCTTAGCATGATAAAGAAGATTCAAAGAGAGTGAGATGCCAGCTCCTTTCATTCAGTCAGTAGCTTCAATTATTTCTGGACGTTTTTCAATGGCAAAAATCAATGAATATTGTAAATGCACAAACAGTAATTTCTCCGCATTGCAAGGTGCAATTCTGAAATTTTTTGCTTTTTCCTGCTCCTCTTAGCATGATAAAGAAGATTCAAAGAGAGTGAGATGCCAGCTCCTTTCATTCAGTCAGTTGCTTCAATCATTTCTGGACGTTTTTCAATGGCAAAAATCAATGAATATTGTAAATGCACAAACAGTAATTTCTCCGCATTGCAAGGTGCAATTCTGAAATTTTTTGCTTTTTCCTGCTCCTCTTAGCATGATAAAGAAGATTCAAAGAGAGTGAGATGCCAGCTCCTTTCATTCAGTCAGTAGCTTCAATCATTTCTGGACGTTTTTCAATGGCAAAAATCAATGAATATTGTAAATGCACAAACAGTAATTTCTCCGCATTGCAAGGTGCAATTCTGAAATTTTTTGCTTTTTCCTGCTCCTCTTTGCATGATAAAGAAGATTCAAAGAGAGTGAGATGCCAGCTCCTTTCATTCAGTCAGTAGCTTCAATCATTTCTGGTATATGAATAACATGATGTTTTTCAATGGCAAAAATCAATGAATATTGTAAATGCACAAACAGTAATTTCTCCGCATTGCAAGGTGCAATTCTGAAATTTTTGGCTTTTTCCTGCTCCTCTTAGCATGATAAAGAAGATTCAAAGAGAGTGAGATGCCAGCTCCTTTCATTCAGTCAGTAGCTTCAATCATTTCTGGATGTTTTTCAATGGCAAAAATCAATGAATATTGTAAATGCACAAACAGTAATTTCTCCGCATTGCAAGGTGCAATTCTGAAATTTTTTGCTTTTTCCTGCTCCTCTTAGCATGATAAAGAAGATTCAAAGAGAGTGAGATGCCAGCTCCTTTCATTCAGTCAGTAGCTTCAATCATTTCTGGACGTTTTTCAATGGCAAAAATCAATGAATATTGTAAATGCACAAACTTTAATTTCTCCGCATTGCAAGGTGCAATTCTGAAATTTTTTGCTTTTTCCTGCTCCTCTTAGCATGATAAAGAAGATTCAAAGAGAGTGAGATGCCAGCTCCTTTCATTCAGTCAGTAGCTTCAAACATTTCTGGTATATGAATAACATGATGTTTTTCAATGGCAAAAATCAATGAATATTGTAAATGCACAAACAGTAATTTCTCCGCATTGCAAGGTGCAATTCTGAAATTTTTTGCTTTTTCCTGCTCCTCTTAGCATGATAAAGAAGATTCAAAGAGAGTGAGATGCCAGCTCCTTTCATTCAGTCAGTAGCTTCAATCATTTCTGGACGTTTTTCAATGGCAAAAATCAATGAATATTGTAAATGCACAAACAGTAATTTCTCCGCATTGCAAGGTGCAATTCTGAAATTTTTTGCTTTTTCCTGCTCCTCTTAGCATGATAAAGAAGATTCAAAGAGAGTGAGATGCCAGCTTCTTTCATTCAGTCAGTAGCTTCAAACATTTCTGGGATATGAATAACATGATGTTTTTCAATGGCAAAAATTAATGAATATTGTAAATGCACAAACAGTAATTTCTCCGCATTGCAAGGTGCAATTCTGAAATTTTTTGCTTTTTCCTGCTCCTCTTAGCATGATAAAGAAGATTCAAAGAGAGTGAGATGCCAGCTCCTTTCATTCAGTCAGTAGCTTCAATCATTTCTGGACGTTTTTCAATGGCAAAAATCAATGAATATTGTAAATGCACAAACAGTAATTTCTCCGCATTGCAAGGTGCAATTCTGAAATTTTTTGCTTTTTCCTGCTTCTCTTAGCATGATAAAGAAGATTCAAAGAGAGTGAGATGCCAGCTCCTTTCATTCAGTCAGTAGCTTCAATCATTTCTGGACGTTTTTCAATGGCAAAAATCAATGAATATTGTAAATGCACAAACAGTAATTTCTCCGCATTGCAAGGTGCAATTCTGAAATTTTTTGCTTTTTCCTGCTCCTCTTAGCATGATAAAGAAGATTCAAAGAGAGTGAGATGCCAGCTCCTTTCATTCAGTCAGTAGCTTCAATCATTTCTGGTATATGAATAACATGATGTTTTTCAATGGCAAAAATCAATGAATATTGTAAATGCACAAACAGTAATTTCTCCGCATTGCAAGTTGCAATTCTGAAATTTTTTGCTTTTTCCTGCTCCTCTTAGCATGATAAAGAAGATTCAAAGAGAGTGAGATTCCAGCTCCTTTCATTCAGTCAGTAGCTTCAATCATTTCTGGACGTTTTTCAATGGCAAAAATCAATGAATATTGTAAATGCACAAACAGTAATTTCTCCGCATTGCAAGGTGCAATTCTGAAATTTTTTGCTTTTTCCTGCTCCTTTTAGCATGATAAAGAAGATTCAAAGAGAGTGAGATGCCAGCTCCTTTCATTCAGTCAGTAGCTTCAATCATTTCTGGACGTTTTTCAATGGCAAAAATCAATGAATATTGTAAATGCACAAACAGTAATTTCTCCGCATTGCAAGGTGCAATTCTGAAATTTTTTGCTTTTTCCTGCTCCTCTTAGCATGATAAAGAAGATTCAAAGAGAGTGAGATGCCAGCTTCTTTCATTCAGTCAGTAGCTTCAAACATTTCTGGGATATGAATAACATGATGTTTTTCAATGGCAAAAATTAATGAATATTGTAAATGCACAAACAGTAATTTCTCCGCATTGCAAGGTGCAATTCTGAAATTTTTTGCTTTTTCCTGCTCCTCTTAGCATGATAAAGAAGATTCAAAGAGAGTGAGATGCCAGCTCCTTTCATTCAGTCAGTAGCTTCAATCATTTCTGGACGTTTTTCAATGGCAAAAATCAATGAATATTGTAAATGCACAAACAGTAATTTCTCCGCATTGCAAGGTGCAATTCTGAAATTTTTTGCTTTTTCCTGCTTCTCTTAGCATGATAAAGAAGATTCAAAGAGAGTGAGATGCCAGCTCCTTTCATTCAGTCAGTAGCTTCAATCATTTCTGGACGTTTTTCAATGGCAAAAATCAATGAATATTGTAAATGCACAAACAGTAATTTCTCCGCATTGCAAGGTGCAATTCTGAAATTTTTTGCTTTTTCCTGCTCCTCTTAGCATGATAAAGAAGATTCAAAGAGAGTGAGATGCCAGCTCCTTTCATTCAGTCAGTAGCTTCAATCATTTCTGGTATATGAATAACATGATGTTTTTCAATGGCAAAAATCAATGAATATTGTAAATGCACAAACAGTAATTTCTCCGCATTGCAAGTTGCAATTCTGAAATTTTTTGCTTTTTCCTGCTCCTCTTAGCATGATAAAGAAGATTCAAAGAGAGTGAGATTCCAGCTCCTTTCATTCAGTCAGTAGCTTCAATCATTTCTGGACGTTTTTCAATGGCAAAAATCAATGAATATTGTAAATGCACAAACAGTAATTTCTCCGCATTGCAAGGTGCAATTCTGAAATTTTTTGCTTTTTCCTGCTCCTTTTAGCATGATAAAGAAGATTCAAAGAGAGTGAGATGCCAGCTCCTTTCATTCAGTCAGTAGCTTCAATCATTTCTGGACGTTTTTCAATGGCAAAAATCAATGAATATTGTAAATGCACAAACAGTAATTTCTCCGCATTGCAAGGTGCAATTCTGAAATTTTTTGCTTTTTCCTGCTCCTCTTAGCATGATAAAGAAGATTCAAAGAGAGTGAGATGCCAGCTCCTTTCATTCAGTCAGTAGCTTCAGTCATTTCTGGACGTTTTTCAATGGCAAAAATCAATGAATATTGTAAATGCACAAACAGTAATTTCTCCGCATTGCAAGGTGCAATTCTGAAATTTTTTGCTTTTTCCTGCTCCTCTTAGCATGATAAAGAAGATTCAAAGAGAGTGAGATGCCAGCTCCTTTCATTCAGTCAGTTGCTTCAATCATTTCTGGACGTTTTTCAATGGCAAAAATCAATGAATATTGTAAATGCACAAACAGTAATTTCTCCGCATTGCAAGGTGCAATTCTGAAATTTTTTGCTTTTTCCTGCTCCTCTTAGCATGATAAAGAAGATTCAAAGAGAGTGAGATGCCAGCTCCTTTCATTCAGTCAGTAGCTTCAATCATTTCTGGACGTTTTTCAATGGCAAAAATCAATGAATATTGTAAATGCACAAACAGTAATTTCTCCGCATTGCAAGGTGCAATTCTGAAATTTTTTGCTTTTTCCTGCTCCTCTTTGCATGATAAAGAAGATTCAAAGAGAGTGAGATGCCAGCTCCTTTCATTCAGTCAGTAGCTTCAATCATTTCTGGTATATGAATAACATGATGTTTTTCAATGGCAAAAATCAATGAATATTGTAAATGCACAAACAGTAATTTCTCCGCATTGCAAGGTGCAATTCTGAAATTTTTGGCTTTTTCCTGCTCCTCTTAGCATGATAAAGAAGATTCAAAGAGAGTGAGATGCCAGCTCCTTTCATTCAGTCAGTAGCTTCAATCATTTCTGGATGTTTTTCAATGGCAAAAATCAATGAATATTGTAAATGCACAAACAGTAATTTCTCCGCATTGCAAGGTGCAATTCTGAAATTTCTTGCATTTTCCTGCTCCTCTTAGCATGATAAAGAAGATTCAAAGAGAGTGAGATGCCAGCTCCTTTCATTCAGTCAGTAACTTCAATCATTTCTGGACGTTTTTCAATGGCAAAAATCAATGAATATTGTAAATGCACAAACTTTAATTTCTCCGCATTGCAAGGTGCAATTCTGAAATTTTTTGCTTTTTCCTGCTCCTCTTAGCATGATAAAGAAGATTCAAAGAGAGTGAGATGCCAGCTCCTTTCATTCAGTCAGTAGCTTCAAACATTTCTGGTATATGAATAACATGATGTTTTTCAATGGCAAAAATCAATGAATATTGTAAATGCACAAACAGTAATTTCTCCGCATTGCAAGGTGCAATTCTGAAATTTTTTGCTTTTTCCTGCTCCTCTTAGCATGATAAAGAAGATTCAAAGAGAGTGAGATGCCAGCTCCTTTCATTCAGTCAGTAGCTTCAATCATTTCTGGACGTTTTTCAATGGCAAAAATCAATGAATATTGTAAATGCACAAACAGTAATTTCTCCGCATTGCAAGGTGCAATTCTGAAATTTTTTGCTTTTTCCTGCTCCTCTTAGCATGATAAAGAAGATTCAAAGAGAGTGAGATGCCAGCTTCTTTCATTCAGTCAGTAGCTTCAAACATTTCTGGGATATGAATAACATGATGTTTTTCAATGGCAAAAATTAATGAATATTGTAAATGCACAAACAGTAATTTCTCCGCATTGCAAGGTGCAATTCTGAAATTTTTTGCTTTTTCCTGCTCCTCTTAGCATGATAAAGAAGATTCAAAGAGAGTGAGATGCCAGCTCCTTTCATTCAGTCAGTAGCTTCAATCATTTCTGGACGTTTTTCAATGGCAAAAATCAATGAATATTGTAAATGCACAAACAGTAATTTCTCCGCATTGCAAGGTGCAATTCTGAAATTTTTTGCTTTTTCCTGCTCCTCTTAGCATGATAAAGAAGATTCAAAGAGAGTGAGATGCCAGCTCCTTTCATTCAGTCAGTAGCTTCAATCATTTCTGGACGTTTTTCAATGGCAAAAATCAATGAATATTGTAAATGCACAAACAGTAATTTCTCCGCATTGCAAGGTGCAATTCTGAAATTTTTTGCTTTTTCCTGCTCCTCTTAGCATGATAAAGAAGATTCAAAGAGAGTGAGATGCCAGCTCCTTTCATTCAGTCAGTAGCTTCAATCATTTCTGGTATATGAATAACATGATGTTTTTCAATGGCAAAAATCAATGAATATTGTAAATGCACAAACAGTAATTTCTCCGCATTGCAAGTTGCAATTCTGAAATTTTTTGCTTTTTCCTGCTCCTCTTAGCATGATAAAGAAGATTCAAAGAGAGTGAGATTCCAGCTCCTTTCATTCAGTCAGTAGCTTCAATCATTTCTGGACGTTTTTCAATGGCAAAAATCAATGAATATTGTAAATGCACAAACAGTAATTTCTCCGCATTGCAAGGTGCAATTCTGAAATTTTTTGCTTTTTCCTGCTCCTCTTAGCATGATAAAGAAGATTCAAAGAGAGTGAGATGCCAGCTCCTTTCATTCAGTCAGTAGCTTCAATCATTTCTGGACGTTTTTCAATGGCAAAAATCAATGAATATTGTAAATGCCCAAACAGTAATTTCTCCGCATTGCAAGATGCAATTCTGAAATTTTTTGCTTTTTCCTGCTCCTCTTAGCATGATAAAAAAGATTCAAAGAGAGTGAGATGCCAGCTCCTTTCATTCAGTCAGTAGCTTCAATCATTTCTGGACGTTTTTCAATGGCAAAAATCAATGAATATTGTAAATGCACAAACAGTAATTTCTCCGCATTGCAAGGTGCAATTCTGAAATTTTTTGCTTTTTCCTGCTCCTCTTAGCATGATAAAGAAGATTCAAAGAGAGTGAGATGCCAGCTCCTTTCATTCAGTCAGTAGCTTCAATCATTTCTGGTATATGAATAACATGATGTTTTTCAATGGCAAAAATCAATGAATATTGTAAATGCACAAACAGTAATTTCTCCGCATTGCAAGGTGCAATTCTGAAATTTTTTGCTTTTTCCTGCTCCTCTTAGCATGATAAAGAAGATTCAAAGAGAGTGAGATGCCAGCTCCTTTCATTCAGTCAGTAGCTTCAATCATTTCTGGACGTTTTTCAATGGCAAAAATCAATGAATATTGTAAATGCACAAACAGTAATTTCTCCGCATTGCAAGGTGCAATTCTGAAATTTTTTGCTTTTTCCTGCTCCTCTTAGCATGATAAAGAAGATTCAAAGAGAGTGAGATGCCAGCTCCTTTCATTCAGTCAGTAGCTTCAGTCATTTCTGGACGTTTTTCAATGGCAAAAATCAATGAATATTGTAAATGCACAAACAGTAATTTCTCCGCATTGCAAGGTGCAATTCTGAAATTTTTTGCTTTTTCCTGCTCCTCTTAGCATGATAAAGAAGATTCAAAGAGAGTGAGATGCCAGCTCCTTTCATTCAGTCAGTAGCTTCAAACATTTCTGGTATAAACATTTCTGGACGTTTTTCAATGGCAAAAATCAATGAATATTGTAAATGCACAAACAGTAATATCTCCACATTGCAAGGTGCAATTCTGAAATTTTTTGCTTTTTCCTGCTAATCCTAGCATGATAAAGAAGATTCAAATAGAGTGAGATGCCAGCTCCTTTCATTCAGTCAGTAGCTTCAAACATTTCTGGACGTTTTTCAATGGCAAAATTCAATGAATATTGTAAATGCACAAACAGTAATATCTCCACATTGCCAGGTGCAATTCTGAAATTTTTTGCTTTTTCCTGCTAATCCTAGCATGATAAAGAAGATTCAAAGAGAGTGAGATGCCAGCTCCTTTCATTCAGTCAGTAGCTTCAATCATTTCTGGACGTTTTTCAATGGCAAAAATCAATGAATATTGTAAATGCACAAACAGTAATTTCTCCGCATTGCAAGGTGCAATTCTGAAATTTTTTGCTTTTTCCTGCTCCTCTTAGCATGATAAAGAAGATTCAAAGAGAGTGAGATGCCAGCTCCTTTCATTCAGTCAGTAGCTTCAATCATTTCTGGACGTTTTTCAATGGCAAAAATCAATGAATATTGTAAATGCACAAACAGTAATTTCTCCGCATTGCAAGGTGCAATTCTGAAATTTTTTGCTTTTTCCTGCTCCTCTTAGCATGATAAAGAAGATTCAAAGAGAGTGAGATGCCAGCTCCTTTCATTCAGTCAGTAGCTTCAATCATTTCTGGTATATGAATAACATGATGTTTTTCAATGGCAAAAATCAATGAATATTGTAAATGCACAAACAGTAATTTCTCCGCATTGCAAGGTGCAATTCTGAAATTTTTTTGCTTTTTCCTGCTCCTCTTAGCATGATAAAGAAGATTCAAAGAGAGTGAGATGCCAGCTCCTTTCATTCAGTCAGTAGCTTCAATCATTTCTGGACGTTTTTCAATGGCAAAAATCAATGAATATTGTAAATGCACAAACAGTAATTTCTCCGCATTGCAAGATGCAATTCTGAAATTTTTTGCTTTTTCCTGCTCCTCTTAGCATGATAAAGAAGATTCAAAGAGAGTGAGATGCCAGCTCCTTTCATTCAGTCAGTAGCTTCAGTCATTTCTGGACGTTTTTCAATGCAAAAATCAATGAATATTGTAAATGCACAAACAGTAATTTCTCCGCATTGCAAGGTGCAATTCTGAATTTTTTTGCTTTTTCCTGCTCCTCAGCATGATAACGAAGATTCAAAGAGAGTGAGATGCCAGCTCCTTTCATTCAGTCAGTAGCTTCAATCATTTCTGGTATATGAATAACATGATGTTTTTCAATGGCAAAAATCAATGAATATTGTAAATGCACAAACAGTAATTTCTCCGCATTGCAAGGTGCAATTCTGAAATTTTTTGCTTTTTCCTGCTCCTCTTAGCATGATAAACAAGATTCAAAGAGAGTGAGATGCCAGCTCCTTTCATTCAGTCAGTAGCTTCAATCATTTCTGGATGTTTTTCAATGGCAAAAATCAATGAATATTGTAAATGCACAAACAGTAATTTCTCCGCATTGCAAGGTGCAATTCTGAAATTTCTTGCATTTTCCTGCTCCTCTTAGCATGATAAAGAAGATTCAAAGAGAATGAGATGCCAGCTCCTTTCATTCAGTCAGTAGCTTCAATCATTTCTGGACGTTTTTCAATGGCAAAAATCAATGAATATTGTAAATGCACAAACAGTAATTTCTCCGCATTGCAAGGTGCAATTCTGAAATTTTTTGCTTTTTCCTGCTCCTCTTAGCATGATAAAGAAGATTCAAAGAGAGTGAGATGCCAGCTCCTTTCATTCAGTCAGTAGCTTCAAACATTTCTGGTATGTGAATAACATGATGTTTTTCAATGGCAAAAATCAATGAATATTGTAAATGCACAAACAGTAATTTCTCCGCATTGCAAGGTGCAATTCTGAAATTTTTTGCTTTTTCCTGCTCCTCTTAGCATGATAAAGAAGATTCAAAGAGAGTGAGATGCCAGCTCCTTTCATTCAGTCAGTAGCTTCAATCATTTCTGGACGTTTTTCAATGGCAAAAATCAATGAATATTGTAAATGCACAAACAGTAATTTCTCCGCATTGCAAGGTGCAATTCTGAAATTTTTTGCTTTTTCCTGCTCCTCTTAGCATGATAAAGAAGATTCAAAGAGAGTGAGATGCCAGCTTCTTTCATTCAGTCAGTAGCTTCAAACATTTCTGGGATATGAATAACATGATGTTTTTAAATGGCAAAAATTAATGAATATTGTAAATGCACAAACAGTAATTTCTCCGCATTGCAAGGTGCAATTCTGAAATTTTTTGCTTTTTCCTGCTCCTCTTAGCATGATAAAGAAGATTAAAAGAGAGTGAGATGCCAGCTCCTTTCATTCAGTCAGTAGCTTCAATCATTTCTGGACGTTTTTCAATGGCAAAAATCAATGAATATTGTAAATGCACAAACAGTAATTTCTCCGCATTGCAAGGTGCAATTCTGAAATTTTTTGCTTTTTCCTGCTCCTCTTAGCATGATAAAGAAGATTCAAAGAGAGTGAGATGCCAGCTCCTTTCATTCAGTCAGTAGCTTCAATCATTTCTGGACGTTTTTCAATGGCAAAAATCAATGAATATTGTAAATGCACAAACAGTAATTTCTCCGCATTGCAAGGTGCAATTCTGAAATTTTTTGCTTTTTCCTGCTCCTCTTAGCATGATAAAGAAGATTCAAAGAGAGTGAGATGCCAGCTCCTTTCATTCAGTCAGTAGCTTCAATCATTTCTGGTATATGAATAACATGATGTTTTTCAATGGCAAAAATCAATGAATATTTTAAATGCACAAACAGTAATTTCTCCGCATTGCAAGTTGCAATTCTGAAATTTTTTGCTTTTTCCTGCTCCTCTTAGCATGATAAAGAAGATTCAAAGAGAGTGAGATTCCAGCTCCTTTCATTCAGTCAGTAGCTTCAATCATTTCTGGACGTTTTTCAATGGCAAAAATCAATGAATATTGTAAATGCACAAACAGTAATTTCTCCGCATTGCAAGGTGCAATTCTGAAATTTTTTGCTTTTTCCTGCTCCTCTTAGCATGATAAAGAAGATTCAAAGAGAGTGAGATGCCAGCTCCTTTCATTCAGTCAGTAGCTTCAATCATTTCTGGACGTTTTTCAATGGCAAAAATCAATGAATATTGTAAATGCACAAACAGTAATTTCTCCGCATTGCAAGATGCAATTCTGAAATTTTTTGCTTTTTCCTGCTCCTCTTAGCATGATAAAGAAGATTCAAAGAGAGTGAAATGCCAGCTCCTTTCATTCAGTCAGTAGCTTCAATCATTTCTGGACGTTTTTCAATGGCAAAAATCAATGAATATTGTAAATGCACAAACAGTAATTTCTCCGCATTGCAAGGTGCAATTCTGAAATTTTTTGCTTTTTCCTGCTCCTCTTAGCATGATAAAGAAGATTCAAAGAGAGTGAGATGCCAGCTCCTTTCATTCAGTCAGTAGCTTCAATCATTTCTGGTATATGAATAACATGATGTTTTTCAATGGCAAAAATCAATGAATATTGTAAATGCACAAACAGTAATTTCTCCGCATTGCAAGGTGCAATTCTGAAATTTTTTGCTTTTTCCTGCTCCTCTTAGCATGATAAAGAAGATTCAAAGAGAGTGAGATGCCAGCTCCTTTCATTCAGTCAGTAGCTTCAATCATTTCTGGACGTTTTTCAATGGCAAAAATCAATGAATATTGTAAATGCACAAACTGTAATTTCTCCGCATTGCAAGGTGCAATTCTGAAATTTTTTGCTTTTTCCTGCTCCTCTTAGCATGATAAAGAAGATTCAAATAGAGTGAGATGCCAGCTCCTTTCATTCAGTCAGTAGCTTCAGTCATTTCTGGACGTTTTTCAATGGCAAAAATCAATGAATATTGTAAATGCACAAACAGTAATTTCTCCGCATTGCAAGGTGCAATTCTGAAATTTTTTGCTTTTTCCTGCTCCTCTTAGCATGATAAAGAAGATTCAAAGAGAGTGAGATGCCAGCTCCTTTCATTCAGTCAGTAGCTTCAATCATTTCTGGTATATGAATAACATGATGTTTTTCAATGGCAAAAATCAATGAATATTGTAAATGCACAAACAGTAATTTCTCCGCATTGCAAGGTGCAATTCTGAAATTTTTTGCTTTTTCCTGCTCCTCTTAGCATGATAAAGAAGATTCAAAGAGAGTGAGATGCCAGCTCCTTTCATTCAGTCAGTAGCTTCAATCATTTCTGGACGTTTTTCAATGGCAAAAATCAATGAATATTGTAAATGCACAAACAGTAATTTCTCCGCATTGCAAGGTGCAATTCTGAAATTTTTTGCTTTTTCCTGCTCCTCTTAGCATGATAAAGAAGATTCAAAGAGAGTGAGATGCCAGCTCCTTTCATTCAGTCAGTAGCTTCAATCATTTCTGGTATATGAATAACATGATGTTTTTCAATGGCAAAAATCAATGAATATTGTAAATGCACAAACAGTAATTTCTCCGCATTGTAAGGTGCAATTCTGAAATTTTTTGCTTTTTCCTGCTCCTCTTAGCATGATAAAGAAGATTCAAAGAGAGTGAGATGCCAGCTCCTTTCATTCAGTCAGTAGCTTCAATCATTTCTGGACGTTTTTCAATGGCAAAAATCAATGAATATTGTAAATGCACAAACTGTAATTTCTCCGCATTGCAAGGTGCAATTCTGAAATTTTTTGCTTTTTCCTGCTCCTCTTAGCATGATAAAGAAGATTCAAAGAGAGTGAGATGCCAGCTCCTTTCATTCAGTCAGTAGCTTCAAACATTTCTGGTATAAACATTTCTGGACATTTTTCAATGGCAAAAATCAATGAATATTGTAAATGCACAAACAGTAATATCTCCACATTGCAAGGTGCAATTCCGAAATTTTTTGCTTTTTCCTGCTAATCCTAGCATGATAAAGAAGATTCAAATAGAGTGAGATGCCAGCTCCTTTCATTCAGTCAGTAGCTTCAAACATTTCTGGACGTTTTTCAATGGCAAAATTCAATGAATATTGTAAATGCACAAACAGTAATATCTCCACATTGCCAGGTGCAATTCTGAAATTTTTTGCTTTTTCCTGCTAATCCTAGCATGATAAAGAAGATTCAAAGAGAGTGAGATGCCAGCTCCTTTCATTCAGTCAGTAGCTTCAATCATTTCTGGACGTTTTTCAATGGCAAAAATCAATGAATATTGTAAATGCACAAACAGTAATTTCTCCGCATTGCAAGGTGCAATTCTGAAATTTTTTGCTTTTTCCTGCTCCTCTTAGCATGATAAAGAAGATTCAAAGAGAGTGAGATGCCAGCTCCTTTCATTCAGTCAGTAGCTTCAATCATTTCTGGACGTTTTTCAATGGCAAAAATCAATGAATATTGTAAATGCACAAACAGTAATTTCTCCGCATTGCAAGGTGCAATTCTGAAATTTTTTGCTTTTTCCTGCTCCTCTTAGCATGATAAAGAAGATTCAAAGAGAGTGAGATGCCAGCTCCTTTCATTCAGTCAGTAGCTTCAATCATTTCTGGTATATGAATAACATGATGTTTTTCAATGGCAAAAATCAATGAATATTGTAAATGCACAAACAGTAATTTCTCCGCATTGCAAGGTGCAATTCTGAAATTTTTTGCTTTTTCCTGCTCCTCTTAGCATGATAAAGAAGATTCAAAGAGAGTGAGATGCCAGCTCCTTTCATTCAGTCTGTAGCTTCAATCATTTCTGGACGTTTTTCAATGGCAAAAATCAATGAATATTGTAAATGCACAAACAGTAATTTCTCCGCATTGCAAGATGCAATTCTGAAATTTTTTGGTTTTTCCTGCTCCTCTTAGCATGATAAAGAAGATTCAAAGAGAGTGAGATGCCAGCTCCTTTCATTCAGTCAGTAGCTTCAGTCATTTCTGGACGTTTTTCAATGGCAAAAATCAATGAATATTGTAAATGCACAAACAGTAATTTCTCCGCATTGCAAGGTGCAATTCTGAAATTTTTTGCTTTTTCCTGCTCCTCTTTGCATGATAAAGAAGATTCAAAGAGAGTGAGATGCCAGCTCCTTTCTTTCAGTCAGTAGCTTCAAACATTTCTGGTATAAACATTTCTGGACGTTTTTCAATGGCAAAAATCAATGAATATTGTAAATGCACAAACAGTAATATCTCCACATTGCAAGGTGCAATGCTGAAATTTTTTGCTTTTTCCTGCTAATCCTAGCATGATAAAGAAGATTCAAATAGAGTGAGATGCCAGCTCCTTTCATTCAGTCAGTAGCTTCAAACATTTCTGGACGTTTTTCATTGGCAAAAATCAATGAATATTGTAAATGCACAAACAGTAATATCTCCACATTGCAAGGTGCAATTCTGAAATTTTTTGCTTTTTCCTGCTAATCCTAGCATGATAAAGAAGATTCAAAGAGAGTGAGATGTCAGCTCCTTTCATTCAGTCAGTAGCTTCAAACATTTCTGGTATATGAATAACATGATGTTTTTCAATGGCAAAAATCAATGAATATTGTAAATGCACAAACAGTAATATCTCCACATTGCAAGGTGCAATTCTGAAATTTTTTGCTTTTTCCTGCTAATCCTAGCATGATAAAGAAGATTCAAAGAGAGTGAGATGCCAGCTCCTTTCATTCAGTCAGTAGCTTCAAACATTTCTGGACGTTTTTCAATGGCAAAAATCAATGAATATTGTAAATGCACAAACAGTAATATCTCCACATTGCAAGGTGCAATTCTGAAATTTTTTGCTTTTTCCTGCTACTCCTAGCATGATAAAGAAGATTCAAAGAGAGTGAGATGCCAGCTCCTTTCATTCAGTCAGTAGCTTCAATCATTTCTGGACGTTTTTCAATGGCAAAAATCAATGAATATTGTAAATGCACAAACAGTAATTTCTCCGCATTGCAAGGTGCAATTCTGAATTTTTTTGCTTTTTCCTGCTCCTCTTAGCATGGTAAAGAAGATTCAAAGAGAGTGAGATGCCAGCTCCTTTCATTCAGTCAGTAGCTTCAGTCATTTCTGGACGTTTTTCAATGGCAAAAATCAATGAATATTGTAAATGCACAAAAAGTAATTTCTCCGCATTGCAAGGTGCAATTCTGAAATTTTTTGCTTTTTCCTGCTCCTCTTAGCATGATAAAGAAGATTCAAAGAGAGTGAGATGCCAGCTCCTTTCATTCAGTCAGTAGCTTCAAACATTTCTGGTAAAAACATTTCTGGACGTTTTTCAATGGCAAAAATCAATGAATATTGTAAATGCACAAACAGTAATATCTCCACATTGCAAGGTGCAATTCTGAAATTTTTTGCTTTTTCCTGCTAATCCTAGCATGATAAAGAAGATTCAAATAGAGTGAGATGCCAGCTCCTTTCATTCAGTCAGTAGCTTCAAACATTTCTGGACGTTTTTCAATGGCAAAATTCAATGAATATTGTAAATGCACAAACAGTAATATCTCCACATTGCAAGGTGCAATTCTGAAATTTTTTGCTTTTTCCTGCTAATCCTAGCATGATAAAGAAGATTCAAAGAGAGTGAGATGCCAGCTCCTTTCATTCAGTCAGTAGCTTCAATCATTTCTGGACGTTTTTCAATGGCAAAAATCAATGAATATTGTAAATGCACAAACAGTAATTTCTCCGCATTGCAAGGTGCAATTCTGAAATTTTTTGCTTTTTCCTGCTCCTCTTAGCATGATAAAGAAGATTCAAAGAGAGTGAGATGCCAGCTCCTTTCATTCAGTCAGTAGCTTCAATCATTTCTGGATGTTTTTCAATGGCAAAAATCAATGAATATTGTAAATGCACAAACAGTAATTTCTCCGCATTGCAAGGTGCAATTCTGAAATTTTTTGCTTTTTCCTGCTCCTCTTAGCATGATAAAGAAGATTCAAAGAGAGTGAGATGCCAGCTCCTTTCATTCAGTCAGTAGCTTCAATCATTTCTGGTATATGAATAACATGATGTTTTTCAATGGCAAAAATCAATGAATATTGTAAATGCACAAACAGTAATTTCTCCGCATTGCAAGGTGCAATTCTGAAATTTTTTGCTTTTTCCTGCTCCTCTTAGCATGATAAAGAAGATTCAAAGAGAGTGAGATGCCAGCTCCTTTCATTCAGTCAGTAGCTTCAATCATTTCTGGACGTTTTTCAATGGCAAAAATCAATGAATATTGTAAATGCACAAACAGTAATTTCTCCGCATTGCAAGATGCAATTCTGAAATTTTTTGCTTTTTCCTGCTCCTCTTAGCATGATAAAGAAGATTCAAAGAGAGTGAGATGCCAGCTCCTTTCATTCAGTCAGTAGCTTCAGTCATTTCTGGACGTTTTTCAATGGCAAAAATCAATGAATATTGTAAATGCACAAACAGTAATTTCTCCGCATTGCAAAGTGCAATTCTGAAATTTTTTGCTTTTTCCTGCTCCTCTTAGCATGATAAAGAAGATTCAAAGAGAGTGAGATGCCAGCTCCTTTCATTCAGTCAGTAGCTTCAAACATTTCTGGTATAAACATTTCTGGATGTTTTTCAATGGCAAAAATCAATGAATATTGTAAATGCACAAACAGTAATATCTCCACATTGCAAGGTGCAATGCTGAAATTTTTTGCTTTTTCCTGCTAATCCTAGGATGATAAAGAAGATTCAAATAGAGTGAGATGCCAGCTCCTTTCATTCAGTCAGTAGCTTCAAACATTTCTGGACGTTTTTCAATGGCAAAAATCAATGAATATTGTAAATGCACAAACAGTAATATCTCCACATTGCAAGGTGCAATTCTGAAATTTTTTGCTTTTTCCTGCTAATCCTAGCATGATAAAGAAGATTCAAAGAGAGTGAGATGTCAGCTCCTTTCATTCAGTCAGTAGCTTCAAACATTTCTGGTATATGAATAACATGATGTTTTTCAATGGCAAAAATCAATGAATATTGTAAATGCACAAACAGTAATATCTCCACATTGCAAGGTGCAATTCTGAAATTTTTTGCTTTTTCCTGCTAATCCTAGCATGATAAAGAAGATTCAAAGAGAGTGAGATGCCAGCTCCTTTCATTCAGTCAGTAGCTTCAAACATTTCTGGACGTTTTTCAATGGCAAAAATCAATGAATATTGTAAATGCACAAACAGTAATATCTCCACATTGCAAGGTGCAATTCTGAAATTTTTTGCTTTTTCCTGCTACTCCTAGCATGATAAAGAAGATTCAAAGAGAGTGAGATGCCAGCTCCTTTCATTCAGTCAGTAGCTTCAAACATTTCTGGACGTTTTTCAATGGCAAAAATCAATGAATATTGTAAATGCACAAACAGTAATATCTCCACATTGCAAGGTGCAATTCTGAAATTTTTTGCTTTTTCCTGCTAATCCTAGCATGATAAAGAAGATTCAAAGAGAGTGAGATGCCAGCTCCTTTCATTCAGTCAGTAGCTTCAAACATTTCTGGACGTTTTTCAATGGCAAAAATCAATGAATATTGTAAATGCACAAACAGTAATTTCTCCGCATTGCAAGGTGCAATTCTGAAATTTTTTGCTTTTTCCTGCTCCTCTTAGCATGATAAAGAAGATTCAAAGAGAGTGAGATGCCAGCTCCTTTCATTCAGTCAGTAGCTTCAATCATTTCTGGTATATGAATAACATGATGTTTTTCAATGGCTAAAATCAATGAATATTGTAAATGCACAAACAGTAATTTCTCCGCATTGCAAGGTGCAATTCTGAAATTTTTTGCTTTTTCCTGCTCCTCTTAGCATGATAAAGAAGATTCAAAGAGAGTGAGATGCCAGCTCCTTTCATTCAGTCAGTAGCTTCAATCATTTCTGGACGTTTTTCAATGGCAAAAATCAATGAATATTGTAAATGCACAAACAGTAATTTCTCCGCATTGCAAGGTGCAATTCTGAAATTTTTTGCTTTTTCCTGCTCCTCTTAGCATGATAAACAAGATTCAAAGAGAGTGAGATGCCAGCTCCTTTCATTCAGTCAGTAGCTTCAATCATTTCTGGACGTTTTTCAATGGCAAAAATCAATGAATATTGTAAATGCACAAACAGTAATTTCTCCGCATTGCAAGGTGCAATTCTGAAATTTTTTGCTTTTTCCTGCTCCTCTTAGCATGATAAAGAAGATTCAAAGAGAGTGAGATGCCAGCTCCTTTCATTCAGTCAGTAGCTTCAAACATTTCTGGTATATGAATAACATGATGTTTTTCAATGGCAAAAATCAATGAATATTGTAAATGCACAAACAGTAATTTCTCCGCATTGCAAGGTGCAAGTCTGAAATTTTTTGCTTTTTCCTGCTCCTCTTAGCATGATAAAGAAGATTCAAAGAGAGTGAGATGCCAGCTCCTTTCATTCAGTCAGTAGCTTCAAACATTTCTGGTATATGAATAACATGATGTTTTTCAATGGCAAAAATCAATGAATATTGTAAATGCACAAACAGTAATTTCTCTGGATTGCAAGGTGCAATTCTGAATTTTTTTGCTTTTTCCTGCTCCTCTTAGCATGATAAAGAAGATTCAAAGAGTGTGAGATGCCAGCTACTTTCATTCAGTCAGTAGCTTCAATCATTTCTGGACGTTTTTCAATGGTAAAAATCAATGAATATTGTAAATGCACAAACAGTAATTTCTCCACATTGCAAGGTGCAATTCTGAAATTTTTTGCTTTTTCCTGCTCCTCTAAGCATGATAAAGAAGATTCAAAGAGAGTGAGATGCCAGCTCCTTTCATTCAGTCAGTAGCTTCAAACATTTCTGGTATATGAATAACATGATGTTTTTCAATGGCAAAAATCAATGAATATTGTAAATGCACAAACAGTAATTTCTCCGCATTGCAAGGTGCAATTCTGAAATTTTTTGCTTTTTCCTGCTCCTCTTAGCATGATAAAGAAGATTCAAAGAGAGTGAGATGCCAGCTCCTTTCATTCAGTCAGTAGCTTCAATCATTTCTGGACGTTTTTCAATGGCAAAAATCAATGAATATTGTAAATGCACAAACAGTAATTTCTCCGCATTGCAAGGTGCAATTCTGAAATTTTTTGCTTTTTCCTGCTCCTCTTAGCATGACAAAGAAGATTCAAAGAGAGTAAGATGCCAGCTCCTTTCATTCAGTCAGTAGCTTCTATCATTTCTGGTATATGAATAACATGATGTTTTTCAATGGCAAAAATCAATGAATATTGTAAATGCACAAACAGTAATTTCTCCGCATTGCAAGGTGCAATTCTGAAATTTTTTGCTTTTTCCTGCTCCTCTTAGCATGATAAAGAAGATTCAAAGAGAGTGAGATGCCAGCTCCTTTCATTCAGTCAGTAGCTTCAATCATTTCTGGACGTTTTTCAATGGCAAAAATCAATGAATATTGTAAATGCACAAACAGTAATTTCTCCGCATTGCAAGGTGCAATTCTGAAATTTTTTGCTTTTTCCTGCTCCTCTTAGCATGATAAAGAAGATTCAAAGAGAGTGAGATGCCAGCTCCTTTCATTCAGTCAGTAGCTTCAATCATTTCTGGATGTTTTTCAATGGCAAAAATCAATGAATATTGTAAATGCACAAACTGTAATTTCTCCGCATTGCAAGGTGCAATTCTGAAATTTTTTGCTTTTTCCTGCTCCTCTTAGCATGATAAAGAAGATTCAAAGAGAGTGAGATGCCAGCTCCTTTCATTCAGTCAGTAGCTTCAATCATTTCTGGACGTTTTTCAATGGCAAAAATCAATGAATATTGTAAATGCACAAACAGTAATTTCTCCGCATTGCAAGGTGCAATTCTGAAATTTTTTGCTTTTTCCTGCTCCTCTTAGCATGATAAAGAAGATTCAAAGAGAGTGAGATGCCAGCTCCTTTCATTCAGTCAGTACCTTCAATCATTTCTGGATGTTTTTCAATGGCAAAAATCAATGAATATTGTAAATGCACAAACAGTAATTTCTCCGCATTGCAAGGTGCAATTCTGAAATTTTTTGCTTTTTCCCGCTCCTCTTAGCATGATAAAGAAGATTCAAAGAGAGTGAGGTGCCAGCTCCTTTCATTCAGTCAGTAGCTTCAAACATTTCTGGTATATGAATAACATGTTTTTCAATGGCAAAAATCATTGAATATTGTAAATGCACAAACAGTAATTTCTCCGCATTGCAAGGTGCAATTCTGAAATTTTTTGCTTTTTCCTGCTCCTCTTAGCATGATAAAGAAGATTCAAAGAGAGTGAGATGCCAGCTCCTTTCATTCAGTCAGTAGCTTCAATCATTTCTGGACGTTTTTCAATGGCAAAAATCAATGAATATTGTAAATGCACAAACAGTAATTTCTCCGCATTGCAAGGTGCAATTCTGAAATTTTTTGCTTTTTCCTGCTCCTCTTAGCATGATAAAGAAGATTCAAAGAGAGTGAGATGCCAGCTCCTTTCATTCAGTCAGTAGCTTCAATCATTTCTGGACGTTTTTCAATGGCAAAAATCAATGAATATTGTAAATGCACAAACAGTAATTTCTCCGCATTGCAAGGTGCAATTCTGAAATTTTTTGCTTTTTCCTGCTCCTCTTAGCATGATAAAGAAGATTCAAAGAGAGTGAGATGCCAGCTCCTTTCATTCAGTCAGTAGCTTCAAACATTTCTGGTATATGAATAACATGATGTTTTTCAATGGCAAAAATCAATGAATATTGTAAATGCACAAACAGTAATTTCTCCGCATTGCAAGGTGCAAGTCTGAAATTTTTTGCTTTTTCCTGCTCCTCTTAGCATGATAAAGAAGATTCAAAGAGAGTGAGATGCCAGCTACTTTCATTCAGTCAGTAGCTTCAATCATTTCTGGACGTTTTTCAATGGTAAAAATCAATGAATATTGTAAATGCACAAACAGTAATTTCTCCACATTGCAAGGTGCAATTCTGAAATTTTTGAATTTTTCCTGCTCCTCTTAGCATGATAAAGAAGATTCAAAGAGAGTGAGATGCCAGCTCCTTTCATTCAGTCAGTAGCTTCAAACATTTCTGGTATATGAATAACATGATGTTTTTCAATGGCAAAAATCAATGAATATTGTAAATGCACAAACAGTAATTTCTCCGCATTGCAAGGTGCAATTCTGAAATTTTTTGCTTTTTCCTGCTCCTCTTAGCATGATAAAGAAGATTCAAAGAGAGTGAGATGCCAGCTACTTTCATTCAGTCAGTAGCTTCAATCATTTCTGGACGTTTTTCAATGGTAAAAATCAATGAATATTGTAAATGCACAAACAGTAATTTCTCCACATTGCAAGGTGCAATTCTGAAATTTTTTGCTTTTTCCTGCTCCTCTTAGCATGATAAAGAAGATTCAAAGAGAGTGAGATGCCAGCTCCTTTCATTCAGTCAGTAGCTTCAAACATTTCTGGTATATGAATAACATGATGTTTTTCAATGGCAAAAATCAATGAATATTGTAAATGCACAAACAGTAATTTCTCCGCATTGCAAGGTGCAATTCTGAAATTTTTTGCTTTTTCCTGCTCCTCTTAGCATGATAAAGAAGATTCAAAGAGAGTGAGATGCCAGCTCCTTTCATTCAGTCAGTAGCTTCAATCATTTCTGGACGTTTTTCAATGGCAAAAATCAATGAATATTGTAAATGCACAAACAGTAATTTCTCCGCATTGCAAGGTGCAATTCTGAAATTTTTTGCTTTTTCCTGCTCCTCTTAGCATGATAAAGAAGATTCAAAGAGAGTGAGATGCCAGCTCCTTTCATTCAGTCAGTAGCTTCAATCATTTCTGGACGTTTTTCAATGGCAAAAATCAATGAATATTGTAAATGCACAAACAGTAATTTCTCCGCATTGCAAGGTGCAATTCTGAAATTTTTTGCTTTTTCCTGCTCCTCTTAGCATGATAAAGAAGATTCAAAGAGAGTGAGATGCCAGCTCCTTT
This sequence comes from Phyllobates terribilis, assembly GCF_046119375.1. Taxonomy (NCBI): domain Eukaryota; kingdom Metazoa; phylum Chordata; class Amphibia; order Anura; family Dendrobatidae; genus Phyllobates; species Phyllobates terribilis. Next base: position 275,738 of record NW_027363839.1, read on the forward strand.
CATTCAGTCAGTAGCTTCAAACATTTCTGGTATATGAATAACATGATGTTTTTCAATGGCAAAAATCAATGAATATTGTAAATGCACAAACAGTAATTTCTCCGCATTGCAAGGTGCAATTCTGAAATTTTTTGCTTTTTCCTGCTCCTCTTAGCATGATAAAGAAGATTCAAAGAGAGTGAGATGCCAGCTCCTTTCATTCAGTCAGTAGCTTCAATCATTTCTGGACGTTTTTCAATGGCAAAAATCAATGAATATTGTAAATGCACAAACAGTAATTTCTCCGCATTGCAAGGTGCAATTCTGAAATTTTTTGCTTTTTCCTGCTCCTCTTAGCATGATAAAGAAGATTCAAAGAGAGTGAGATGCCAGCTCCTTTCATTCAGTCAGTAGCTTCAATCATTTCTGGACGTTTTTCAATGGCAAAAATCAATGAATATTGTAAATGCACAAACAGTAATTTCTCCGCATTGCAAGGTGCAATTCTGAAATTTTTTGCTTTTTCCTGCTCCTCTTAGCATGACAAAGAAGATTCAAAGAGAGTAAGATGCCAGCTCCTTTCATTCAGTCAGTAGCTTCAATCATTTCTGGTATATGAATAACATGATGTTTTTCAATGGCAAAAATCAATGAATATTGTAAATGCACAAACAGTAATTTCTCCGCATTGCAAGGTGCAATTCTGAAATTTTTTGCTTTTTCCTGCTCCTCTTAGCATGATAAAGAAGATTCAAAGAGAGTGAGATGCCAGCTCCTTTCATTCAGTCAGTAGCTTCAATCATTTCTGGACGTTTTTCAATGGCAAAAATCAATGAATATTGTAAATGCACAAACAGTAATTTCTCCGCATTGCAAGGTGCAATTCTGAAATTTTTTGCTTTTTCCTGCTCCTCTTAGCATGATAAAGAAGATTCAAAGAGAGTGAGATGCCAGCTCCTTTCATTCAGTCAGTAGCTTCAATCATTTCTGGACGTTTTTCAATGGCAAAAATCAATGAATATTGTAAATGCACAAACAGTAATTTCTCCGCATTGCAAGGTGCAATTCTGAAATTTTTTGCTTTTTCCTGCTCCTCTTAGCATGATAAAGAAGATTCAAAGAGAGTGAGATGCCAGCTCCTTTCATTCAGTCAGTAGCTTCAATCATTTCTGGACGTTTTTCAATGGCAAAAATCAATGAATATTGTAAATGCACAAACAGTAATTTCTCCGCATTGCAAGGTGCAATTCTGAAATTTTTTGCTTTTTCCTGCTCCTCTTAGCATGATAAAGAAGATTCAAAGAGAGTGAGATGCCAGCTCCTTTCATTCAGTCAGTAGCTTCAATCATTTCTGGACGTTTTTCAATGGCAAAAATCAATGAATATTGTAAATGCACAAACAGTAATTTCTCCGCATTGCAAGGTGCAATTCTGAAATTTTTTGCTTTTTCCTGCTCCTCTTAGCATGATAAAGAAGATTCAAAGAGAGTGAGATGCCAGCTCCTTTCATTCAGTCAGTAGCTTCAATCATTTCTGGTATATGAATAACATGATGTTTTTCAATGGCAAAAATCAATGAATATTGTAAATGCACAAACAGTAATTTCTCCGCATTGCAAGTTGCAATTCTGAAATTTTTTGCTTTTTCCTGCTCCTCTTAGCATGATAAAGAAGATTCAAAGAGAGTGAGATGCCAGCTCCTTTAATTCAGTCAGTAGCTTCAATCATTTCTGGACGTTTTTCAATGGCAAAAATCAATGAATATTGTAAATGCACAAACAGTAATTTCTCCGCATTGCAAGGTGCAATTCTGAAATTTTTTGCTTTTTCCTGCTCCTCTTAGCATGATAAAGAAGATTCAAAGAGAGTGAGATGCCAGCTCCTTTCATTCAGTCAGTAGCTTCAATCATTTCTGGACGTTTTTCAATGGCAAAAATCAATGAATATTGTAAATGCACAAACAGTAATTTCTCCGCATTGCAAGGTGCAATTCTGAAATTTTTTGCTTTTTCCTGCTCCTCTTAGCATGATAAAGAAGATTCAAAGAGAGTGAGATGCCAGCTCCTTTCATTCAGTCAGTAGCTTCAAACATTTCTGGTATATGAATAACATGATGTTTTTCAATGGCAAAAATCAATGAATATTGTAAAAGCACAAACAGTAATTTCTCCGCATTGCAAGGTGCAATTCTGAAATTTTTTGCTTTTTCCTGCTCCTCTTAGCATGATAAAGAAGATTCAAAGAGAGTGAGATGCCAGCTCCTTTCATTCAGTCAGTAGCTTCAATCATTTCTGGACGTTTTTCAATGGCAAAAATCAATGAATATTGTAAAAGCACAAACAGTAATTTCTCCGCATTGCAAGGTGCAATTCTGAAATTTTTTGCTTTTTCCTGCTCCTCTTAGCATGATAAAGAAGATTCAAAGAGAGTGAGATGCCAGCTCCTTTCATTCAGTCAGTAGCTTCAATCATTTCTGGACGTTTTTCAATGGCAAAAATCAATGAATATTGTAAATGCACAAACAGTAATTTCTCCGCATTGCAAGGTGCAATTCTGAAATTTTTTGCTTTTTCCTGCTCCTCTTAGCATGATAAAGAAGATTCAAAGAGAGTGAGATGCCAGCTCCTTTCATTCAGTCAGTAGCTTCAAACATTTCTGGTATATGAATAACATGATGTTTTTCAATGGCAAAAATCAATGAATATTGTAAAAGCACAAACAGTAATTTCTCCGCATTGCAAGGTGCAATTCTGAAATTTTTTGCTTTTTCCTGCTCCTCTTAGCATGATAAAGAAGATTCAAAGAGAGTGAGATGCCAGCTCCTTTCATTCAGTCAGTAGCTTCAATCATTTCTGGACGTTTTTCAATGGCAAAAATCAATGAATATTGTAAAAGCACAAACAGTAATTTCTCCGCATTGCAAGGTGCAATTCTGAAATTTTTTGCTTTTTCCTGCTCCTCTTAGCATGATAAAGAAGATTCAAAGAGAGTGAGATGCCAGCTCCTTTCATTCAGTCAGTAGCTTCAATCATTTCTGGACGTTTTTCAATGGCAAAAATCAATGAATATTGTAAATGCACAAACAGTAATTTCTCCGCATTGCAAGGTGCAATTCTGAAATTTTTTGCTTTTTCCTGCTCCTCTTAGCATGATAAAGAAGATTCAAAGAGAGTGAGATGCCAGCTCCTTTCATTCAGTCAGTAGCTTCAATCATTTCTGGTATATGAATAACATGATGTTTTTCAATGGCAAAAATCAATGAATATTGTAAATGCACAAACAGTAATTTCTCCGCATTGCAAGTTGCAATTCTGAAATTTTTTGCTTTTTCCTGCTCCTCTTAGCATGATAAAGAAGATTCAAAGAGAGTGAGATGCCAGCTCCTTTCATTCAGTCAGTAGCTTCAATCATTTCTGGACGTTTTTCAATGGCAAAAATCAATGAATATTGTAAATGCACAAACAGTAATTTCTCCGCATTGCAAGGTGCAATTCTGAAATTTTTTGCTTTTTCCTGCTCCTCTTAGCATGATAAAGAAGATTCAAAGAGAGTGAGATGCCAGCTCCATTCATTCAGTCAGTAGCTTCAATCATTTCTGGACGTTTTTCAATGGCAAAAATCAATGAATATTGTAAATGCACAAACAGTAATTTCTCCGCATTGCAAGGTGCAATTCTGAAATTTTTTGCTTTTTCCTGCTCCTCTTAGCATGATAAAGAAGATTCAAAGAGAGTGAGATGCCAGCTCCTTTCATTCAGTCAGTAGCTTCAAACATTTCTGGTATATGAATAACATGATGTTTTTCAATGGCAAAAATCAATGAATATTGTAAAAGCACAAACAGTAATTTCTCCGCATTGCAAGGTGCAATTCTGAAATTTTTTGCTTTTTCCTGCTCCTCTTAGCATGATAAAGAAGATTCAAAGAGAGTGAGATGCCAGCTCCTTTCATTCAGTCAGTAGCTTCAATCATTTCTGGACGTTTTTCAATGGCAAAAATCAATGAATATTGTAAATGCACAAACAGTAATTTCTCCGCATTGCAAGGTGCAATTCTGAAATTTTTTGCTTTTTCCTGCTCCTCTTAGCATGATAAAGAAGATTCAAAGAGAGTGAGATGCCAGCTCCTTTCATTCAGTCAGTAGCTTCAATCATTTCTGGTATATGAATAACATGATGTTTTTCAATGGCAAAAATCAATGAATATTGTAAATGCACAATCAGTAATTTCTCCACATTGCAAGGTGCAATTCTGAAATTTTTTTCTTTTTCCTGCTCCTCTTAGCATGATAAAGAAGATTCAAAGAGAGTGAGATGCCAGCTCCTTTCATTCAGTCAGTAGCTTCAATCATTTCTGGACGTTTTTCAATGGCAAAAATCAATGAATATTGTAAATGCACAAACAGTAATTTCTCCGCATTGCAAGGTGCAATTCTGAAATTTTTTGCTTTTTCCTGCTCCTCTTAGCATGATAAAGAAGATTCAAAGAGAGCGAGATGCCAGCTCCTTTCATTCAGTCAGTAGCTTCAATCATTTCTGGTATATGAATAACATGATGTTTTTCAATGGCAAAAATCAATGAATATTGTAAATGCACAAACAGTAATTTCTCCGCATTGCAAGGTGCAATTCTGAAATTTTTTGCATTTTCCTGCTCCTCTTAGCATGATAAAGAAGATTCAAAGAGAGTGAGATGCCAGCTCCTTTCATTCAGTCAGTAGCTTCAATCATTTCTGGACGTTTTTCAATGGCAAAAATCAATGAATATTGTAAATGCACAAACAGTAATTTCTCCGCATTGCAAGGTGCAATTCTGAAATTTTTTGCTTTTTCCTGCTCCTCTTAGCATGATAAAGAAGATTCAAAGAGAGTGAGATGCCAGCTCCTTTCATTCAGTCAGTAGCTTCAATCATTTCTGGACGTTTTTCAATGGCAAAAATCAATGAATATTGTAAATGCACAAACAGTAATTTCTCCGCATTGCAAGGTGCAATTCTGAAATTTTTTGCTTTTTCCTGCTCCTCTTAGCATGATAAAGAAGATTCAAAGAGAGTGAGATGCCAGCTCCTTTCATTCAGTCAGTAGCTTCAATCATTTCTGGTATATGAATAACATGATGTTTTTCAATGGCAAAAATCAATGAATATTGTAAATGCACAAACAGTAATTTCTCCGCATTGCAAGGTGCAATTCTGAAATTTTTTGCTTTTTCCTGCTCCTCTTAGCATGATAAAGAAGATTCAAAGAGAGTGAGATGCCAGCTCCTTTCATTCAGTCAGCAGCTTCAATCATTTCTGGACATTTTTCAATGGCAAAAATCAATGAATATTGTAAATGCACAAACAGTAATTTCTCCGCATTGCAAGGTGCAATTCTGAAATTTTTTGCTTTTTCCTGCTCCTCTTAGCATGATAAAGAAGATTCAAAGAGAGTGAGATGCCAGCTCCTTTCATTCAGTCAGTAGCTTCAAACATTTCTGGTATATGAATAACATGATGTTTTTCAATGGCAAAAATCAATGAATATTGTAAAAGCACAAACAGTAATTTCTCCGCATTGCAAGGTGCAATTCTGAAATTTTTTGCTTTTTCCTGCTCCTCTTAGCATGATAAAGAAGATTCAAAGAGAGTGAGATGCCAGCTCCTTTCATTCAGTCAGTAGCTTCAATTATTTCTGGACGTTTTTCAATGGCAAAAATCAATGAATATTGTAAATGCACAAACAGTAATTTCTCCGCATTGCAAGGTGCAATTCTGAAATTTTTTGCTTTTTCCTGCTCCTCTTAGCATGATAAAGAAGATTCAAAGAGAGTGAGATGCCAGCTCCTTTCATTCAGTCAGTAGCTTCAATCATTTCTGGACGTTTTTCAATGGCAAAAATCAATGAATATTGTAAATGCACAAACAGTAATTTCTCCGCATTGCAAGGTGCAATTCTGAAATTTTTTGCTTTTTCCTGCTCCTCTTTGCATGATAAAGAAGATTCAAAGAGAGTGAGATGCCAGCTCCTTTCATTCAGTCAGTAGCTTCAATCATTTCTGGTATATGAATAACATGATGTTTTTCAATGGCAAAAATCAATGAATATTGTAAATGCACAAACAGTAATTTCTCCGCATTGCAAGGTGCAATTCTGAAATTTTTGGCTTTTTCCTGCTCCTCTTAGCATGATAAAGAAGATTCAAAGAGAGTGAGATGCCAGCTCCTTTCATTCAGTCAGTAGCTTCAATCATTTCTGGATGTTTTTCAATGGCAAAAATCAATGAATATTGTAAATGCACAAACAGTAATTTCTCCGCATTGCAAGGTGCAATTCTGAAATTTCTTGCATTTTCCTGCTCCTCTTAGCATGATAAAGAAGATTCAAAGAGAGTGAGATGCCAGCTCCTTTCATTCAGTCAGTAGCTTCAATCATTTCTGGACGTTTTTCAATGGCAAAAATCAATGAATATTGTAAATGCACAAACAGTAATTTCTCCGCATTGCAAGGTGCAATTCTGAAATTTTTTGCTTTTTCCTGCTCCTCTTAGCATGATAAAGAAGATTCAAAGAGAGTGAGATGCCAGCTCCTTTCATTCAGTCAGTAGCTTCAAACATTTCTGGTATATGAATAACATGATGTTTTTCAATGGCAAAAATCAATGAATATTGTAAATGCACAAACAGTAATTTCTCCGCATTGCAAGGTGCAATTCTGAAATTTTTTGCTTTTTCCTGCTCCTCTTAGCATGATAAAGAAGATTCAAAGAGAGTGAGATGCCAGCTCCTTTCATTCAGTCAGTAGCTTCAATCATTTCTGGACGTTTTTCAATGGCAAAAATCAATGAATATTGTAAATGCACAAACAGTAATTTCTCCGCATTGCAAGGTGCAATTCTGAAATTTTTTGCTTTTTCCTGCTCCTCTTAGCATGATAAAGAAGATTCAAAGAGAGTGAGATGCCAGCTTCTTTCATTCAGTCAGTAGCTTCAAAAATTTCTGGGATATGAATAACATGATGTTTTTCAATGGCAAAAATTAATGAATATTGTAAATGCACAAACAGTAATTTCTCCGCATTGCAAGGTGCAATTCTGAAATTTTTTGCTTTTTCCTGCTCCTCTTAGCATGATAAAGAAGATTCAAAGAGAGTGAGATGCCAGCTCCTTTCATTCAGTCAGTAGCTTCAATCATTTCTGGACGTTTTTCAATGGCAAAAATCAATGAATATTGTAAATGCACAAACAGTAATTTCTCCGCATTGCAAGGTGCAATTCTGAAATTTTTTGCTTTTTCCTGCTCCTCTTAGCATGATAAAGAAGATTCAAAGAGAGTGAGATGCCAGCTCCTTTCATTCAGTCAGTAGCTTCAATCATTTCTGGACGTTTTTCAATGGCAAAAATCAATGAATATTGTAAATGCACAAACAGTAATTTCTCCGCATTGCAAGGTGCAATTCTGAAATTTTTTGCTTTTTCCTGCTCCTCTTAGCATGATAAAGAAGATTCAAAGAGAGTGAGATGCCAGCTCCTTTCATTCACTCAGTAGTTTCAATCATTTCTGGTATATGAATAACATGATGTTTTTCAATGGCAAAAATCAATGAATATTGTAAATGCACAAACAGTAATTTCTCCGCATTGCAAGTTGCAATTCTGAAATTTTTTGCTTTTTCCTGCTCCTCTTAGCATGATAAAGAAGATTCAAAGAGAGTGAGATGCCAGCTCCTTTCATTCAGTCAGTAGCTTCAATCATTTCTGGACGTTTTTCAATGGCAAAAATCAATGAATATTGTAAATGCACAAACAGTAATTTCTCCGCATTGCAAGGTGCAATTCTGAAATTTTTTGCTTTTTCCTGCTCCTCTTAGCATGATAAAGAAGATTCAAAGAGAGTGAGATGCCAGCTCCTTTCATTCAGTCAGTAGCTTCAATCATTTCTGGACGTTTTTCAATGGCAAAAATCAATGAATATTGTAAATGCACAAACAGTAATTTCTCCGCATTGCAAGGTGCAATTCTGAAATTTTTTGCTTTTTCCTGCTCCTCTTAGCATGATAAAGAAGATTCAAAGAGAGTGAGATGCCAGCTCCTTTCATTCAGTCAGTAGCTTCAAACATTTCTGGTATATGAATAACATGATGTTTTTCAATGGCAAAAATCAATGAATATTGTAAATGCACAAACAGTAATTTCTCCGCATTGCAAGGTGCAATTCTGAAATTTTTTGCTTTTTCCTGCTCCTCTTAGCATGATAAAGAAGATTCAAAGAGAGTGAGATGCCAGCTCCTTTCATTCAGTCAGTAGCTTCAATCATTTCTGGACGTTTTTCAATGGCAAAAATCAATGAAGATTGTAAATGCACAAACAGTAATTTCTCCGCATTGCAAGGTGCAATTCTGAAATTTTTTGCTTTTTCCTGCTCCTCTTAGCATGATAAAGAAGATTCAAAGAGAGTGAGATGCCAGCTTCTTTCATTCAGTCAGTAGCTTCAAACATTTCTGGGATATGAATAACATGATGTTTTTCAATGGCAAAAATTAATGAATATTGTAAATGCACAAACAGTAATTTCTCCGCATTGCAAGGTGCAATTCTGAAATTTTTTGCTTTTTCCTGCTCCTCTTAGCATGATAAAGAAGATTCAAAGAGAGTGAGATGCCAGCTCCTTTCATTCAGTCAGTAGCTTCAATCATTTCTGGACGTTTTTCAATGGCAAAAATCAATGAATATTGTAAATGCACAAACAGTAATTTCTCCGCATTGCAAGGTGCAATTCTGAAATTTTTTGCTTTTTCCTGCTCCTCTTAGCATGATAAAGAAGATTCAAAGAGAGTGAGATGCCAGCTCCTTTCATTCAGTCAGTAGCTTCAATCATTTCTGGACGTTTTTCAATGGCAAAAATCAATGAATATTGTAAATGCACAAACAGTAATTTCTCCGCATTGCAAGGTGCAATTCTGAAATTTTTTGCTTTTTCCTGCTCCTCTTAGCATGATAAAGAAGATTCAAAGAGAGTGAGATGCCAGCTCCTTTCATTCAGTCAGTAGCTTCAATCATTTCTGGTATATGAATAACATGATGTTTTTCAATGGCAAAAATCAATGAATATTGTAAATGCACAAACAGTAATTTCTCCGCATTGCAAGGAGCAATTCTGAAATTTTTTGCTTTTTCCTGCTCCTCTTAGCATGATAAAGAAGATTCAAAGAGAGTGAGATGCCAGCTCCTTTCATTCAGTCAGTAGCTTCAATCATTTCTGGACGTTTTTCAATGGCAAAAATCAATGAATATTGTAAATGCACAAACAGTAATTTCTCCGCATTGCAAGGTGCAATTCTGAAATTTTTTGCTTTTTCCTGCTCCTCTTAGCATGATAAAGAAGATTCAAAGAGAGTGAGATGCCAGCTCCTTTCATTCAGTCAGTAGCTTCAATCATTTCTGGACGTTTTTCAATGGCAAAAATCAATGAATATTGTAAATGCACAAACAGTAATTTCTCCGCATTGCAAGGTGCAATTCTGAAATTTTTTGCTTTTTCCTGCTCCTCTTAGCATGATAAAGAAGATTCAAAGAGAGTGAGATGCCAGCTCCTTTCATTCAGTCAGTAGCTTCAAACATTTCTGGTATATGAATAACATGATGTTTTTCAATGGCAAAAATCAATGAATATTGTAAAAGCACAAACAGTAATTTCTCCGCATTGCAAGGTGCAATTCTGAAATTTTTTGCTTTTTCCTGCTCCTCTTAGCATGATAAAGAAGATTCAAAGAGAGTGAGATGCCAGCTCCTTTCATTCAGTCAGTAGCTTCAATCATTTCTGGACGTTTTTCAATGGCAAAAATCAATGAATATTGTAAATGCACAAACAGTAATTTCTCCGCATTGCAAGGTGCAATTCTGAAATTTTTTGCTTTTTCCTGCTCCTCTTAGCATGATAAAGAAGATTCAAAGAGAGTGAGATGCCAGCTCCTTTCATTCAGTCAGTAGCTTCAATCATTTCTGGTATATGAATAACATGATGTTTTTCAATGGCAAAAATCAATGAATATTGTAAATGCACAAACAGTAATTTCTCCACATTGCAAGGTGCAATTCTGAAATTTTTTGCTTTTTCCTGCTCCTCTTAGCATGATAAAGAAGATTCAAAGAGAGTGAGATGCCAGCTCCTTTCATTCAGTCAGTAGCTTCAATCATTTCTGGACGTTTTTCAATGGCAAAAATCAATGAATATTGTAAATGCACAAACAGTAATTTCTCCGCATTGCAAGGTGCAATTCTGAAATTTTTTGCTTTTTCCTGCTCCTCTTAGCATGATAAAGAAGATTCAAAGAGAGCGAGATGCCAGCTCCTTTCATTCAGTCAGTAGCTTCAATCATTTCTGGTATATGAATAACATGATGTTTTTCAATGGCAAAAATCAATGAATATTGTAAATGCACAAACAGTAATTTCTCCGCATTGCAAGGTGCAATTCTGAAATTTTTTGCTTTTTCCTGCTCCTCTTAGCATGATAAAGAAGATTCAAAGAGAGTGAGATGCCAGCTCCTTTCATTCAGTCAGTAGCTTCAATCATTTCTGGACGTTTTTCAATGGCAAAAATCAATGAATATTGTAAATGCACAAACAGTAATTTCTCCGCATTGCAAGGTGCAATTCTGAAATTTTTTGCTTTTTCCTGCTCCTCTTAGCATGATAAAGAAGATTCAAAGAGAGTGAGATGCCAGCTCCTTTCATTCAGTCAGTAGCTTCAATCATTTCTGGACGTTTTTCAATGGCAAAAATCAATGAATATTGTAAATGCACAAACAGTTATTTCTCCGCATTGCAAGGTGCAATTCTGAAATTTTTTGCTTTTTCCTGCTCCTCTTAGCATGATAAAGAAGATTCAAAGAGAGTGAGATGCCAGCTCCTTTCATTCAGTCAGTAGCTTCAATCATTTCTGGACGTTTTTCAATGGCAAAAATCAATGAATATTGTAAATGCACAAACAGTAATTTCTCCGCATTGCAAGGTGCAATTCTGAAATTTTTTGCTTTTTCCTGCTCCTCTTAGCATGATAAAGAAGATTCAAAGAGAGTGAGATGCCAGCTCCTTTCATTCAGTCAGTAGCTTCAATCATTTCTGGTATATGAATAACATGATGTTTTTCAATGGCAAAAATCAATGAATATTGTAAATGCACAAACAGTAATTTCTCCGCATTGCAAGGTGCAATTCTGAAATTTTTTGCTTTTTCCTGCTCCTCTTAGCATGATAAAGAAGATTCAAAGAGAGTGAGATGCCAGCTCCTTTCATTCAGTCAGCAGCTTCAATCATTTCTGGACATTTTTCAATGGCAAAAATCAATGAATATTGTAAATGCACAAACAGTAATTTCTCCGCATTGCAAGGTGCAATTCTGAAATTTTTTGCTTTTTCCTGCTCCTCTTAGCATGATAAAGAAGATTCAAAGAGAGTGAGATGCCAGCTCCTTTCATTCAGTCAGTAGCTTCAAACATTTCTGGTATATGAATAACATGATGTTTTTCAATGGCAAAAATCAATGAATATTGTAAAAGCACAAACAGTAATTTCTCCGCATTGCAAGGTGCAATTCTGAAATTTTTTGCTTTTTCCTGCTCCTCTTAGCATGATAAAGAAGATTCAAAGAGAGTGAGATGCCAGCTCCTTTCATTCAGTCAGTAGCTTCAATCATTTCTGGACGTTTTTCAATGGCAAAAATCAATGAATATTGTAAATGCACAAACAGTAATTTCTCCGCATTGCAAGGTGCAATTCTGAAATTTTTTGCTTTTTCCTGCTCCTCTTAGCATGATAAAGAAGATTCAAAGAGAGTGAGATGCCAGCTCCTTTCATTCAGTCAGTAGCTTCAATCATTTCTGGACGTTTTTCAATGGCAAAAATCAATGAATATTGTAAATGCACAAACAGTAATTTCTCCGCATTGCAAGGTGCAATTCTGAAATTTTTTGCTTTTTCCTGCTCCTCTTAGCATGATAAAGAAGATTCAAAGAGAGTGAGATGCCAGCTCCTTTCATTCAGTCAGTAGCTTCAATCATTTCTGGACGTTTTTCAATGGCAAAAATCAATGAATATTGTAAATGCACAAACAGTAATTTCTCCGCATTGCAAGGTGCAATTCTGAAATTTTTTGCTTTTTCCTGCTCCTCTTAGCATGATAAAGAAGATTCAAAGAGAGTGAGATGCCAGCTCCTTTCATTCAGTCAGTAGCTTCAATCATTTCTGGTATATGAATAACATGATGTTTTTCAATGGCAAAAATCAATGAATATTGTAAATGCACAAACAGTAATTTCTCCGCATTGCAAGGTGCAATTCTGAAATTTTTTGCTTTTTCCTGCTCCTCTTAGCATGATAAAGAAGATTCAAAGAGAGTGAGATGCCAGCTCCTTTCATTCAGTCAGCAGCTTCAATCATTTCTGGACATTTTTCAATGGCAAAAATCAATGAATATTGTAAATGCACAAACAGTAATTTCTCCGCATTGCAAGGTGCAATTCTGAAATTTTTTGCTTTTTCCTGCTCCTCTTAGCATGATAAAGAAGATTCAAAGAGAGTGAGATGCCAGCTCCTTTCATTCAGTCAGTAGCTTCAAACATTTCTGGTATATGAATAACATGATGTTTTTCAATGGCAAAAATCAATGAATATTGTAAAAGCACAAACAGTAATTTCTCCGCATTGCAAGGTGCAATTCTGAAATTTTTTGCTTTTTCCTGCTCCTCTTAGCATGATAAAGAAGATTCAAAGAGAGTGAGATGCCAGCTCCTTTCATTCAGTCAGTAGCTTCAATCATTTCTGGACGTTTTTCAATGGCAAAAATCAATGAATATTGTAAATGCACAAACAGTAATTTCTCCGCATTGCAAGGTGCAATTCTGAAATTTTTTGCTTTTTCCTGCTCCTCTTAGCATGATAAAGAAGATTCAAAGAGAGTGAGATGCCAGCTCCTTTCATTCAGTCACTAGCTTCAATCATTTCTGGTATATGAATAACATGATGTTTTTCAATGGCAAAAATCAATGAATATTGTAAATGCACAAACAGTAATTTCTCCGCATTGCAAGTTGCAATTCTGAAATTTTTTGCTTTTTCCTGCTCCTCTTAGCATGATAAAGAAGATTCAAAGAGAGTGAGATGCCAGCTCCTTTCATTCAGTCAGTAGCTTCAATTATTTCTGGACGTTTTTCAATGGCAAAAATCAATGAATATTGTAAATGCACAAACAGTAATTTCTCCGCATTGCAAGGTGCAATTCTGAAATTTTTTGCTTTTTCCTGCTCCTCTTAGCATGATAAAGAAGATTCAAAGAGAGTGAGATGCCAGCTCCTTTCATTCAGTCAGTTGCTTCAATCATTTCTGGACGTTTTTCAATGGCAAAAATCAGTGAATATTGTAAATGCACAAACAGTAATTTCTCCGCATTGCAAGGTGCAATTCTGAAATTTTTTGCTTTTTCCTGCTCCTCTTAGCATGATAAAGAAGATTCAAAGAGAGTGAGATGCCAGCTCCTTTCATTCAGTCAGTAGCTTCAATCATTTCTGGACGTTTTTCAATGGCAAAAATCAATGAATATTGTAAATGCACAAACAGTAATTTCTCCGCATTGCAAGGTGCAATTCTGAAATTTTTTGCTTTTTCCTGCTCCTCTTTGCATGATAAAGAAGATTCAAAGAGAGTGAGATGCCAGCTCCTTTCATTCAGTCAGTAGCTTCAATCATTTCTGGTATATGAATAACATGATGTTTTTCAATGGCAAAAATCAATGAATATTGTAAATGCACAAACAGTAACTTCTCCGCATTGCAAGGTGCAATTCTGAAATTTTTGGCTTTTTCCTGCTCCTCTTAGCATGATAAAGAAGATTCAAAGAGAGTGAGATGCCAGCTCCTTTCATTCAGTCAGTAGCTTCAATCATTTCTGGATGTTTTTCAATGGCAAAAATCAATGAATATTGTAAATGCACAAACAGTAATTTCTCCGCATTGCAAGGTGCAATTCTGAAATTTCTTGCATTTTCCTGCTCCTCTTAGCATGATAAAGAAGATTCAAAGAGAGTGAGATGCCAGCTCCTTTCATTCAGACAGTAGCTTCAATCATTTCTGGACGTTTTTCAATGGCAAAAATCAATGAATATTGTAAATGCACAAACAGTAATTTCTCCGCATTGCAAGGTGCAATTCTGAAATTTTTTGCTTTTTCCTGCTCCTCTTAGCATGATAAAGAAGATTCAAAGAGAGTGAGATGCCATCTCCTTTCATTCAGTCAGTAGCTTCAAACATTTCTGGTATATGAATAACATGATGTTTTTCAATGGCAAAAATCAATGAATATTGTAAATGCACAAACAGTAATTTCTCCGCATTGCAAGGTGCAATTCTGAAATTTTTTGCTTTTTCCTGCTCCTCTTAGTATGATAAAGAAGATTCAAAGAGAGTGAGATGCCAGCTCCTTTCATTCAGTCAGTAGCTTCAATCATTTCTGGTATATGAATAACATGATGTTTTTCAATGGCAAAAATCAATGAATATTGTAAATGCACAAACAGTAATTTCTCCACATTGCAAGTTGCAATTCTGAAATTTTTTGCTTTTTCCTGCTCCTCTTAGCATGATAAAGAAGATTCAAAGAGAGTGAGATGCCAGCTCCTTTCATTCAGTCAGTAGCTTCAATCATTTCTGGACGTTTTTCAATGGCAAAAATCAATGAATATTGTAAATGCACAAACAGTAATTTCTCCGCATTGCAAGGTGCAATTCTCAAATTTTTTGCTTTTTCCTGCTCCTCTTAGCATGATAAAGAAGATTCAAAGAGAGTGAGATGCCAGCTCCTTTCATTCAGTCAGTAGCTTCAATCATTTCTGGACGTTTTTCAATGGCAAAAATCAATGAATATTGTAAATGCACAAACAGTAATTTCTCCGCATTGCAAGGTGCAATTCTGAAATTTTTTGCTTTTTCCTGCTCCTCTTAGCATGATAAAGAAGATTCAAAGAGAGTGAGATGCCAGCTCCTTTCATTCAGTCAGTAGCTTCAAACATTTCTGGTATATGAATAACATGATGTTTTTCAATGGCAAAAATCAATGAATATTGTAAAAGCACAAACAGTAATTTCTCCGCATTGCAAGGTGCAATTCTGAAATTTTTTGCTTTTTCCTGCTCCTCTTAGCATGATAAAGAAGATTCAAAGAGAGTGAGATGCCAGCTCCTTTCATTCAGTCAGTAGCTTCAATCATTTCTGGACGTTTTTCAATGGCAAAAATCAATGAATATTGTAAATGCACAAACAGTAATTTCTCCGCATTGCAAGGTGCAATTCTGAAATTTTTTGCTTTTTCCTGCTCCTCTTAGCATGATAAAGAAGATTCAAAGAGAGTGAGATGCCAGCTCCTTTCATTCAGTCAGTAGCTTCAATCATTTCTGGTATCTGAATAACATGATGTTTTTCAATGGCAAAAATCAATGAATATTGTAAATGCACAAACAGTAATTTCTCCACATTGCAAGGTGCAATTCTGAAATTTTTTGCTTTTTCCTGCTCCTCTTAGCATGATAAAGAAGATTCAAAGAGAGTGAGATGCCAGCTCCTTTCATTCAGTCAGTAGCTTCAATCATTTCTGGACGTTTTTCAATGGCAAAAATCAATGAATATTGTAAATGCACAAACAGTAATTTCTCCGCATTGCAAGGTGCAATTCTGAAATTTTTTGCTTTTTCCTGCTCCTCTTAGCATGATAAAGAAGATTCAAAGAGAGCGAGATGCCAGCTCCTTTCATTCAGTCAGTAGCTTCAATCATTTCTGGTATATGAATAACATGATGTTTTTCAATGGCAAAAATCAATGAATATTGTAAATGCACAAACAGTAATTTCTCCGCATTGCAAGGTGCAATTCTGAAATTTTTTGCTTTTTCCTGCTCCTCTTAGCATGATAAAGAAGATTCAAAGAGAGTGAGATGCCAGCTCCTTTCATTCAGTCAGTAGCTTCAATCATTTCTGGACGTTTTTCAATGGCAAAAATCAATGAATATTGTAAATGCACAAACAGTAATTTCTCCGCATTGCAAGGTGCAATTCTGAAATTTTTTGCTTTTTCCTGCTCCTCTTAGCATGATAAAGAAGATTCAAAGAGAGTGAGATGCCAGCTCCTTTCATTCAGTCAGTAGCTTCAAACATTTCTAGTATATGAATAACATGATGTTTTTCAATGGCAAAAATCAATGAATATTGTAAATGCACAAACAGTAATTTCTCCGCATTGCAAGGTGCAATTCTGAAATTTTTTGCTTTTTTCTGCTCCTCTTAGCATGATAAAGAAGATTCAAAGAGAGTGAGATGCCAGCTCCTTTCATTCAGTCAGTAGCTTCAATCATTTCTGGTATATGAATAACATGATGTTTTTCAATGGCAAAAATCAATGAATATTGTAAATGCACAAACAGTAATTTCTCCGCATTGCAAGGTGCAATTCTGAAATTTTTTGCTTTTTCCTTCTCCTCTTAGCATGATAAAGAAGATTCAAAGAGAGTGAGATGCCAGCTCCTTTCATTCAGTCAGCAGCTTCAATCATTTCTGGACATTTTTCAATGGCAAAAATCAATGAATATTGTAAATGCACAAACAGTAATTTCTCCGCATTGCAAGGTGCAATTCTGAAATTTTTTGCTTTTTCCTGCTCCTCTTAGCATGATAAAGAAGATTCAAAGAGAGTGAGATGCCAGCTCCTTTCATTCAGTCAGTAGCTTCAAACATTTCTGGTATATGAATAACATGATGTTTTTCAATGGCAAAAATCAATGAATATTGTAAAAGCACAAACAGTAATTTCTCCGCATTGCAAGGTGCAATTCTGAAATTTTTTGCTTTTTCCTGCTCCTCTTAGCATGATAAAGAAGATTCAAAGAGAGTGAGATGCCAGCTCCTTTCATTCAGTCAGTAGCTTCAATCATTTCTGGACGTTTTTCAATGGCAAAAATCAATGAATATTGTAAGTGCACAAACAGTAATTTCTCCGCATTGCAAGGTGCAATTCTGAAATTTTTTGCTTTTTCCTGCTCCTCTTAGCATGATAAAGAAGATTCAAAGAGAGTGAGATGCCAGCTCCTTTCATTCAGTCAGTAGCTTCAATCATTTCTGGTATATGAATAACATGATGTTTTTCAATGGCAAAAATCAATGAATATTGTAAATGCACAAACAGTAATTTCTCCGCATTGCAAGTTGCAATTCAGAAATTTTTTGCTTTTTCCTGCTCCTCTTAGCATGATAAAGAAGATTCAAAGAGAGTGAGATGCCAGCTCCTTTCATTCAGTCAGTAGCTTCAATTATTTCTGGACGTTTTTCAATGGCAAAAATCAATGAATATTGTAAATGCACAAACAGTAATTTCTCCGCATTGCAAGGTGCAATTCTGAAATTTTTTGCTTTTTCCTGCTCCTCTTAGCATGATAAAGAAGATTCAAAGAGAGTGAGATGCCAGCTCCTTTCATTCAGTCAGTTGCTTCAATCATTTCTGGACGTTTTTCAATGGCAAAAATCAGTGAATATTGTAAATGCACAAACAGTAATTTCTCCGCATTGCAAGGTGCAATTCTGAAATTTTTTGCTTTTTTCTGCTCCTCTTAGCATGATAAAGAAGATTCAAAGAGAGTGAGATGCCAGCTCCTTTCATTCAGTCAGTAGCTTCAATCATTTCTGGTATATGAATAACATGATGTTTTTCAATGGCAAAAATCAATGAATATTGTAAATGCACAAACAGTAATTTCTCCGCATTGCAAGGTGCAATTCTGAAATTTTTTGCTTTTTCCTTCTCCTCTTAGCATGATAAAGAAGATTCAAAGAGAGTGAGATGCCAGCTCCTTTCATTCAGTCAGCAGCTTCAATCATTTCTGGACATTTTTCAATGGCAAAAATCAATGAATATTGTAAATGCACAAACAGTAATTTCTCCGCATTGCAAGGTGCAATTCTGAAATTTTTTGCTTTTTCCTGCTCCTCTTAGCATGATAAAGAAGATTCAAAGAGAGTGAGATGCCAGCTCCTTTCATTCAGTCAGTAGCTTCAAACATTTCTGGTATATGAATAACATGATGTTTTTCAATGGCAAAAATCAATGAATATTGTAAAAGCACAAACAGTAATTTCTCCGCATTGCAAGGTGCAATTCTGAAATTTTTTGCTTTTTCCTGCTCCTCTTAGCATGATAAAGAAGATTCAAAGAGAGTGAGATGCCAGCTCCTTTCATTCAGTCAGTAGCTTCAATCATTTCTGGACGTTTTTCAATGGCAAAAATCAATGAATATTGTAAGTGCACAAACAGTAATTTCTCCGCATTGCAAGGTGCAATTCTGAAATTTTTTGCTTTTTCCTGCTCCTCTTAGCATGATAAAGAAGATTCAAAGAGAGTGAGATGCCAGCTCCTTTCATTCAGTCAGTAGCTTCAATCATTTCTGGTATATGAATAACATGATGTTTTTCAATGGCAAAAATCAATGAATATTGTAAATGCACAAACAGTAATTTCTCCGCATTGCAAGTTGCAATTCTGAAATTTTTTGCTTTTTCCTGCTCCTCTTAGCATGATAAAGAAGATTCAAAGAGAGTGAGATGCCAGCTCCTTTCATTCAGTCAGTAGCTTCAATTATTTCTGGACGTTTTTCAATGGCAAAAATCAATGAATATTGTAAATGCACAAACAGTAATTTCTCCGCATTGCAAGGTGCAATTCTGAAATTTTTTGCTTTTTCCTGCTCCTCTTAGCATGATAAAGAAGATTCAAAGAGAGTGAGATGCCAGCTCCTTTCATTCAGTCAGTTGCTTCAATCATTTCTGGACGTTTTTCAATGGCAAAAATCAGTGAATATTGTAAATGCACAAACAGTAATTTCTCCGCATTGCAAGGTGCAATTCTGAAATTTTTTGCTTTTTCCTGCTCCTCTTAGCATGATAAAGAAGATTCAAAGAGAGTGAGATGCCAGCTCCTTTCATTCAGTCAGTAGCTTCAATCATTTCTGGACGTTTTTCAATGGCAAAAATCAATGAATATTGTAAATGCACAAACAGTAATTTCTCCGCATTGCAAGGTGCAATTCTGAAATTTTTTGCTTTTTCCTGCTCCTATTTGCATGATAAAGAAGATTCAAAGAGAGTGAGATGCCAGCTCCTTTCATTCAGTCAGTAGCTTCAATCATTTCTGGTATATGAATAACATGATGTTTTTCAATGGCAAAAATCAATGAATATTGTAAATGCACAAACAGTAATTTCTCCGCATTGCAAGGTGCAATTCTGAAATTTTTGGCTTTTTCCTGCTCCTCTTAGCATGATAAAGAAGATTCAAAGAGAGTGAGATGCCAGCTCCTTTCATTCAGTCAGTAGCTTCAATCATTTCTGGTATATGAATAACATGATGTTTTTCAATGGCAAAAATCAATGAATATTGTAAATGCACAAACAGTAATTTCTCCGCATTGCAAGTTGCAATTCTGAAATTTTTTGCTTTTTCCTGCTCCTCTTAGCATGATAAAGAAGATTCAAAGAGAGTGAGATGCCAGCTCCTTTCATTCAGTCAGTAGCTTCAATCATTTCTGGACGTTTTTCAATGGCAAAAATCAATGAATATTGTAAATGCACAAACCGTAATTTCTCCGCATTGCAAGGTGCAATTCTCAAATTTTTTGCTTTTTCCTGCTCCTCTTAGCATGATAAAGAAGATTCAAAGAGAGTGAGATGCCAGCTCCTTTCATTCAGTCAGTAGCTTCAATCATTTCTGGACGTTTTTCAATGGCAAAAATCAATGAATATTGTAAATGCACAAACAGTAATTTCTCCGCATTGCAAGGTGCAATTCTGAAATTTTTTGCTTTTTCCTGCTCCTCTTAGCATGATAAAGAAGATTCAAAGAGAGTGAGATGCCAGCTCCTTTCATTCAGTCAGTAGCTTCAAACATTTCTGGTATATGAATAACATGATGTTTTTCAATGGCAAAAATCAATGAATATTGTAAAAGCACAAACAGTAATTTCTCCGCATTGCAAGGTGCAATTCTGAAATTTTTTGCTTTTTCCTGCTCCTCTTAGCATGATAAAGAAGATTCAAAGAGAGTGAGATGCCAGCTCCTTTCATTCAGTCAGTAGCTTCAATCATTTCTGGACGTTTTTCAATGGCAAAAATCAATGAATATTGTAAATGCACAAACAGTAATTTCTCCGCATTGCAAGGTGCAATTCTGAAATTTTTTGCTTTTTCCTGCTCCTCTTAGCATGATAAAGAAGATTCAAAGAGAGTGAGATGCCAGCTCCTTTCATTCAGTCAGTAGCTTCAATCATTTCTGGTATCTGAATAACATGATGTTTTTCAATGGCAAAAATCAATGAATATTGTAAATGCACAAACAGTAATTTCTCCACATTGCAAGGTGCAATTCTGAAATTTTTTGCTTTTTCCTGCTCCTCTTAGCATGATAAAGAAGATTCAAAGAGAGTGAGATGCCAGCTCCTTTCATTCAGTCAGTAGCTTCAATCATTTCTGGACGTTTTTCAATGGCAAAAATCAATGAATATTGTAAATGCACAAACAGTAATTTCTCCGCATTGCAAGGTGCAATTCTGAAATTTTTTGCTTTTTCCTGCTCCTCTTAGCATGATAAAGAAGATTCAAAGAGAGCGAGATGCCAGCTCCTTTCATTCAGTCAGTAGCTTCAATCATTTCTGGTATATGAATAACATGATGTTTTTCAATGGCAAAAATCAATGAATATTGTAAATGCACAAACAGTAATTTCTCCGCATTGCAAGGTGCAATTCTGAAATTTTTTGCTTTTTCCTGCTCCTCTTAGCATGATAAAGAAGATTCAAAGAGAGTGAGATGCCAGCTCCTTTCATTCAGTCAGTAGCTTCAATCATTTCTGGACGTTTTTCAATGGCAAAAATCAATGAATATTGTAAATGCACAAACAGTAATTTCTCCGCATTGCAAGGTGCAATTCTGAAATTTTTTGCTTTTTCCTGCTCCTCTTAGCATGATAAAGAAGATTCAAAGAGAGTGAGATGCCAGCTCCTTTCATTCAGTCAGTAGCTTCAAACATTTCTAGTATATGAATAACATGATGTTTTTCAATGGCAAAAATCAATGAATATTGTAAATGCACAAACAGTAATTTCTCCGCATTGCAAGGTGCAATTCTGAAATTTTTTGCTTTTTCCTGCTCCTCTTAGCATGATAAAGAAGATTCAAAGAGAGTGAGATGCCAGCTCCTTTCATTCAGTCAGTAGCTTCAATCATTTCTGGACGTTTTTCAATGGCAAAAATCAATGAATATTGTAAATGCACAAACAGTAATTTCTCCGCATTGCAAGGTGCAATTCTGAAATTTTTTGCTTTTTTCTGCTCCTCTTAGCATGATAAAGAAGATTCAAAGAGAGTGAGATGCCAGCTCCTTTCATTCAGTCAGTAGCTTCAATCATTTCTGGTATATGAATAACATGATGTTTTTCAATGGCAAAAATCAATGAATATTGTAAATGCACAAACAGTAATTTCTCCGCATTGCAAGGTGCAATTCTGAAATTTTTTGCTTTTTCCTGCTCCTCTTAGCATGATAAAGAAGATTCAAAGAGAGTGAGATGCCAGCTCCTTTCATTCAGTCAGCAGCTTCAATCATTTCTGGACATTTTTCAATGGCAAAAATCAATGAATATTGTAAATGCACAAACAGTAATTTCTCCGCATTGCAAGGTGCAATTCTGAAATTTTTTGCTTTTTCCTGCTCCTCTTAGCATGATAAAGAAGATTCAAAGAGAGTGAGATGCCAGCTCCTTTCATTCAGTCAGTAGCTTCAAACATTTCTGGTATATGAATAACATGATGTTTTTCAATGGCAAAAATCAATGAATATTGTAAAAGCACAAACAGTAATTTCTCCGCATTGCAAGGTGCAATTCTGAAATTTTTTGCTTTTTCCTGCTCCTCTTAGCATGATAAAGAAGATTCAAAGAGAGTGAGATGCCAGCTCCTTTCATTCAGTCAGTAGCTTCAATCATTTCTGGACGTTTTTCAATGGCAAAAATCAATGAATATTGTAAGTGCACAAACAGTAATTTCTCCGCATTGCAAGGTGCAATTCTGAAATTTTTTGCTTTTTCCTGCTCCTCTTAGCATGATAAAGAAGATTCAAAGAGAGTGAGATGCCAGCTCCTTTCATTCAGTCAGTAGCTTCAATCATTTCTGGTATATGAATAACATGATGTTTTTCAATGGCAAAAATCAATGAATATTGTAAATGCACAAACAGTAATTTCTCCGCATTGCAAGTTGCAATTCTGAAATTTTTTGCTTTTTCCTGCTCCTCTTAGCATGATAAAGAAGATTCAAAGAGAGTGAGATGCCAGCTCCTTTCATTCAGTCAGTAGCTTCAATTATTTCTGGACGTTTTTCAATGGCAAAAATCAATGAATATTGTAAATGCACAAACAGTAATTTCTCCGCATTGCAAGGTGCAATTCTGAAATTTTTTGCTTTTTCCTGCTCCTCTTAGCATGATAAAGAAGATTCAAAGAGAGTGAGATGCCAGCTCCTTTCATTCAGTCAGTTGCTTCAATCATTTCTGGACGTTTTTCAATGGCAAAAATCAGTGAATATTGTAAATGCACAAACAGTAATTTCTCCGCATTGCAAGGTGCAATTCTGAAATTTTTTGCTTTTTCCTGCTCCTCTTAGCATGATAAAGAAGATTCAAAGAGAGTGAGATGCCAGCTCCTTTCATTCAGTCAGTAGCTTCAATCATTTCTGGACGTTTTTCAATGGCAAAAATCAATGAATATTGTAAATGCACAAACAGTAATTTCTCCGCATTGCAAGGTGCAATTCTGAAATTTTTGGCTTTTTCCTGCTCCTCTTAGCATGATAAAGAAGATTCAAAGAGAGTGAGATGCCAGCTCCTTTCATTCAGTCAGTAGCTTCAATCATTTCTGGTATATGAATAACATGATGTTTTTCAATGGCAAAAATCAATGAATATTGTAAATGCACAAACAGTAATTTCTCCGCATTGCAAGTTGCAATTCTGAAATTTTTTGCTTTTTCCTGCTCCTCTTAGCATGATAAAGAAGATTCAAAGAGAGTGAGATGCCAGCTCCTTTCATTCAGTCAGTAGCTTCAATCATTTCTGGACGTTTTTCAATGGCAAAAATCAATGAATATTGTAAATGCACAAACCGTAATTTCTCCGCATTGCAAGGTGCAATTCTGAAATTTTTTGCTTTTTCCTGCTCCTCTTAGCATGATAAAGAAGATTCAAAGAGAGTGAGATGCCAGCTCCTTTCATTCAGTCAGTAGCTTCAATCATTTCTGGACGTTTTTCAATGGCAAAAATCAATGAATATTGTAAATGCACAAACAGTAATTTCTCCGCATTGCAAGGTGCAATTCTGAAATTTTTTGCTTTTTCCTGCTCCTCTTAGCATGATAAAGAAGATTCAAAGAGAGTGAGATGCCAGCTCCTTTCATTCAGTCAGTAGCTTCAAACATTTCTGGTATATGAATAACATGATGTTTTTCAATGGCAAAAATCAATGAATATTGTAAAAGCACAAACAGTAATTTCTCCGCATTGCAAGGTGCAATTCTGAAATTTTTTGCTTTTTCCTGCTCCTCTTAGCATGATAAAGAAGATTCAAAGAGAGTGAGATGCCAGCTCCTTTCATTCAGTCAGTAGCTTCAATCATTTCTGGACGTTTTTCAATGGCAAAAATCAATGAATATTGTAAATGCACAAACAGTAATTTCTCCGCATTGCAAGGTGCAATTCTGAAATTTTTTGCTTTTTCCTGCTCCTCTTAGCATGATAAAGAAGATTCAAAGAGAGTGAGATGCCAGCTCCTTTCATTCAGTCAGTAGCTTCAATCATTTCTGGTATATGAATAACATGATGTTTTTCAATGGCAAAAATCAATGAATATTGTAAATGCACAAACAGTAATTTCTCCACATTGCAAGGTGCAATTCTGAAATTTTTTGCTTTTTCCTGCTCCTCTTAGCATGATAAAGAAGATTCAAAGAGAGTGAGATGCCAGCTCCTTTCATTCAGTCAGTAGCTTCAATCATTTCTGGACGTTTTTCAATGGCAAAAATCAATGAATATTGTAAATGCACAAACAGTAATTTCTCCGCATTGCAAGGTGCAATTCTGAAATTTTTTGCTTTTTCCTGCTCCTCTTAGCATGATAAAGAAGATTCAAAGAGAGCGAGATGCCAGCTCCTTTCATTCAGTCAGTAGCTTCAATCATTTCTGGTATATGAATAACATGATGTTTTTCAATGGCAAAAATCAATGAATATTGTAAATGCACAAACAGTAATTTCTCCGCATTGCAAGGTGCAATTCTGAAATTTTTTGCTTTTTCCTGCTCCTCTTAGCATGATAAAGAAGATTCAAAGAGAGTGAGATGCCAGCTCCTTTCATTCAGTCAGTAGCTTCAATCATTTCTGGACGTTTTTCAATGGCAAAAATCAATGAATATTGTAAATGCACAAACAGTAATTTCTCCGCATTGCAAGGTGCAATTCTGAAATTTTTTGCTTTTTCCTGCTCCTCTTAGCATGATAAAGAAGATTCAAAGAGAGTGAGATGCCAGCTCCTTTCATTCAGTCAGTAGCTTCAAACATTTCTAGTATATGAATAACATGATGTTTTTCAATGGCAAAAATCAATGAATATTGTAAATGCACAAACAGTAATTTCTCCGCATTGCAAGGTGCAATTCTGAAATTTTTTGCTTTTTCCTGCTCCTCTTAGCATGATAAAGAAGATTCAAAGAGAGTGAGATGCCAGCTCCTTTCATTCAGTCAGTAGCTTCAATCATTTCTGGACGTTTTTCAATGGCAAAAATCAATGAATATTGTAAATGCACAAACATTAATTTCTCCGCATTGCAAGGTGCAATTCTGAAATTTTTTGCTTTTTTCTGCTCCTCTTAGCATGATAAAGAAGATTCAAAGAGAGTGAGATGCCAGCTCCTTTCATTCAGTCAGTAGCTTCAATCATTTCTGGTATATGAATAACATGATGTTTTTCAATGGCAAAAATCAATGAATATTGTAAATGCACAAACAGTAATTTCTCCGCATTGCAAGGTGCAATTCTGAAATTTTTTGCTTTTTCCTGCTCCTCTTAGCATGATAAAGAAGATTCAAAGAGAGTGAGATGCCAGCTCCTTTCATTCAGTCAGCAGCTTCAATCATTTCTGGACATTTTTCAATGGCAAAAATCAATGAATATTGTAAATGCACAAACAGTAATTTCTCCGCATTGCAAGGTGCAATTCTGAAATTTTTTGCTTTTTCCTGCTCCTCTTAGCATGATAAAGAAGATTCAAAGAGAGTGAGATGCCAGCTCCTTTCATTCAGTCAGTAGCTTCAAACATTTCTGGTATATGAATAACATGATGTTTTTCAATGGCAAAAATCAATGAATATTGTAAAAGCACAAACAGTAATTTCTCCGCATTGCAAGGTGCAATTCTGAAATTTTTTGCTTTTTCCTGCTCCTCTTAGCATGATAAAGAAGATTCAAAGAGAGTGAGATGCCAGCTCCTTTCATTCAGTCAGTAGCTTCAATCATTTCTGGACGTTTTTCAATGGCAAAAATCAATGAATATTGTAAGTGCACAAACAGTAATTTCTCCGCATTGCAAGGTGCAATTCTGAAATTTTTTGCTTTTTCCTGCTCCTCTTAGCATGATAAAGAAGATTCAAAGAGAGTGAGATGCCAGCTCCTTTCATTCAGTCAGTAGCTTCAATCATTTCTGGTATATGAATAACATGATGTTTTTCAATGGCAAAAATCAATGAATATTGTAAATGCACAAACAGTAATTTCTCCGCATTGCAAGTTGCAATTCTGAAATTTTTTGCTTTTTCCTGCTCCTCTTAGCATGATAAAGAAGATTCAAAGAGAGTGAGATGCCAGCTCCTTTCATTCAGTCAGTAGCTTCAATTATTTCTGGACGTTTTTCAATGGCAAAAATCAATGAATATTGCAAATGCACAAACAGTAATTTCTCCGCATTGCAAGGTGCAATTCTGAATTTTTTTGCTTTTTCCTGCTCCTCTTAGCATGATAAAGAAGATTCAAAGAGAGTGAGATGCCAGCTCCTTTCATTCAGTCAGTTGCTTCAATCATTTCTGGACGTTTTTCAATGGCAAAAATCAGTGAATATTGTAAATGCACAAACAGTATTTTCTCCGCATTGCAAGGTGCAATTCTGAAATTTTTTGCTTTTTCCTGCTCCTCTTAGCATGATAAAGAAGATTCAAAGAGAGTGAGATGCCAGCTCCTTTCATTCAGTCAGTAGCTTCAATCATTTCTGGACGTTTTTCAATGGCAAAAATCAATGAATATTGTAAATGCACAAACAGTAATTTCTCCGCATTGCAAGGTGCAATTCTGAAATTTTTTGCTTTTTCCTGCTCCTCTTTGCATGATAAAGAAGATTCAAAGAGAGTGAGATGCCAGCTCCTTTCATTCAGTCAGTAGCTTCAATCATTTCTGGTATATGAATAACATGATGTTTTTCAATGTCAAAAATCAATGAATATTGTAAATGCACAAACAGTAATTTCTCCGCATTGCAAGGTGCAATTCTGAAATTTTTGGCTTTTTCCTGCTCCTCTTAGCATGATAAAGAAGATTCAAAGAGAGTGAGATGCCAGCTCCTTTCATTCAGTCAGTAGCTTCAATCATTTCTGGATGTTTTTCAATGGCAAAAATCAATGAATATTGTAAATGCACAAACAGTAATTTCTCCGCATTGCAAGGTGCAATTCTGAAATTTCTTGCATTTTCCTGCTCCTCTTAGCATGATAAAGAAGATTCAAAGAGAGTGAGATGCCAGCTCCTTTCATTCAGTCAGTAGCTTCAATCATTTCTGGACGTTTTTCAATGGCAAAAATCAATGAATATTGTAAATGCACAAACAGTAATTTCTCCGCATTGCAAGGTGCAATTCTGAAATTTTTTGCTTTTTCCTGCTCCTCTTAGCATGATAAAGAAGATTCAAAGAGAGTGAGATGCTAGCTCCTTTCATTCAGTCAGTAGCTTCAAACATTTCTGGTATATGAATAACATGATGTTTTTCAATGGCAAAAATCAATGAATATTGTAAATGCACAAACAGTAATTTCTCCGCATTGCAAGGTGCAATTCTGAAATTTTTTGCTTTTTCCTGCTCCTCTTAGCATGATAAAGAAGATTCAAAGAGAGTGAGATGCCAGCTCCTTTCATTCAGTCAGTAGCTTCAATCATTTCTGGACGTTTTTCAATGGCAAAAATCAATGAATATTGTAAATGCACAAACAGTAATTTCTCCGCATTGCAAGGTGCAATTCTGAAATTTTTTGCTTTTTCCTGCTCCTCTTAGCATGATAAAGAAGATTCAAAGAGAGTGAGATGCCAGCTTCTTTCATTCAGTCAGTAGCTTCAAACATTTCTGGGATATGAATAACATGATGTTTTTCAAT
Source organism: Phyllobates terribilis (assembly GCF_046119375.1). Classification (NCBI taxonomy): domain Eukaryota; kingdom Metazoa; phylum Chordata; class Amphibia; order Anura; family Dendrobatidae; genus Phyllobates; species Phyllobates terribilis. The sequence goes on from NW_027363839.1 coordinate 303,237, forward strand.
GGCAAAAATTAATGAATATTGTAAATGCACAAACAGTAATTTCTCCGCATTGCAAGGTGCAATTCTGAAATTTTTTGCTTTTTCCTGCTCCTCTTAGCATGATAAAGAAGATTCAAAGAGAGTGAGATGCCAGCTCCTTTCATTCAGTCAGTAGCTTCAATCATTTCTGGACGTTTTTCAATGGCAAAAATCAATGAATATTGTAAATGCACAAACAGTAATTTCTCCGCATTGCAAGGTGCAATTCTGAAATTTTTTGCTTTTTCCTGCTCCTCTTAGCATGATAAAGAAGATTCAAAGAGAGTGAGATGCCAGCTCCTTTCATTCAGTCAGTAGCTTCAATCATTTCTGGACGTTTTTCAATGGCAAAAATCAATGAATATTGTAAATGCACAAACAGTAATTTCTCCGCATTGCAAGGTGCAATTCTGAAATTTTTTGCTTTTTCCTGCTCCTCTTAGCATGGTAAAGAAGATTCAAAGAGAGTGAGATGCCAGCTCCTTTCATTCAGTCAGTAGCTTCAATCATTTCTGGTATATGAATAACATGATGTTTTTCAATGGCAAAAATCAATGAATATTGTAAATGCACAAACAGTAATTTCTCCGCATTGCAAGTTGCAATTCTGAAATTTTTTGCTTTTTCCTGCTCCTCTTAGCATGATAAAGAAGATTCAAAGAGAGTGAGATTCCAGCTCCTTTCATTCAGTCAGTAGCTTCAATCATTTCTGGACGTTTTTCAATGGCAAAAATCAATGAATATTGTAAATGCACAAACAGTAATTTCTCCGCATTGCAAGGTGCAATTCTGAAATTTTTTGCTTTTTCCTGCTCCTCTTAGCATGATAAAGAAGATTCAAAGAGAGTGAGATGCCAGCTCCTTTCATTCAGTCAGTAGCTTCAAACATTTCTGGTATATGAATAACATGATGTTTTTCAATGGCAAAAATCAATGAATATTGTAAATGCACAAACAGTAATTTCTCCGCATTGCAAGGTGCAATTCTGAAATTTTTTGCTTTTTCCTGCTCCTCTTAGCATGATAAAGAAGATTCAAAGAGAGTGAGATGCCAGCTCCTTTCATTCAGTCAGTAGAATCAATCATTTCTGGACGTTTTTCAATGGCAAAAATCAATGAATATTGTAAATGCACAAACAGTAATTTCTCCGCATTGCAAGGTGCAATTCTGAAATTTTTTGCTTTTTCCTGCTCCTCTTAGCATGATAAAGAAGATTCAAAGAGAGTGAGATGCCAGCTTCTTTCATTCAGTCAGTAGCTTCAAACATTTCTGGGATATGAATAACATGATGTTTTTCAATGGCAAAAATTAATGAATATTGTAAATGCACAAACAGTAATTTCTCCGCATTGCAAGGTGCAATTCTGAAATTTTTTGCTTTTTCCTGCTCCTCTTAGCATGATAAAGAAGATTCAAAGAGAGTGAGATGCCAGCTCCTTTCATTCAGTCAGTAGCTTCAATCATTTCTGGACGTTTTTCAATGGCAAAAATCAATGAATATTGTAAATGCACAAACAGTAATTTCTCCGCATTGCAAGGTGCAATTCTGAAATTTTTTGCTTTTTCCTGCTCCTCTTAGCATGATAAAGAAGATTCAAAGAGAGTGAGATGCCAGCTCCTTTCATTCAGTCAGTAGCTTCAATCATTTCTGGACGTTTTTCAATGGCAAAAATCAATGAATATTGTAAATGCACAAACAGTAATTTCTCCGCATTGCAAGGTGCAATTCTGAAATTTTTTGCTTTTTCCTGCTCCTCTTAGCATGGTAAAGAAGATTCAAAGAGAGTGAGATGCCAGCTCCTTTCATTCAGTCAGTAGCTTCAATCATTTCTGGTATATGAATAACATGATGTTTTTCAATGGCAAAAATCAATGAATATTGTAAATGCACAAACAGTAATTTCTCCGCATTGCAAGTTGCAATTCTGAAATTTTTTGCTTTTTCCTGCTCCTCTTAGCATGATAAAGAAGATTCAAAGAGAGTGAGATTCCAGCTCCTTTCATTCAGTCAGTAGCTTCAATCATTTCTGGACGTTTTTCAATGGCAAAAATCAATGAATATTGTAAATGCACAAACAGTAATTTCTCCGCATTGCAAAGTGCAATTCTGAAATTTTTTGCTTTTTCCTGCTCCTCTTAGCATGATAAAGAAGATTCAAAGAGAGTGAGATGCCAGCTCCTTTCATTCAGTCAGTAGCTTCAATCATTTCTGGACGTTTTTCAATGACAAAAATCAATGAATATTGTAAATGCACAAACAGTAATTTCTCCGCATTGCAAGATGCAATTCTGAAATTTTTTGCTTTTTCCTGCTCCTCTTAGCATGATAAAAAAGATTCAAAGAGAGTGAGATGCCAGCTCCTTTCATTCAGTCAGTAGCTTCAATCATTTCTGGACGTTTTTCAATGGCAAAAATCAATGAATATTGTAAATGCACAAACAGTAATTTCTCCGCATTGCAAGGTGCAATTCTGAAATTTTTTGCTTTTTCCTGCTCCTCTTAGCATGATAAAGAAGATTCAAAGAGAGTGAGATGCCAGCTCCTTTCATTCAGTCAGTAGCTTCACTCATTTCTGGTATATGAATAACATGATGTTTTTCAATGGCAAAAATCAATGAATATTGTAAATGCACAAACAGTAATTTCTCCGCATTGCAAGGTGCAATTCTGAAATTTTTTGCTTTTTCCTGCTCCTCTTAGCATGATAAAGAAGATTCAAAGAGAGTGAGATGCCAGCTCCTTTCATTCAGTCAGTAGCTTCAATCATTTCTGGACGTTTTTCAATGGCAAAAATCAATGAATATTGTAAATGCACAAACAGTAATTTCTCCGCATTGCAAGGTGCAATTTTGAAATTTTTTGCTTTTTCCTGCTCCTCTTAGCATGATAAAGAAGATTCAAAGAGAGTGAGATGCCAGCTCCTTTCATTCAGTCAGTAGCTTCAGTCATTTCTGGACGTTTTTCAATGGCAAAAATCAATGAATATTGTAAATGCACAAACAGTAATTTCTCCGCATTGCAAGGTGCAATTCTGAAATTTTTTGCTTTTTCCTGCTCCTCTTAGCATGATAAAGAAGATTCAAAGAGAGTGAGATGCCAGCTCCTTTCATTCAGTCAGTAGCTTCAAACATTTCTGGTATAAACATTTCTGGACGTTTTTCAATGGCAAAAATCAATGAATATTGTAAATGCACAAACAGTAATATCTCCACATGGCAAGGTGCAATTCTGAAATTTTTTGATTTTTCCTGCTAATCCTAGCATGATAAAGAAGATTCAAATAGAGTGAGATGCCAGCTCCTTTCATTCAGTCAGTAGCTTCAAACATTTCTGAACGTTTTTCAATGGCAAAATTCAATGAATATTGTAAATGCACAAACAGTAATATCTCCACATTGCCAGGTGCAATTCTGAAATTTTTTGCTTTTTCCTGCTAATCCTAGCATGATAAAGAAGATTCAAAGAGAGTGAGATGCCAGCTCCTTTCATTCAGTCAGTAGCTTCAATCATTTCTGGACGTTTTTCAATGGCAAAAATCAATGAATATTGTAAATGCACAAACAGTAATTTCTCCGCATTGCAAGGTGCAATTCTGAAATTTTTTGCTTTTTCCTGCTCCTCTTAGCATGATAAAAAAGATTCAAAGAGAGTGAGATGCCAGCTCCTTTCATTCAGTCAGTAGCTTCAATCATTTCTGGACGTTTTTCAATGGCAAAAATCAATGAATATTGTAAATGCACAAACAGTAATTTCTCCGCATTGCAAGGTGCAATTCTGAAATTTTTTGCTTTTTCCTGCTCCTCTTAGCATGATAAAGAAGATTCAAAGAGAGTGAGATGCCAGCTCCTTTCATTCAGTCAGTAGCTTCAATCATTTCTGGTATATGAATAACATGATGTTTTTCAATGGCAAAAATCAATGAATATTGTAAATGCACAAACAGTAATTTCTCCGCATTGCAAGGTGCAATTCTGAAATTTTTTGCTTTTTCCTGCTCCTCTTAGCATGATAAAGAAGATTCAAAGAGAGTGAGATGCCAGCTCCTTTCATTCAGTCAGTAGCTTCAGTCATTTCTGGACGTTTTTCAATGCAAAAATCAATGAATATTGTAAATGCACAAACAGTAATTTCTCCGCATTGCAAGGTGCAATTCTGAAATTTTTTGCTTTTTCCTGCTCCTCTTAGCATGATAAAGAAGATTCAAAGAGAGTGAGATGCCAGCTCCTTTCATTCAGTCAGTAGCTTCAATCATTTCTGGTATATGAATAACATGATGTTTTTCAATGGCAAAAATCAATGAATATTGTAAATGCACAAACAGTAATTTCTCCGCATTGCAAGGTGCAATTCTGAAATTTTTTGCTTTTTCCTGCTCCTCTTAGCATGATAAAGAAGATTCAAAGAGAGTGAGATGCCAGCTCCTTTCATTCAGTCAGTAGCTTCAATCATTTCTGGATGTTTTTCAATGGCAAAAATCAATGAATATTATAAATGCACAAACAGTAATTTCTCCGCATTGCAAGGTGCAATTCTGAAATTTCTTGCATTTTCCTGCTCCTCTTAGCATGATAAAGAAGATTCAAAGAGAGTGAGATGCCAGCTCCTTTCATTCAGTCAGTAGCTTCAATCATTTCTGGACGTTTTTCAATGGCAAAAATCAATGAATATTGTAAATGCACAAACAGTAATTTCTCCGCATTGCAAGGTGCAATTCTGAAATTTTTTGCTTTTTCCTGCTCCTCTTAGCATGATAAAGAAGATTCAAAGAGAGTGAGATGCCAGCTCCTTTCATTCAGTCAGTAGCTTCAAACATTTCTGGTATATGAATAAAATGATGTTTTTCAATGGCAAAAATCAATGAATATTGTAAATGCACAAACAGTAATTTCTCCGCATTGCAAGGTGCAATTCTGAAATTTTTTGCTTTTTCCTGCTCCTCTTAGCATGATAAAGAAGATTCAAAGAGAGTGAGATGCCAGCTCCTTTCATTCAGTCAGTAGCTTCAATCATTTCTGGACGTTTTTCAATGGCAAAAATCAATGAATATTGTAAATGCACAAACAGTAATTTCTCCGCATTGCAAGGTGCAATTCTGAAATTTTTTGCTTTTTCCTGCTCCTATTAGCATGAAAAAGAAGATTCAAAGAGAGTGAGATGCCAGCTTCTTTCATTGTCAGTAGCTTCAAACATTTCTGGGATATGAATAACATGATGTTTTTCAATGGCAAAAATTAATGAATATTGTAAATGCACAAACAGTAATTTCTCCGCATTGCAAGGTGCAATTCTGAAATTTTTTGCTTTTTCCTGCTCCTCTTAGCATGATAAAGAAGATTCAAAGAGAGTGAGATGCCAGCTCCTTTCATTCAGTCAGTAGCTTCAATCATTTCTGGACGTTTTTCAATGGCAAAAATCAATGAATATTGTAAATGCACAAACAGTAATTTCTCCGCATTGCAAGGTGCAATTCTGAAATTTTTTGCTTTTTCCTGCTCCTCTTAGCATGATAAAGAAGATTCAAAGAGAGTGAGATGCCAGCTCCTTTCATTCAGTCAGTAGCTTCAATCATTTCTGGACGTTTTTCAATGGCAAAAATCAATGAATATTGTAAATGCACAAACAGTAATTTCTCCGCATTGCAAGGTGCAATTCTGAAATTTTTTGCTTTTTCCTGCTCCTCTTAGCATGATAAAAAAGATTCAAAGAGAGTGAGATGCCAGCTCCTTTCATTCAGTCAGTAGCTTCAATCATTTCTGGACGTTTTTCAATGGCAAAAATCAATGAATATTGTAAATGCACAAACAGTAATTTCTCCGCATTGCAAGGTGCAATTCTGAAATTTTTTGCTTTTTCCTGCTCCTCTTAGCATGATAAAGAAGATTCAAAGAGAGTGAGATGCCAGCTCCTTTCATTCAGTCAGTAGCTTCAATCATTTCTGGTATATGAATAACATGATGTTTTTCAATGGCAAAAATCAATGAATATTGTAAATGCACAAACAGTAATTTCTCCGCATTGCAAGGTGCAATTCTGAAATTTTTTGCTTTTTCCTGCTCCTCTTAGCATGATAAAGAAGATTCAAAGAGAGTGAGATGCCAGCTCCTTTCATTCAGTCAGTAGCTTCAATCATTTCTGGACGTTTTTCAATGGCAAAAATCAATGAATATTGTAAATGCACAAACAGTAATTTCTCCGCATTGCAAGATGCAATTCTGAAATTTTTTGCTTTTTCCTGCTCCTCTTAGCATGATAAAGAAGATTCAAAGAGAGTGAGATGCCAGCTCCTTTCATTCAGTCAGTAGCTTCAGTCATTTCTGGACGTTTTTCAATGCAAAAATCAATGAATATTGTAAATGCACAAACAGTAATTTCTCCGCATTGCAAGGTGCAATTCTGAAATTTTTTGCTTTTTCCTGCTCCTCTTAGCATGATAAAGAAGATTCAAAGAGAGTGAGATGCCAGCTCCTTTCATTCAGTCAGTAGCTTCAATCATTTCTGGTATATGAATAACATGATGTTTTTCAATGGCAAAAATCAATGAATATTGTAAATGCACAAACAGTAATTTCTCCGCATTGCAAGGTGCAATTCTGAAATTTTTTGCTTTTTCCTGCTCCTCTTAGCATGATAAAGAAGATTCAAAGAGAGTGAGATGCCAGCTCCTTTCATTCAGTCAGTAGCTTCAATCATTTCTGGATGTTTTTCAATGGCAAAAATCAATGAATATTATAAATGCACAAACAGTAATTTCTCCGCATTGCAAGGTGCAATTCTGAAATTTCTTGCATTTTCCTGCTCCTCTTAGCATGATAAAGAAGATTCAAAGAGAGTGAGATGCCAGCTCCTTTCATTCAGTCAGTAGCTTCAATCATTTCTGGACGTTTTTCAATGGCAAAAATCAATGAATATTGTAAATGCACAAACAGTAATTTCTCCGCATTGCAAGGTGCAATTCTGAAATTTTTTGCTTTTTCCTGCTCCTCTTAGCATGATAAAGAAGATTCAAAGAGAGTGAGATGCCAGCTCCTTTCATTCAGTCAGTAGCTTCAAACATTTCTGGTATATGAATAAAATGATGTTTTTCAATGGCAAAAATCAATGAATATTGTAAATGCACAAACAGTAATTTCTCCGCATTGCAAGGTGCAATTCTGAAATTTTTTGCTTTTTCCTGCTCCTCTTAGCATGATAAAGAAGATTCAAAGAGAGTGAGATGCCAGCTCCTTTCATTCAGTCAGTAGCTTCAATCATTTCTGGACGTTTTTCAATGGCAAAAATCAATGAATATTGTAAATGCACAAACAGTAATTTCTCCGCATTGCAAGGTGCAATTCTGAAATTTTTTGCTTTTTCCTGCTCCTATTAGCATGAAAAAGAAGATTCAAAGAGAGTGAGATGCCAGCTTCTTTCATTGTCAGTAGCTTCAAACATTTCTGGGATATGAATAACATGATGTTTTTCAATGGCAAAAATTAATGAATATTGTAAATGCACAAACAGTAATTTCTCCGCATTGCAAGGTGCAATTCTGAAATTTTTTGCTTTTTCCTGCTCCTCTTAGCATGATAAAGAAGATTCAAAGAGAGTGAGATGCCAGCTCCTTTCATTCAGTCAGTAGCTTCAATCATTTCTGGACGTTTTTCAATGGCAAAAATCAATGAATATTGTAAATGCACAAACAGTAATTTCTCCGCATTGCAAGGTGCAATTCTGAAATTTTTTGCTTTTTCCTGCTCCTCTTAGCATGATAAAGAAGATTCAAAGAGAGTGAGATGCCAGCTCCTTTCATTCAGTCAGTAGCTTCAATCATTTCTGGACGTTTTTCAATGGCAAAAATCAATGAATATTGTAAATGCACAAACAGTAATTTCTCCGCATTGCAAGGTGCAATTCTGAAATTTTTTGCTTTTTCCTGCTCCTCTTAGCATGATAAAGAAGATTCAAAGAGAGTGAGATGCCAGCTCCTTTCATTCAGTCAGTAGCTTCAATCATTTCTGGTATATGAATAACATGATGTTTTTCAATGGCAAAAATCAATGAATATTGTAAATGCACAAACAGTAATTTCTCCGCATTGCAAGTTGCAATTCTGAAATTTTTTGCTTTTTCCTGCTCCTCTTAGCATGATAAAGAAGATTCAAAGAGAGTGAGATTCCGGCTCCTTTCATTCAGTCAGTAGCTTCAATCATTTCTGGACGTTTTTCAATGGCAAAAATCAATGAATATTGTAAATGCACAAACAGTAATTTCTCCGCATTGCAAGGTGCAATTCTGAAATTTTTTGCTTTTTCCTGCTCCTCTTAGCATGATAAAGAAGATTCAAAGAGAGTGAGATGCCAGCTCCTTTCATTCAGTCAGTAGCTTCAATCATTTCTGGACGTTTTTCAATGGCAAAAATCAATGAATATTGTAAATGCACAAACAGTAATTTCTCCGCATTGCAAGATGAAATTCTGAAATTTTTTGCTTTTTCCTGCTCCTCTTAGCATGATAAAGAAGATTCAAAGAGAGTGAGATGCCAGCTCCTTTCATTCAGTCAGTAGCTTCAATCATTTCTGGACGTTTTTCAATGGCAAAAATCAATGAATATTGTAAATGCACAAACAGTAATTTCTCCGCATTGCAAGGTGCAATTCTGAAATTTTTTGCTTTTTCCTGCTCCTCTTAGCATGATAAAGAAGATTCAAAGAGAGTGAGATGCCAGCTCCTTTCATTCAGTCAGTAGCTTCAATCATTTCTGGTATATGAATAACATGATGTTTTTCAATGGCAAAAATCAATGAATATTGTAAATGCACAAACAGTAATTTCTCCGCATTGCAAGGTGCAATTCTGAAATTTTTTGCTTTTTCCTGCTCCTCTTAGCATGATAAAGAAGATTCAAAGAGAGTGAGATGCCAGCTCCTTTCATTCAGTCAGTAGCTTCAATCATTTCTGGACGTTTTTCAATGGCAAAAATCAATGAATATTGTAAATGCACAAACAGTAATTTCTCCGCATTGCAAGGTGCAATTCTGAAATTTTTTGCTTTTTCCTGCTCCTCTTAGCATGATAAAGAAGATTCAAAGAGAGTGAGATGCCAGCTCCTTTCATTCAGTCAGTAGCTTCAGTCATTTCTGGAAGTTTTTCAATGGCAAAAATCAATGAATATTGTAAATGCACAAACAGTAATTTCTCCGCATTGCAAGGTGCAATTCTGAAATTTTTTGCTTTTTCCTGCTCCTCTTAGCATGATAAAGAAGATTCAAAGAGAGTGAGATGCCAGCTCCTTTCATTCAGTCAGTAGCTTCAAACATTTCTGGTATAAACATTTCTGGACGTTTTTCAATGGCAAAAATTAATGAATATTGTAAATGCACAAACAGTAATATCTCCACATTGCAAGGTGCAATGCTGAAATTTTTTTTGCTTTTTCCTGCTAATCCTAGCATGATAAAGAAGATTCAAATAGAGTGAGATGCCAGCTCCTTTCATTCAGTCAGTAGCTTCAAACATTTCTGGACGTTTTTCAATGGCAAAAATCAATGAATATTGTAAATGCACAAACAGTAATATCTCCACATTGCAAGGTGCAATTCTGAAATTTTTTGCTTTTTCCTGCTAATCCTAGCATGATAAAGAAGATTCAAAGAGAGTGAGATGTCAGCTCCTTTCATTCAGTCAGTAGCTTCAAACATTTCTGGACGTTTTTCAATGGCAAAAATCAATGAATATTGTAAATGCACAAACAGTAATATCTCCACATTGCAAGGTGCAATTCTGAAATTTTTTGCTTTTTCCTGCTCCTATTAGCATGAAAAAGAAGATTCAAAGAGAGTGAGATGCCAGCTTCTTTCATTGTCAGTAGCTTCAAACATTTCTGGGATATGAATAACATGATGTTTTTCAATGGCAAAAATTAATGAATATTGTAAATGCACAAACAGTAATTTCTCCGCATTGCAAGGTGCAATTCTGAAATTTTTTGCTTTTTCCTGCTCCTCTTAGCATGATAAAGAAGATTCAAAGAGAGTGAGATGCCAGCTCCTTTCATTCAGTCAGTAGCTTCAATCATTTCTGGACGTTTTTCAATGGCAAAAATCAATGAATATTGTAAATGCACAAACAGTAATTTCTCCGCATTGCAAGGTGCAATTCTGAAATTTTTTGCTTTTTCCTGCTCCTCTTAGCATGATAAAGAAGATTCAAAGAGAGTGAGATGCCAGCTCCTTTCATTCAGTCAGTAGCTTCAATCATTTCTGGACGTTTTTCAATGGCAAAAATCAATGAATATTGTAAATGCACAAACAGTAATTTCTCCGCATTGCAAGATGCAATTCTGAAATTTTTTGCTTTTTCCTGCTCCTCTTAGCATGATAAAGAAGATTCAAAGAGAGTGAGATGCCAGCTCCTTTCATTCAGTCAGTAGCTTCAGTCATTTCTGGACGTTTTTCAATGCAAAAATCAATGAATATTGTAAATGCACAAACAGTAATTTCTCCGCATTGCAAGGTGCAATTCTGAAATTTTTTGCTTTTTCCTGCTCCTCTTAGCATGATAAAGAAGATTCAAAGAGAGTGAGATGCCAGCTCCTTTCATTCAGTCAGTAGCTTCAATCATTTCTGGTATATGAATAACATGATGTTTTTCAATGGCAAAAATCAATGAATATTGTAAATGCACAAACAGTAATTTCTCCGCATTGCAAGGTGCAATTCTGAAATTTTTTGCTTTTTCCTGCTCCTCTTAGCATGATAAAGAAGATTCAAAGAGAGTGAGATGCCAGCTCCTTTCATTCAGTCAGTAGCTTCAATCATTTCTGGATGTTTTTCAATGGCAAAAATCAATGAATATTATAAATGCACAAACAGTAATTTCTCCGCATTGCAAGGTGCAATTCTGAAATTTCTTGCATTTTCCTGCTCCTCTTAGCATGATAAAGAAGATTCAAAGAGAGTGAGATGCCAGCTCCTTTCATTCAGTCAGTAGCTTCAATCATTTCTGGACGTTTTTCAATGGCAAAAATCAATGAATATTGTAAATGCACAAACAGTAATTTCTCCGCATTGCAAGGTGCAATTCTGAAATTTTTTGCTTTTTCCTGCTCCTCTTAGCATGATAAAGAAGATTCAAAGAGAGTGAGATGCCAGCTCCTTTCATTCAGTCAGTAGCTTCAAACATTTCTGGTATATGAATAAAATGATGTTTTTCAATGGCAAAAATCAATGAATATTGTAAATGCACAAACAGTAATTTCTCCGCATTGCAAGGTGCAATTCTGAAATTTTTTGCTTTTTCCTGCTCCTCTTAGCATGATAAAGAAGATTCAAAGAGAGTGAGATGCCAGCTCCTTTCATTCAGTCAGTAGCTTCAATCATTTCTGGACGTTTTTCAATGGCAAAAATCAATGAATATTGTAAATGCACAAACAGTAATTTCTCCGCATTGCAAGGTGCAATTCTGAAATTTTTTGCTTTTTCCTGCTCCTATTAGCATGAAAAAGAAGATTCAAAGAGAGTGAGATGCCAGCTTCTTTCATTGTCAGTAGCTTCAAACATTTCTGGGATATGAATAACATGATGTTTTTCAATGGCAAAAATTAATGAATATTGTAAATGCACAAACAGTAATTTCTCCGCATTGCAAGGTGCAATTCTGAAATTTTTTGCTTTTTCCTGCTCCTCTTAGCATGATAAAGAAGATTCAAAGAGAGTGAGATGCCAGCTCCTTTCATTCAGTCAGTAGCTTCAATCATTTCTGGACGTTTTTCAATGGCAAAAATCAATGAATATTGTAAATGCACAAACAGTAATTTCTCCGCATTGCAAGGTGCAATTCTGAAATTTTTTGCTTTTTCCTGCTCCTCTTAGCATGATAAAGAAGATTCAAAGAGAGTGAGATGCCAGCTCCTTTCATTCAGTCAGTAGCTTCAATCATTTCTGGACGTTTTTCAATGGCAAAAATCAATGAATATTGTAAATGCACAAACAGTAATTTCTCCGCATTGCAAGGTGCAATTCTGAAATTTTTTGCTTTTTCCTGCTCCTCTTAGCATGATAAAGAAGATTCAAAGAGAGTGAGATGCCAGCTCCTTTCATTCAGTCAGTAGCTTCAATCATTTCTGGTATATGAATAACATGATGTTTTTCAATGGCAAAAATCAATGAATATTGTAAATGCACAAACAGTAATTTCTCCGCATTGCAAGTTGCAATTCTGAAATTTTTTGCTTTTTCCTGCTCCTCTTAGCATGATAAAGAAGATTCAAAGAGAGTGAGATTCCGGCTCCTTTCATTCAGTCAGTAGCTTCAATCATTTCTGGACGTTTTTCAATGGCAAAAATCAATGAATATTGTAAATGCACAAACAGTAATTTCTCCGCATTGCAAGGTGCAATTCTGAAATTTTTTGCTTTTTCCTGCTCCTCTTAGCATGATAAAGAAGATTCAAAGAGAGTGAGATGCCAGCTCCTTTCATTCAGTCAGTAGCTTCAATCATTTCTGGACGTTTTTCAATGGCAAAAATCAATGAATATTGTAAATGCACAAACAGTAATTTCTCCGCATTGCAAGATGAAATTCTGAAATTTTTTGCTTTTTCCTGCTCCTCTTAGCATGATAAAGAAGATTCAAAGAGAGTGAGATGCCAGCTCCTTTCATTCAGTCAGTAGCTTCAATCATTTCTGGACGTTTTTCAATGGCAAAAATCAATGAATATTGTAAATGCACAAACAGTAATTTCTCCGCATTGCAAGGTGCAATTCTGAAATTTTTTGCTTTTTCCTGCTCCTCTTAGCATGATAAAGAAGATTCAAAGAGAGTGAGATGCCAGCTCCTTTCATTCAGTCAGTAGCTTCAATCATTTCTGGTATATGAATAACATGATGTTTTTCAATGGCAAAAATCAATGAATATTGTAAATGCACAAACAGTAATTTCTCCGCATTGCAAGGTGCAATTCTGAAATTTTTTGCTTTTTCCTGCTCCTCTTAGCATGATAAAGAAGATTCAAAGAGAGTGAGATGCCAGCTCCTTTCATTCAGTCAGTAGCTTCAATCATTTCTGGACGTTTTTCAATGGCAAAAATCAATGAATATTGTAAATGCACAAACAGTAATTTCTCCGCATTGCAAGGTGCAATTCTGAAATTTTTTGCTTTTTCCTGCTCCTCTTAGCATGATAAAGAAGATTCAAAGAGAGTGAGATGCCAGCTCCTTTCATTCAGTCAGTAGCTTCAGTCATTTCTGGAAGTTTTTCAATGGCAAAAATCAATGAATATTGTAAATGCACAAACAGTAATTTCTCCGCATTGCAAGGTGCAATTCTGAAATTTTTTGCTTTTTCCTGCTCCTCTTAGCATGATAAAGAAGATTCAAAGAGAGTGAGATGCCAGCTCCTTTCATTCAGTCAGTAGCTTCAAACATTTCTGGTATAAACATTTCTGGACGTTTTTCAATGGCAAAAATTAATGAATATTGTAAATGCACAAACAGTAATATCTCCACATTGCAAGGTGCAATGCTGAAATTTTTTTTGCTTTTTCCTGCTAATCCTAGCATGATAAAGAAGATTCAAATAGAGTGAGATGCCAGCTCCTTTCATTCAGTCAGTAGCTTCAAACATTTCTGGACGTTTTTCAATGGCAAAAATCAATGAATATTGTAAATGCACAAACAGTAATATCTCCACATTGCAAGGTGCAATTCTGAAATTTTTTGCTTTTTCCTGCTAATCCTAGCATGATAAAGAAGATTCAAAGAGAGTGAGATGTCAGCTCCTTTCATTCAGTCAGTAGCTTCAAACATTTCTGGACGTTTTTCAATGGCAAAAATCAATGAATATTGTAAATGCACAAACAGTAATATCTCCACATTGCAAGGTGCAATTCTGAAATTTTTTGCTTTTTCCTGCTACTCCTAGCATGATAAAGAAGATTCAAAGAGAGTGAGATGCCAGCTCCTTTCATTCAGTCAGTAGCTTCAATCATTTCTGGACGTTTTTCAATGACAAAAATCAATGAATATTGTAAATGCACAAACAGTAATTTCTCCGCATTGCAAGGTGCAATTCTGAATTTTTTTGCTTTTTCCTGCTCCTCTTAGCATGGTAAAGAAGATTCAAAGAGAGTGAGATGCCAGCTCCTTTCATTCAGTCAGTAGCTTCAGTCATTTCTGGACGTTTTTCAATGGCAAAAATCAATGAATATTGTAAATGCACAAAAAGTAATTTCTCCGCATTGCAAGGTGCAATTCTGAAATTTTTTGCTTTTTCCTGCTCCTCTTAGCATGATAAAGAAGATTCAAAGAGAGTGAGATGCCAGCTCCTTTCATTCAGTCAGTAGATTAAAACATTTCTGGTATAAACATTTCTGGACGTTTTTCAATGGCAAAAATCAATGAATATTGTAAATGCACAAACAGTAATATCTCCACATTGCAAGGTGCAATTCTGAAATTTTTTGCTTTTTCCTGCTAATCCTAGCATGATAAAGAAGATTCAAATAGAGTGAGATGCCAGCTCCTTTCATTCAGTCAGTAGCTTCAAACATTTCTGGACGTTTTTCAATGGCAAAATTCAATGAATATTGTAAATGCACAAACAGTAATATCTCCACATTGCAAGGTGCAATTCTGAAATTTTTTGCTTTTTCCTGCTAATCCTAGCATGATAAAGAAGATTCAAAGAGAGTGAGATGCCAGCTCCTTTCATTCAGTCAGTAGCTTCAATCATTTCTGGACGTTTTTCAATGGCAAAAATCAATGAATATTGTAAATGCACAAACAGTAATTTCTCCGCATTGCAAGGTGCAATTCTGAAATTTTTTGCTTTTTCCTGCTCCTCTTAGCATGATAAAGAAGATTCAAAGAGAGTGAGATGCCAGCTCCTTTCATTCAGTCAGTAGCTTCAATCATTTCTGGACGTTTTTCAATGGCAAAAATCAATGAATATTGTAAATGCACAAACAGTAATTTCTCCGCATTGCAAGGTGCAATTCTGAAATTTTTTGCTTTTTCCTGCTCCTCTTAGCATGATAAAGAAGATTCAAAGAGAGTGAGATGCCAGCTCCTTTCATTCAGTCAGTAGCTTCAATCATTTCTGGTATATGAATAACATGATGTTTTTCAATGGCAAAAATCAATGAATATTGTAAATGCACAAACAGTAATTTCTCCGCATTGCAAGGTGCAATTCTGAATTTTTTTGCTTTTTCCTGCTCCTCTTAGCATGATAAAGAAGATTCAAAGAGAGTGAGATGCCAGCTCCTTTCATTCAGTCAGTAGCTTCAATCATTTCTGGACGTTTTTCAATGGCAAAAATCAATGAATATTGTAAATGCACAAACAGTAATTTCTCCGCATTGCAAGATGCAATTCTGAAATTTTTTGCTTTTTCCTGCTCCTCTTAGCATGATAAAGAAGATTCAAAGAGAGTGAGATGCCAGCTCCTTTCATTCAGTCAGTAGCTTCAGTCATTTCTGGACGTTTTTCAATGGCAAAAATCAATGAATATTGTAAATGCACAAACAGTAATTTCTCCGCATTGCAAAGTGCAATTCTGAAATTTTTTGCTTTTTCCTGCTCCTCTTAGCATGATAAAGAAGATTCAAAGAGAGTGAGATGCCAACTCCTTTCATTCAGTCAGTATCTTCAAACATTTCTGGTATAAACATTTCTGGATGTTTTTCAATGGCAAAAATCAATGAATATTGTAAATGCACAAACAGTAATATCTCCACATTGCAAGGTGCAATGCTGAAATTTTTTGCTTTTTCCTGCTAATCCTAGGATGATAAAGAAGATTCAAATAGAGTGAGATGCCAGCTCCTTTCATTCAGTCAGTAGCTTCAAACATTTCTGGACGTTTTTCAATGGCAAAAATCAATGAATATTGTAAATGCACAAACAGTAATATCTCCACATTGCAAGGTGCAATTCTGAATTTTTTTGCTTTTTCCTGCTAATCCTAGCATGATAAAGAAGATTCAAAGAGAGTGAGATGTCAGCTCCTTTCATTCAGTCAGTAGCTTCAAACATTTCTGGTATATGAATAACATGATGTTTTTCAATGGCAAAAATCAATGAATATTGTAAATGCACAAACAGTAATATCTCCACATTGCAAGGTGCAATTCTGAAATTTTTTGCTTTTTCCTGCTCCTCTTAGCATGATAAAGAAGATTCAAAGAGAGTGAGATGCCAGCTCCTTTCATTCAGTCAGTAGCTTCAAACATTTCTGGTATAAACATTTCTGGATGTTTTTCAATGGCAAAAATCAATGAATATTGTAAATGCACAAACAGTAATATCTCCACATTGCAAGGTGCAATGCTGAAATTTTTTGCTTTTTCCTGCTAATCCTAGGATGATAAAGAAGATTCAAATAGAGTGAGATGCCAGCTCCTTTCATTCAGTCAGTAGCTTCAAACATTTCTGGACGTTTTTCAATGGCAAAGATCAATGAATATTGTAAATGCACAAACAGTAATATCTCCACATTGCAAGGTGCAATTCTGAATTTTTTTGCTTTTTCCTGCTAATCCTAGCATGATAAAGAAGATTCAAAGAGAGTGAGATGTCAGCTCCTTTCATTCAGTCAGTAGCTTCAAACATTTCTGGTATATGAATAACATGATGTTTTTCAATGGCAAAAATCAATGAATATTGTAAATGCACAAACAGTAATATCTCCACATTGCAAGGTGCAATTCTGAAATTTTTTGCTTTTTCCTGCTAATCCTAGCATGATAAAGAAGATTCAAAGAGAGTGAGATGCCAGCTCCTTTCATTCAGTCAGTAGCTTCAAACATTTCTGGACGTTTTTCAATGGCAAAAATCAATGAATATTGTAAATGCACAAACAGTAATATCTCCACATTGCAAGGTGCAATTCTGAAATTTTTTGCTTTTTCCTGCTACTCCTAGCATGATAAAGAAGATTCAAAGAGAGTGAGATGCCAGCTCCTTTCATTCAGTCAGTAGCTTCAAACATTTCTGGACGTTTTTCAATGGCAAAAATCAATGAATATTGTAAATGCACAAACAGTAATATCTCCACATTGCAAGGTGCAATTCTGAAATTTTTTGCTTTTTCCTGCTAATCCTAGCATGATAAAGAAGATTCAAAGAGAGTGAGATGCCAGCTCCTTTCATTCAGTCAGTAGCTTCAAACATTTCTGGATGTTTTTCAATGGCAAAAATCAATGAATATTGTAAATGCACAAACAGTAATTTCTCCGCATTGCAAGGTGCAATTCTGAAATTTTTTGCTTTTTCCTGCTCCTCTTAGCATGATAAAGAAGATTCAAAGAGAGTGAGATGCCAGCTCCTTTCATTCAGTCAGTAGCTTCAATCATTTCTGGACGTTTTTCAATGGCAAAAATCAATGAATATTGTAAATGCACAAACAGTAATTTCTCCGCATTGCAAGGTGCAATTCTGAAATTTTTTGCTTTTTCCTGCTCCTCTTAGCATGATAATGAAGATTCAAAGAGAGTGAGATGCCAGCTCCTTTCATTCAGTCAGTAGCTTCAATCATTTCTGGTATATGAATAACATGATGTTTTTCAATGGCAAAAATCAATGAATATTGTAAATGCACAAACTGTAATTTCTCCGCATTGCAAGTTGCAATTCTGAAATTTTTTGCTTTTTCCTGCTCCTCTTAGCATGATAAAGAAGATTCAAAGAGAGTGAGATGCCAGCTCCTTTCATTCAGTCAGTAGCTTCAATCATTTCTGGACGTTTTTCAATGGCAAAAATCAATGAATATTGTAAATGCACAAACAGTAATTTCTCCGCATTGCAAGGTGCAATTCTGAAATTTTTTGCTTTTTCCTGCTCCTCTTAGCATGATAAAGAAGATTCAAAGAGAGTGAGATGCCAGCTCCTTTCATTCAGTCAGTAGCTTCAATCATTTCTGGACGTTTTTCAATGGCAAAAATCAATGAATATTGTAAATGCACAAACAGTAATTTCTCCGCATTGCAAGGTGCAATTCTGAAATTTTTTGCTTTTTCCTGCTCCTCTTAGCATGATAAAGAAGATTCAAAGAGAGTGAGATGCCAGCTCCTTTCATTCAGTCAGTAGCTTCAATCATTTCTGGACGTTTTTCAATGGCAAAAATCAATGAATATTGTAAATGCACAAACAGTAATTTCTCCGCATTGCAAGGTGCAATTCTGAAATTTTTTGCTTTTTCCTGCTAATCCTAGCATGATAAAGAAGATTCAAAGAGAGTGAGATGCCAGCTCCTTTCATTCAGTCAGTAGCTTCAATCATTTCTGGACGTTTTTCAATGGCAAAAATCAATGAATATTGAAAATGCACAAACAGTAATTTCTCCGCATTGCAAGGTGCAATTCTGAAATTTTTTGCTTTTTCCTGCTCCTCTTAGCATGATAAAGAAGATTCAAAGAGAGTGAGATGCCAGCTCCTTTCATTCAGTCAGTAGCTTCAATCATTTCTGGTATATGAATAACATGATGTTTTTCAATGGCAAAAATCAATGAATATTGTAAATGCACAAACAGTAATTTCTCCGCATTGCAAGGTGCAATTCTGAAATTTTTTGCTTTTTCCTGCTCCTCTTAGCATGATAAAGAAGATTCAAAGAGAGTGAGATGCCAGCTCCTTTCATTCAGTCAGTAGCTTCAATCATTTCTGGACGTTTTTCAATGGCAAAAATCAATGAATATTGTAAATGCACAAACAGTAATTTCTCCGCATTGCAAGGTGCAATTCTGAATTTTTTTGCTTTTTCCTGATCCTCTTAGCATGATAAAGAAGATTCAAAGAGAGTGAGATGCCAGTTCCTTTCATTCAGTCAGTAGCTTCAATCATTTCTGGTATATGAATAACATGATGTTTTTCAATGGCAAAAATCAATGAATATTGTAAATGCACAAACAGTAATTTCTCCGCATTGCAGGATGCAATTCTGAAATTTTTTGCTTTTTCCTGCTCCTCTTAGCATGATAAAGAAGATTCAAAGAGAGTGAGATGCCAGCTCCTTTCATTCAGTCAGTAGCTTCAAACATTTCTGGTATATGAATAACATGATGTTTTTCAATGGCAAAAATCAATGAATATTGTAAATGCACAAACAGTAATTTCTCCGCATTGCAAGGTGCAATTCTGAAATTTTTTGCTTTTTCCTGCTCCTCTTAGCATGATAAAGAAGATTCAAAGAGAGTGAGATGCCAGCTCCTTTCATTCAGTCAGTAGCTTCAATCATTTCTGGACGTTTTTCAATGGCAAAAATCAATGAATATTGTAAATGCACAAACAGTAATTTCTCCGCATTGCAAGGTGCAATTCTGAAATTTTTTGCTTTTTCCTGCTCCTCTTAGCATGATAAAGAAGATTCAAAGAGAGTGAGATGCCAGCTCCTTTCATTCAGTCAGTAGCTTCAGTCATTTCTGGACGTTTTTCAATGGCAAAAATCAATGAATATTGTAAATGCACAAACAGTAATTTCTCCGCATTGCAAGGTGCAATTCTGAAATTTTTTGCTTTTTCCTGCTCCTCTTAGCATGATAAAGAAGATTCAAAGAGAGTGAGATGCCAGCTCCTTTCATTCAGTCAGTAGCTTCAAACATTTCTGGTATAAACATTTCTGGACGTTTTTCAATGGCAAAAATCAATGAATATTGTAAATGCACAAACAGTAATATCTCCACATTGCAAGGTGCAATTCTGAAATTTTTTGCTTTTTCCTGCTAATCCTAGCATGATAAAGAAGATTCAAATAGAGTGAGATGCCAGCTCCTTTCATTCAGTCAGTAGCTTCAAACATTTCTGGACGTTTTTCAATGGCAAAATTCAATGAATATTGTAAATGCACAAACAGTAATATCTCCACATTGCAAGGTGCAATTCTGAAATTTTTTGCTTTTTCCTGCTAATCCTAGCATGATAAAGAAGATTCAAAGAGAGTGAGATGCCAGCTCCTTTCATTCAGTCAGTAGCTTCAATCATTTCTGGACGTTTTTCAATGGCAAAAATCAATGAATATTGTAAATGCACAAACAGTAATTTCTCCGCATTGCAAGGTGCAATTCTGAAATTTTTTGCTTTTTCCTGCTCCTCTTAGCATGATAAAGAAGATTCAAAGAGAGTGAGATGCCAGCTCCTTTCATTCAGTCAGTAGCTTCAATCATTTCTGGACGTTTTTCAATGGCAAAAATCAATGAATATTGTAAATGCACAAACAGTAATTTCTCCGCATTGCAAGGTGCAATTCTGAAATTTTTTGCTTTTTCCTGCTCCTCTTAGCATGATAAAGAAGATTCAAAGAGAGTGAGATGCCAGCTCCTTTCATTCAGTCAGTAGCTTCAATCATTTCTGGTATATGAATAACATGATGTTTTTCAATGGCAAAAATCAATGAATATTGTAAATACACAAACAGTAATTTCTCCGCATTGCAAGGTGCAATTCTGAAATTTTTTGCTTTTTCCTGCTCCTCTTAGCATGATAAAGAAGATTCAAAGAGAGTGAGATGCCAGCTCCTTTCATTCAGTCAGTAGCTTCAATCATTTCTGGACGTTTTTCAATGGCAAAAATCAATGAATATTGTAAATGCACAAACAGTAATTTCTCCGCATTGCAAGGTGCAATTCTGAAATTTTTTGCTTTTTCCTGCTCCTCTTAGCATGATAAAGAAGATTCAAAGAGAGTGAGATGCCAGCTCCTTTCATTCAGTCAGTAGCTTCAGTCATTTCTGGACGTTTTTCAATGGCAAAAATCAATGAATATTGTAAATGCACAAACAGTAATTTCTCCGCATTGCAAGGTGCAATTCTGAAATTTTTTGCTTTTTCCTGCTCCTCTTAGCATGATAAAGAAGATTCAAAGAGAGTGAGATGCCAGCTCCTTTCATTCAGTCAGTAGCTTCAATCATTTCTGGACGTTTTTCAATGGCAAAAATCAATGAATATTGTAAATGCACAAACAGTAATTTCTCCGCATTGCAAGGTGCAATTCTGAAATTTTTTGCTTTTTCCTGCTCCTCTTAGCATGATAAAGAAGATTCAAAGAGAGTGAGATGCCAGCTCCTTTCATTCAGTCAGTAGCTTCAATCATTTCTGGACGTTTTTCAATGGCAAAAATCAATGAATATTGTAAATGCACAAACAGTAATTTCTCCGCATTGCAAATTGCAATTCTGAAATTTTTTGCTTTTTCCTGCTCCTCTTAGCATGATAAAGAAGATTCAAAGAGAGTGAGATGCCAGCTCCTTTCATTCAGTCAGTAGCTTCAATCATTTCTGGACGTTTTTCAATGGCAAAAATCAATGAATATTGTAAATGCACAAACAGTAATTTCTCCGCATTGCAAGGTGCAATTCTGAAATTTTTTGCTTTTTCCTGCTCCTCTTAGCATGATAAAGAAGATTCAAAGAGAATGAGATGCCAGCTCCTTTCATTCAGTCAGTAGCTTCAATAATTTCTGGTATATGAATAACATGATGTTTTTCAATGGCAAAAATCAATGAATATTGTAAATGCACAAACAGTAATTTCTCCGCATTGCAAGGTGCAATTCTGAAATTTTTTGCTTTTTCCTGCTCCTCTTAGCATGATAAAGAAGATTCAAAGAGAGTGAGATGCCAGCTCCTTTCATTCAGTCAGTAGCTTCAATCATTTCTGGATGTTTTTCAATGGCAAAAATCAATGAATATTGTAAATGCACAAACAGTAATTTCTCCGCATTGCAAGGTGCAATTCTGAAATTTTTTGCTTTTTCCTGCTCCTCTTAGCATGATAAAGAAGATTCAGAGAGTGAGATGCCAGCTCCTTTCATTCAGTCAGTAGCTTCAGTCATTTCTGGACGTTTTTCAATGGCAAAAATCAATGAATATTGTAAATGCACAAACAGTAATTTCTCCGCATTGCAAGGTGCAATTCTGAAATTTTTTGCTTTTTCCTGCTCCTCTTAGCATGATAAAGAAGATTCAAAGAGAGTGAGATGCCAGCTCCTTTCATTCAGTCAGTAGCTTCAAACATTTCTGGTATAAACATTTCTGGACGTTTTTCAATGGCAAAAATCAATGAATATTGTAAATGCACAAACAGTAATATCTCCACATTGCAAGGTGCAATTCTGAAATTTTTTGCTTTTTCCTGCTCCTCTTAGCATGATAAAGAAGATTCAAAGAGAGTGAGATGCCAGCTCCTTTCATTCAGTCAGTAGCTTCAATCATTTCTGGACGTTTTTCAATGGCAAAAATCAATGAATATTGTAAATGCACAAACAGTAATTTCTCCGCATTGCAAGGTGCAATTCTGAAATTTTTTGCTTTTTCCTGCTCCTCTTAGCATGATAAAGAAGATTCAAAGAGAGTGAGATGCCAGCTCCTTTCATTCAGTCAGTAGCTTCAATCATTTCTGGTATATGAATAACATGATGTTTTTCAATGGCAAAAATCAATGAATATTGTAAATGCACAAACAGTAATTTCTCCGCATTGCAAGGTGCAATTCTGAAATTTTTTGCTTTTTCCTGCTCCTCTTAGCATGATAAAGAAGATTCAAAGAGAGTGAGATGCCAGCTCTTTTCATTCAGTCAGTAGCTTCAATCATTTCTGGACGTTTTTCAATGGCAAAAATCAATGAATATTGTAAATGCACAAACAATAATTTCTCCGCATTGCAAGGTGCAATTCTGAAATTTTTTGCTTTTTCCTGCTCCTCTTAGCATGATAAAGAAGATTCAAAGAGAGTGAGATGCCAGCTCCTTTCATTCAGTCAGTAGCTTCAGTCATTTCTGGACGTTTTTCAATGGCAAAAATCAATGAATATTGTAAATGCACAAACAGTAATTTCTCCGCATTGCAAGGTGCAATTCTGAAATTCTTTGCTTTTTCCTGCTCCTCTTAGCATGATAAAGAAGATTCAAAGAGAGTGAGATGCCAGCTCCTTTCATTCAGTCAGTAGCTTCAAACATTTCTGGTATAAACATTTCTGGACGTTTTTCAATGGCAAAAATCAATGAATATTGTAAATGCACAAACAGTAATATCTCCACATTGCAAGGTGCAATTCTGAAATTTTTTGCTTTTTCCTGCTAATCCTAGCATGATAAAGAAGATTCAAATAGAGTGAGATGCCAGCTCCTTTCATTCAGTCAGTAGCTTCAAACATTTCTGGACGTTTTTCAATGGCAAAAATCAATGAATATTGTAAATGCACAAACAGTAATATCTCCACATTGCAAGGTTCAATTCTGAAATTTTTTGCTTTTTCCTGCTAATCCTAGCATGATAAAGAAGATTCAAAGAGAATGAGATGCCAGCTCCTTTCATTCAGTCAGTAGCTTCAAACATTTCTGGTATATGAATAACATGATGTTTTTCAATGGCAAAAATCAATGAATATTGTAAATGCACAAACAGTAATATCTCCATATTGCAAGGTGCAATTCTGAAATTTTTTGCTTTTTCCTGCTAATCCTAGCATGATAAAGAAGATTCAAAGAGAGTGAGATGCCAGCTCCTTTCATTCAGTCAGTAGCTTCAAACATTTCTGGACGTTTTTCAATGGCAAAAATCAATGAATATTGTAAATGCACAAACAGTAATATCTCCACATTGCAAGGTGCAATTCTGAAATTTTTTGCTTTTTCCTGCTACTCCTAGCATGATAAAGAAGATTCAAAGAGAGTGAGATGCCAGCTCCTTTCATTCAGTCAGTAGCTTCAAACATTTCTGGACGTTTTTCAATGGCAAAAATCAATGAATATTGTAAATGCACAAACAGTAATATCTCCACATTGCAAGGTGCAATTCTGAAATTTTTTGCTTTTTCCTGCTAATCCTAGCATGATAAAGAAGATTCAAAGAGAGTGAGATGCCAGCTCCTTTCATTCAGTCAGTAGCTTCAAACATTTCTGGACGTTTTTCAATGGCAAAAATCTATGAATATTGTAAATGCACAAACAGTAATTTCTCCGCATTGCAAGGTGCAATTCTGAAATTTTTTGCTTTTTCCTGCTCCTCTTAGCATGATAAAGATTCAAAGAGAGTGAGATGCCAGCTCCTTTCATTCAGTCAGTAGCTTCAATCATTTCTGGACGTTTTTCAATGGCAAAAATCAATGAATATTGTAAATGCACAAGCAGTAATTTCTCCGCATTGCAAGGTGCAATTCTGAAATTTTTTGCTTTTTCCTGCTCCTCTTAGCATGATAAAGAAGATTCAAAGAGAGTGAGATGCCAGCTCCTTTCATTCAGTCAGTAGCTTCAATCATTTCTGGACGTTTTTCAATGGCAAAAATCAATGAATATTGTAAATGCACAAACAGTAATTTCTCCGCATTGCAAGGTGCAATTCTGAAATTTTTTGCTTTTTCCTGCTCCTCTTAGCATGAAAAAGAAGATTCAAAGAGAATGAGATGCCCGCTCCTTTCATTCAGTCAGTAGCTTCAGTCATTTCTGGTATATGAATAACATGATGTTTTTCAATGGCAAAAATCAATGAATATTGTAAATGCACAAACAGTAATTTCTCCGCATTGCAAGGTGCAATTCTGAATTTTTTTGCTTTTTCCTGCTCCTCTTAGCATGATAAAGAAGATTCAAAGAGAGTGAGATGCCAGCTCCTTTCATTCAGTCAGTAGCTTCAATCATTTCTGGACGTTTTTCAATGGCAAAAATCAATGAATATTGTAAATGCACAAACAGTAATTTCTCCGCATTGCAAGGTGCAATTCTGAAATTTTTTGCTTTTTCCTGCTCCTCTTAGCATGATAAAGAAGATTCAAAGAGAGTGAGATGCCAGCTCCTTTCATTCAGTCAGTAGCTTCAAACATTTCTGGTATATGAATAACATGATGTTTTTCAATGGCAAAAATCAATGAATATTGTAAATGCACAAACAGTAATTTCTCCGCATTGCAAGGTGCAATTCTGAAATTTTTTGCTTTTTCCTGCTCCTCTTAGCATGATAAAGAAGATTCAAAGAGAGTGAGATGCCAGCTCCTTTCATTCAGTCAGTAGCTTCAATCTTTTCTGGACGTTTTTCAATGGCAAAAATCAATGAATATTGTAAATGCACAAACAGTAATTTCTCCGCATTGCAAGGTGCAATTCTGAAATTTTTTGCTTTTTCCTGCTCCTCTTAGCATGATAAAGAAGATTCAAAGAGAGTGAGATGCCAGCTCCTTTCATTCAGTCAGTAGCTTCAATCATTTCTGGTATATGAATAACATGATGTTTTTCAATGGCAAAAATCAATGAATATTGTAAATGCACAAACAGTAATTTCTCCGCATTGCAAGGTGCAATTCTGAAATTTTTTGCTTTTTCCTGCTCCTCTTAGCATGGTAAAGAAGATTCAAAGAGAGTGAGATGCCAGCTCCTTTCATTCAGTCAGTAGCTTCAATCATTTCTGGACGTTTTTCAATGGCAAAAATCAATGAATATTGTAAATGCACAAACAGTAATTTCTCCGCATTGCAAGGTGCAATTCTGAAATTTTTTGCTTTTTCCTGCTCCTCTTAGCATGATAAAGAAGATTCAAAGAGAGTGAGATGCCAGCTCCTTTCATTCAGTCAGTAGCTTCAATCATTTCTGGGTATGAATAACATGATGTTTTTCAATGGCAAAAATCAATGAATATTGTAAATGCACAAACAGTAATTTCTCCACATTGCAAGGTGCAATTCTGAAATTTTTTGCTTTTTCCTGCTCCTCTTAGCATGATAAAGAAGATTCAAAGAGAGTGAGATGCCAGCTCCTTTCATTCAGTCAGTAGCTTCAATCATTTCTGGACGTTTTTCAATGGCAAAAATCAATGAATATTGTAAATGCACAAACAGTAATTTCTCCGCATTGCAAGGTGCAATTCTGAAATTTTTTGCTTTTTCCTGCTCCTCTTAGCATGATAAAGAAGATTCAAAGAGAGTGAGATGCCAGCTCCTTTCATTCAGTCAGCAGCTTCAATCATTTCTGGACGTTTTTCAATGGCAAAAATCAATGAATATTGTAAATGCACAAACAGTAATTTCTCCGCATTGCAAGGTGCAATTCTGAAATTTTTTGCTTTTTCCTGCTCCTCTTAGCATGATAAAGAAGATTCAAAGAGAGTGAGATGCCAGCTCCTTTCATTCAGTCAGCAGCTTCAATCATTTCTGGACGTTTTTCAATGGCAAAAATCAATGAATATTGAAAATGCACAAACAGTAATTTCTCCGCATTGCAAGGTGCAATTCTGAATTTTTTTGCTTTTTCCTGCTCCTCTTAGCATGATAAAGAAGATTCAAAGAGAGTGAGATGCCAGCTCCTTTCATTCAGTCAGTAACTTCAAACATTTCTGGTATAAACATTTCTGGACGTTTTTCAATGGCAAAAATCAATGAATATTGTAAATGCACAAACAGTAATATCTCCACATTGCAAGGTGCAATTCTGAAATTTTTTGCTTTTTCCTGCTAATCCTAGCATGATAAAGAATATTCAAATACAGTGAGATGCCAGCTCCTTTCATTCAGTCAGTAGCTTCAAACATTTCTGGACGTTTTTCAATGGCAAAAATCAATGAATATTGTAAATGCACAAACAGTAATATCTCCACATTGCAAGGTGCAATTCTGAAATTTTTTGCTTTTTCCTGCTAATCCTAGCATGATAAAGAAGATTCAAAGAGAGTGAGATGCCAGGTCCTTTCATTCAGTCAGTAGCCTCAAACATTTCTGGTATATGAATAACATGATGTTTTTTAATGGCAAAAATCAATGAATATTGTAAATGCACAAACAGTAATATCTCCACATTGCAAGGTGCAATTCTGAAATTTTTTGCTTTTTCCTGCTAATCCTAGCATGATAAAGAAGATTCAAAGAGAGTGAGATGCCAGCTCCTTTCATTCAGTCAGTAGCTTCAAACATTTCTGGACGTTTTTCAATGGCAAAAATCAATGAATATTGTAAATGCACAAACAGTAATATCTCCACATTGCAAGGTGCAATTCTGAAATTTTTTGCTTTTTCCTGCTACTCCTAGCATGATAAAGAAGATTCAAAGAGAATGAGATGCCAGCTCCTTTCATTCAGTCAGTAGCTTCAAACATTTCTGGTATATGAATAACATGATGTTTTTCAATGGCAAAAATCAATGAATATTGTAAATGCACAAACAGTAATATCTCCATATTGCAAGGTGCAATTCTGAAATTTTTTGCTTTTTCCTGCTAATCCTAGCATGATAAAGAAGATTCAAAGAGAGTGAGATGCCAGCTCCTTTCATTCAGTCAG
Organism: Phyllobates terribilis; assembly: GCF_046119375.1. NCBI lineage: Eukaryota > Metazoa > Chordata > Amphibia > Anura > Dendrobatidae > Phyllobates > Phyllobates terribilis. The sequence continues at coordinate 330,485 of NW_027363839.1, forward strand.
TAGCTTCAAACATTTCTGGACGTTTTTCAATGGCAAAAATCAATGAATATTGTAAATGCACAAACAGTAATATCTCCACATTGCAAGGTGCAATTCTGAAATTTTTTGCTTTTTCCTGCTACTCCTAGCATGATAAAGAAGATTCAAAGAGAGTGAGATGCCAGCTCCTTTCATTCAGTCAGTAGCTTCAAACATTTCTGGACGTTTTTCAATGGCAAAAATCAATGAATATTGTAAATGCACAAACAGTAATATCTCCACATTGCAAGGTGCAATTCTGAAATTTTTTGCTTTTTCCTGCTAATCCTAGCATGATAAAGAAGATTCAAAGAGAGTGAGATGCCAGCTCGTTTCATTCAGTCAGTAGCTTCAAACATTTCTGGACGTTTTTCAATGGCAAAAATCTATGAATATTGTAAATGCACAAACAGTAATTTCTCCGCATTGCAAGGTGCAATTCTGAAATTTTTTGCTTTTTCCTGCTCCTCTTAGCATGATAAAGATTCAAAGAGAGTGAGATGCCAGCTCCTTTCATTCAGTCAGTAGCTTCAATCATTTCTGGACGTTTTTCAATGGCAAAAATCAATGAATATTGTAAATGCACAAGCAGTAATTTCTCCGCATTGCAAGGTGCAATTCTGAAATTTTTTGCTTTTTCCTGCTCCTCTTAGCATGATAAAGAAGATTCAAAGAGAGTGAGATGCCAGCTCCTTTCATTCAGTCAGTAGCTTCAATCATTTCTGGACGTTTTTCAATGGCAAAAATCAATGAATATTGTAAATGCACAAACAGTAATTTCTCCGCATTGCAAGGTGCAATTCTGAAATTTTTTGCTTTTTCCTGCTCCTCTTAGCATGAAAAAGAAGATTCAAAGAGAATGAGATGCCCGCTCCTTTCATTCAGTCAGTAGCTTCAATCATTTCTGGTATATGAATAACATGATGTTTTTCAATGGCAAAAATCAATGAATATTGTAAATGCACAAACAGTAATTTCTCCGCATTGCAAGGTGCAATTCTGAATTTTTTTGCTTTTTCCTGCTCCTCTTAGCATGATAAAGAAGATTCAAAGAGAGTGAGATGCCAGCTCCTTTCATTCAGTCAGTAGCTTCAATCATTTCTGGACGTTTTTCAATGGCAAAAATCAATGAATATTGTAAATGCACAAACAGTAATTTCTCCGCATTGCAAGGTGCAATTCTGAAATTTTTTGCTTTTTCCTGCTCCTCTTAGCATGATAAAGAAGATTCAAAGAGAGTGAGATGCCAGCTCCTTTCATTCAGTCAGTAGCTTCAAACATTTCTGGTATATGAATAACATGATGTTTTTCAATGGCAAAAATCAATGAATATTGTAAATGCACAAACAGTAATTTCTCCGCATTGCAAGGTGCAATTCTGAAATTTTTTGCTTTTTCCTGCTCCTCTTAGCATGATAAAGAAGATTCAAAGAGAGTGAGATGCCAGCTCCTTTCATTCAGTCAGTAGCTTCAATCTTTTCTGGACGTTTTTCAATGGCAAAAATCAATGAATATTGTAAATGCACAAACAGTAATTTCTCCGCATTGCAAGGTGCAATTCTGAAATTTTTTGCTTTTTCCTGCTCCTCTTAGCATGATAAAGAAGATTCAAAGAGAGTGAGATGCCAGCTCCTTTCATTCAGTCTGTAGCTTCAATCATTTCTGGTATATGAATAACATGATGTTTTTCAATGGCAAAAATCAATGAATATTGTAAATGCACAAACAGTAATTTCTCCGCATTGCAAGGTGCAATTCTGAAATTTTTTGCTTTTTCCTGCTCCTCTTAGCATGGTAAAGAAGATTCAAAGAGAGTGAGATGCCAGCTCCTTTCATTCAGTCAGTAGCTTCAATCATTTCTGGACGTTTTTCAATGGCAAAAATCAATGAATATTGTAAATGCACAAACAGTAATTTCTCCGCATTGCAAGGTGCAATTCTGAAATTTTTTGCTTTTTCCTGCTCCTCTTAGCATGATAAAGAAGATTCAAAGAGAGTGAGATGCCAGCTCCTTTCATTCAGTCAGTAGCTTCAATCATTTCTGGGTATGAATAACATGATGTTTTTCAATGGCAAAAATCAATGAATATTGTAAATGCACAAACAGTAATTTCTCCACATTGCAAGGTGCAATTCTGAAATTTTTTGCTTTTTCCTGCTCCTCTTAGCATGATAAAGAAGATTCAAAGAGAGTGAGATGCCAGCTCCTTTCATTCAGTCAGTAGCTTCAATCATTTCTGGACGTTTTTCAATGGCAAAAATCAATGAATATTGTAAATGCACAAACAGTAATTTCTCCGCATTGCAAGGTGCAATTCTGAAATTTTTTGCTTTTTCCTGCTCCTCTTAGCATGATAAAGAAGATTCAAAGAGAGTGAGATGCCAGCTCCTTTCATTCAGTCAGCAGCTTCAATCATTTCTGGACGTTTTTCAATGGCAAAAATCAATGAATATTGTAAATGCACAAACAGTAATTTCTCCGCATTGCAAGGTGCAATTCTGAAATTTTTTGCTTTTTCCTGCTCCTCTTAGCATGATAAAGAAGATTCAAAGAGAGTGAGATGCCAGCTCCTTTCATTCAGTCAGCAGCTTCAATCATTTCTGGACGTTTTTCAATGGCAAAAATCAATGAATATTGAAAATGCACAAACAGTAATTTCTCCGCATTGCAAGGTGCAATTCTGAATTTTTTTGCTTTTTCCTGCTCCTCTTAGCATGATAAAGAAGATTCAAAGAGAGTGAGATGCCAGCTCCTTTCATTCAGTCAGTAACTTCAAACATTTCTGGTATAAACATTTCTGGACGTTTTTCAATGGCAAAAATCAATGAATATTGTAAATGCACAAACAGTAATATCTCCACATTGCAAGGTGCAATTCTGAAATTTTTTGCTTTTTCCTGCTAATCCTAGCATGATAAAGAATATTCAAATACAGTGAGATGCCAGCTCCTTTCATTCAGTCAGTAGCTTCAAACATTTCTGGACGTTTTTCAATGGCAAAAATCAATGAATATTGTAAATGCACAAACAGTAATATCTCCACATTGCAAGGTGCAATTCTGAAATTTTTTGCTTTTTCCTGCTAATCCTAGCATGATAAAGAAGATTCAAAGAGAGTGAGATGCCAGGTCCTTTCATTCAGTCAGTAGCCTCAAACATTTCTGGTATATGAATAACATGATGTTTTTTAATGGCAAAAATCAATGAATATTGTAAATGCACAAACAGTAATATCTCCACATTGCAAGGTGCAATTCTGAAATTTTTTGCTTTTTCCTGCTAATCCTAGCATGATAAAGAAGATTCAAAGAGAGTGAGATGCCAGCTCCTTTCATTCAGTCAGTAGCTTCAAACATTTCTGGACGTTTTTCAATGGCAAAAATCAATGAATATTGTAAATGCACAAACAGTAATATCTCCACATTGCAAGGTGCAATTCTGAAATTTTTTGCTTTTTCCTGCTACTCCTAGCATGATAAAGAAGATTCAAAGAGAGTGAGATGCCAGCTCCTTTCATTCAGTCAGTAGCTTCAGTCATTTCTGGACGTTTTTCAATGGCAAAAATCAATGAATATTGTAAATGCACAAACAGTAATTTCTCCGCATTGCAAGGTGCAATTCTGAAATTTTTTGCTTTTTCCTGCTCCTCTTAGCATGATAAAGAAGATTCAAAGAGAGTGAGATGCCAGCTCCTTTCATTCAGTCAGTAGCTTCAATCATTTCTGGACGTTTTTCAATGGCAAAAATCAATGAATATTGTAAATGCACAAACAGTAATTTCTCCGCATTGCAAGGTGCAATTCTGAAATTTTTTGCTTTTTCCTGCTCCTCTTAGCATGATAAAGAAGATTCAAAGAGAGTGAAATGCCAGCTCCTTTCATTCAGTCAGTAGCTTCAATCATTTCTGGACGTTTTTCAATGGCAAAAATCAATGAATATTGTAAATGCACAAACAGTAATTTCTCCGCATTGCAAATTGCAATTCTGAAATTTTTTGCTTTTTCCTGCTCCTCTTAGCATGATAAAGAAGATTCAAAGAGAGTGAGATGCCAGCTCCTTTCATTCAGTCAGTAGCTTCAATCATTTCTGGACGTTTTTCAATGGCAAAAATCAATGAATATTGTAAATGCACAAACAGTAATTTCTCCGCATTGCAAGGTGCAATTCTGAAATTTTTTGCTTTTTCCTGCTCCTCTTAGCATGATAAAGAAGATTCAAAGAGAATGAGATGCCAGCTCCTTTCATTCAGTCAGTAGCTTCAATCATTTCTGGTATATGAATAACATGATGTTTTTCAATGGCAAAAATCAATGAATATTGTAAATGCACAAACAGTAATTTCTCCGCATTGCAAGGTGCAATTCTGAAATTTTTTGCTTTTTCCTGCTCCTCTTAGCATAATAAAGAAGATTCAAAGAGAGTGAGATGCCAGCTCCTTTCATTCAGTCAGTAGCTTCAATCATTTCTGGATGTTTTTCAATGGCAAAAATCAATGAATATTGTAAATGCACAAACAGTAATTTCTCCGCATTGCAAGGTGCAATTCTGAAATTTTTTGCTTTTTCCTGCTCCTCTTAGCATGATAAAGAAGATTCAGAGAGTGAGATGCCAGCTCCTTTCATTCAGTCAGTAGCTTCAGTCATTTCTGGACGTTTTTCAATGGCAAAAATCAATGAATATTGTAAATGCACAAACAGTAATTTCTCCGCATTGCAAGGTGCAATTCTGAAATTTTTTGCTTTTTCCTGCTCCTCTTAGCATGATAAAGAAGATTCAAAGAGAGTGAGATGCCAGCTCCTTTCATTCAGTCAGTAGCTTCAAACATTTCTGGTATAAACATTTCTGGACGTTTTTCAATGGCAAAAATCAATGAATATTGTAAATGCACAAACAGTAATATCTCCACATTGCAAGGTGCAATTCTGAAATTTTTTGCTTTTTCCTGCTCCTCTTAGCATGATAAAGAAGATTCAAAGAGAGTGAGATGCCAGCTCCTTTCATTCAGTCAGTAGCTTCAATCATTTCTGGACGTTTTTCAATGGCAAAAATCAATGAATATTGTAAATGCACAAACAGTAATTTCTCCGCATTGCAAGGTGCAATTCTGAAATTTTTTGCTTTTTCCTGCTCCTCTTAGCATGATAAAGAAGATTCAAAGAGAGTGAGATGCCAGCTCCTTTCATTCAGTCAGTAGCTTCAATCATTTCTGGTATATGAATAACATGATGTTTTTCAATGGCAAAAATCAATGAATATTGTAAATGCACAAACAGTAATTTCTCCGCATTGCAAGGTGCAATTCTGAAATTTTTTGCTTTTTCCTGCTCCACTTAGCATGATAAAGAAGATTCAAAGAGAGTGAGATGCCAGCTCTTTTCATTCAGTCAGTAGCTTCAATCATTTCTGGACGTTTTTCAATGGCAAAAATCAATGAATATTGTAAATGCACAAACAGTAATTTCTCCGCATTGCAAGGTGCAATTCTGAAATTTTTTGCTTTTTCCTGCTCCTCTTAGCATGATAAAGAAGATTCAAAGAGAGTGAGATGCCAGCTCCTTTCATTCAGTCAGTAGCTTCAGTCATTTCTGGACGTTTTTCAATGGCAAAAATCAATGAATATTGTAAATGCACAAACAGTAATTTCTCCGCATTGCAAGGTGCAATTCTGAAATTCTTTGCTTTTTCCTGCTCCTCTTAGCATGATAAAGAAGATTCAAAGAGAGTGAGATGCCAGCTCCTTTCATTCAGTCAGTAGCTTCAAACATTTCTGGTATAAACATTTCTGGACGTTTTTCAATGGCAAAAATCAATGAATATTGTAAATGCACAAACAGTAATATCTCCACATTGCAAGGTGCAATTCTGAAATTTTTTGCTTTTTCCTGCTAATCCTAGCATGATAAAGAAGATTCAAATAGAGTGAGATGCCAGCTCCTTTCATTCAGTCAGTAGCTTCAAACATTTCTGGACGTTTTTCAATGGCAAAAATCAATGAATATTGTAAATGCACAAACAGTAATATCTCCACATTGCAAGGTTCAATTCTGAAATTTTTTGCTTTTTCCTGCTAATCCTAGCATGATAAAGAAGATTCAAAGAGAATGAGATGCCAGCTCCTTTCATTCAGTCAGTAGCTTCAAACATTTCTGGTATATGAATAACATGATGTTTTTCAATGGCAAAAATCAATGAATATTGTAAATGCACAAACAGTAATATCTCCATATTGCAAGGTGCAATTCTGAAATTTTTTGCTTTTTCCTGCTAATCCTAGCATGATAAAGAAGATTCAAAGAGAGTGAGATGCCAGCTCCTTTCATTCAGTCAGTAGCTTCAAACATTTCTGGACGTTTTTCAATGGCAAAAATCAATGAATATTGTAAATGCACAAACATAATATCTCCACATTGCAAGGTGCAATTCTGAAATTTTTTGCTTTTTCCTGCTACTCCTAGCATGATAAAGAAGATTCAAAGAGAGTGAGATGCCAGCTCCTTTCATTCAGTCAGTAGCTTCAAACATTTCTGGACGTTTTTCAATGGCAAAAATCAATGAATATTGTAAATGCACAAACAGTAATATCTCCACATTGCAAGGTGCAATTCTGAAATTTTTTGCTTTTTCCTGCTAATCCTAGCATGATAAAGAAGATTCAAAGAGAGTGAGATGCCAGCTCCTTTCATTCAGTCAGTAGCTTCAGTCATTTCTGGACGTTTTTCAATGGCAAAAATCAATGAATATTGTAAATGCACAAACAGTAATTTCTCCGCATTGCAAGGTGCAATTCTGAAATTCTTTGCTTTTTCCTGCTCCTCTTAGCATGATAAAGAAGATTCAAAGAGAGTGAGATGCCAGCTCCTTTCATTCAGTCAGTAGCTTCAAACATTTCTGGTATAAACATTTCTGGACGTTTTTCAATGGCAAAAATCAATGAATATTGTAAATGCACAAACAGTAATATCTCCACATTGCAAGGTGCAATTCTGAAATTTTTTGCTTTTTCCTGCTAATCCTAGCATGATAAAGAAGATTCAAATAGAGTGAGATGCCAGCTCCTTTCATTCAGTCAGTAGCTTCAAACATTTCTGGACGTTTTTCAATGGCAAAAATCAATGAATATTGTAAATGCACAAACAGTAATATCTCCACATTGCAAGGTTCAATTCTGAAATTTTTTGCTTTTTCCTGCTAATCCTAGCATGATAAAGAAGATTCAAAGAGAATGAGATGCCAGCTCCTTTCATTCAGTCAGTAGCTTCAAACATTTCTGGTATATGAATAACATGATGTTTTTCAATGGCAAAAATCAATGAATATTGTAAATGCACAAACAGTAATATCTCCATATTGCAAGGTGCAATTCTGAAATTTTTTGCTTTTTCCTGCTAATCCTAGCATGATAAAGAAGATTCAAAGAGAGTGAGATGCCAGCTCCTTTCATTCAGTCAGTAGCTTCAAACATTTCTGGACGTTTTTCAATGGCAAAAATCAATGAATATTGTAAATGCACAAACAGTAATATCTCCACATTGCAAGGTGCAATTCTGAAATTTTTTGCTTTTTCCTGCTACTCCTAGCATGATAAAGAAGATTCAAAGAGAGTGAGATGCCAGCTCCTTTCATTCAGTCAGTAGCTTCAAACATTTCTGGACGTTTTTCAATGGCAAAAATCAATGAATATTGTAAATGCACAAACAGTAATATCTCCACATTGCAAGGTGCAATTCTGAAATTTTTTGCTTTTTCCTGCTAATCCTAGCATGATAAAGAAGATTCAAAGAGAGTGAGATGCCAGCTCCTTTCATTCAGTCAGTAGCTTCAAACATTTCTGGACGTTTTTCAATGGCAAAAATCTATGAATATTGTAAATGCACAAACAGTAATTTCTCCGCATTGCAAGGTGCAATTCTGAAATTTTTTGCTTTTTCCTGCTCCTCTTAGCATGATAAAGATTCAAAGAGAGTGAGATGCCAGCTCCTTTCATTCAGTCAGTAGCTTCAATCATTTCTGGACGTTTTTCAATGGCAAAAATCAATGAATATTGTAAATGCACAAGCAGTAATTTCTCCGCATTGCAAGGTGCAATTCTGAAATTTTTTGCTTTTTCCTGCTCCTCTTAGCATGATAAAGAAGATTCAAAGAGAGTGAGATGCCAGCTCCTTTCATTCAGTCAGTAGCTTCAATCATTTCTGGACGTTTTTCAATGGCAAAAATCAATGAATATTGTAAATGCACAAACAGTAATTTCTCCGCATTGCAAGGTGCAATTCTGAAATTTTTTGCTTTTTCCTGCTCCTCTTAGCATGAAAAAGAAGATTCAAAGAGAATGAGATGCCCGCTCCTTTCATTCAGTCAGTAGCTTCAATCATTTCTGGTATATGAATAACATGATGTTTTTCAATGGCAAAAATCAATGAATATTGTAAATGCACAAACAGTAATTTCTCCGCATTGCAAGGTGCAATTCTGAATTTTTTTGCTTTTTCCTGCTGCTCTTAGCATGATAAAGAAGATTCAAAGAGAGTGAGATGCCAGCTCCTTTCATTCAGTCAGTAGCTTCAATCATTTCTGGACGTTTTTCAATGGCAAAAATCAATGAATATTGTAAATGCACAAACAGTAATTTCTCCGCATTGCAAGGTGCAATTCTGAAATTTTTTGCTTTTTCCTGCTCCTCTTAGCATGATAAAGAAGATTCAAAGAGAGTGAGATGCCAGCTCCTTTCATTCAGTCAGTAGCTTCAAACATTTCTGGTATATGAATAACATGATGTTTTTCAATGGCAAAAATCAATGAATATTGTAAATGCACAAACAGTAATTTCTCCGCATTGCAAGGTGCAATTCTGAAATTTTTTGCTTTTTCCTGCTCCTCTTAGCATGATAAAGAAGATTCAAAGAGAGTGAGATGCCAGCTCCTTTCATTCAGTCAGTAGCTTCAATCTTTTCTGGACGTTTTTCAATGGCAAAAATCAATGAATATTGTAAATGCACAAACAGTAATTTCTCCGCATTGCAAGGTGCAATTCTGAAATTTTTTGCTTTTTCCTGCTCCTCTTAGCATGATAAAGAAGATTCAAAGAGAGTGAGATGCCAGCTCCTTTCATTCAGTCAGTAGCTTCAATCATTTCTGGTATATGAATAACATGATGTTTTTCAATGGCAAAAATCAATGAATATTGTAAATGCACAAACAGTAATTTCTCCGCATTGCAAGGTGCAATTCTGAAATTTTTTGCTTTTTCCTGCTCCTCTTAGCATGGTAAAGAAGATTCAAAGAGAGTGAGATGCCAGCTCCTTTCATTCAGTCAGTAGCTTCAATCATTTCTGGACGTTTTTCAATGGCAAAAATCAATGAATATTGTAAATGCACAAACAGTAATTTCTCCGCATTGCAAGGTGCAATTCTGAAATTTTTTGCTTTTTCCTGCTCCTCTTAGCATGATAAAGAAGATTCAAAGAGAGTGAGATGCCAGCTCCTTTCATTCAGTCAGTAGCTTCAATCATTTCTGGGTATGAATAACATGATGTTTTTCAATGGCAAAAATCAATGAATATTGTAAATGCACAAACAGTAATTTCTCCACATTGCAAGGTGCAATTCTGAAATTTTTTGCTTTTTCCTGCTCCTCTTAGCATGATAAAGAAGATTCAAAGAGAGTGAGATGCCAGCTCCTTTCATTCAGTCAGTAGCTTCAATCATTTCTGGACGTTTTTCAATGGCAAAAATCAATGAATATTGTAAATGCACAAACAGTAATTTCTCCGCATTGCAAGGTGCAATTCTGAAATTTTTTGCTTTTTCCTGCTCCTCTTAGCATGATAAAGAAGATTCAAAGAGAGTGAGATGCCAGCTCCTTTCATTCAGTCAGTAGCTTCAATCATTTCTGGACGTTTTTCAATGGCAAAAATCAATGAATATTGAAAACGCACAAACAGTAATTTCTCCGCATTGCAAGGTGCAATTCTGAATTTTTTTGCTTTTTCCTGCTCCTCTTAGCATGATAAAGAAGATTCAAAGAGAGTGAGATGCCAGCTCCTTTCATTCAGTCAGTAACTTCAAACATTTCTGGTATAAACATTTCTGGACGTTTTTCAATGGCAAAAATCAATGAATATTGTAAATGCACAAACAGTAATATCTCCACATTGCAAGGTGCAATTCTGAAATTTTTTGCTTTTTCCTGCTAATCCTAGCATGATAAAGAATATTCAAATAGAGTGAGATGCCAGCTCCTTTCATTCAGTCAGTAGCTTCAAACATTTCTGGACGTTTTTCAATGGCAAAAATCAATGAATATTGTAAATGCACAAACAGTAATATCTCCACATTGCAAGGTGCAATTCTGAAATTTTTTGCTTTTTCCTGCTAATCCTAGCATGATAAAGAAGATTCAAAGAGAGTGAGATGCCAGGTCCTTTCATTCAGTCAGTAGCCTCAAACATTTCTGGTATATGAATAACATGATGTTTTTTAATGGCAAAAATCAATGAATATTGTAAATGCACAAACAGTAATATCTCCACATTGCAAGGTGCAATTCTGAAATTTTTTGCTTTTTCCTGCTAATCCTAGCATGATAAAGAAGATTCAAAGAGAGTGAGATGCCAGCTCCTTTCATTCAGTCAGTAGCTTCAAACATTTCTGGACGTTTTTCAATGGCAAAAATCAATGAATATTGTAAATGCACAAACAGTAATATCTCCACATTGCAAGGTGCAATTCTGAAATTTTTTGCTTTTTCCTGCTACTCCTAGCATGATAAAGAAGATTCAAAGAGAGTGAGATGCCAGCTCCTTTCATTCAGTCAGTAGCTTCAAACATTTCTGTACGTTTTTCAATGGCAAAAATCAATGAATATTGTAAATGCACAAACAGTAATATCTCCACATTGCAAGGTGCAATTCTGAAATTTTTTGCTTTTTCCTGCTAATCCTAGCATGATAAAGAAGATTCAAAGAGAGTGAGATGCCAGCTCCTTTCATTCAGTCAGTAGCTTCAAATATTTCTGGACGTTTTTCAATGGCAAAAATCAATGAATATTGTAAATGCACAAACAGTAATATCTCCACATTGCAAGGTGCAATTCTGAAATTTTTTGCTTTTTCCTGCTAATCCTAGCATGTTAAAGAAGATTCAAAGAGAGTGAGATGCCAGCTCCTTTCATTCAGTCAGTAGCTTCAATCATTTCTGGACGTTTTTCAATGGCAAAAATCAATGAATATTGTAAATGCACAAACAGTAATTTCTCCGCATTGCAACGTGCAATTCTGAAATTTTTTGCTTTTTCCTGCTCCTCTTAGCATGATAAAGAAGATTCAAAGAGAGTGAGATGCCCGCTCCTTTCATTCAGTCAGTAGCTTCAATCATTTCTGGTATATGAATAACATGATGTTTTTCAATGGCAAAAATCAATGAATATTGTAAATGCACAAACAGTAATTTCTCCGCATTGCAAGGTGCAATTCTGAATTTTTTTGCTTTTTCCTGCTCCTCTTAGCATGATAAAGAAGATTCAAAGAGAGTGAGATGCCAGCTCCTTTCATTCAGTCAGTAGCTTCAAACATTTCTGGACGTTTTTCAATGGCAAAAATCTATGAATATTGTAAATGCACAAACAGTAATTTCTCCGCATTGCAAGGTGCAATTCTGAAATTTTTTGCTTTTTCCTGCTCCTCTTAGCATGATAAAGATTCAAAGAGAGTGAGATGCCAGCTCCTTTCATTCAGTCAGTAGCTTCAATCATTTCTGGACGTTTTTCAATGGCAAAAATCAATGAATATTGTAAATGCACAAGCAGTAATTTCTCCGCATTGCAAGGTGCAATTCTGAAATTTTTTGCTTTTTCCTGCTCCTCTTAGCATGATAAAGAAGATTCAAAGAGAGTGAGATGCCAGCTCCTTTCATTCAGTCAGTAGCTTCAATCATTTCTGGACGTTTTTCAATGGCAAAAATCAATGAATATTGTAAATGCACAAACAGTAATTTCTCCGCATTGCAAGGTGCAATTCTGAAATTTTTTGCTTTTTCCTGCTCCTCTTAGCATGAAAAAGAAGATTCAAAGAGAATGAGATGCCCGCTCCTTTCATTCAGTCAGTAGCTTCAATCATTTCTGGTATATGAATAACATGATGTTTTTCAATGGCAAAAATCAATGAATATTGTAAATGCACAAACAGTAATTTCTCCGCATTGCAAGGTGCAATTCTGAATTTTTTTGCTTTTTCCTGCTGCTCTTAGCATGATAAAGAAGATTCAAAGAGAGTGAGATGCCAGCTCCTTTCATTCAGTCAGTAGCTTCAATCATTTCTGGACGTTTTTCAATGGCAAAAATCAATGAATATTGTAAATGCACAAACAGTAATTTCTCCGCATTGCAAGGTGCAATTCTGAAATTTTTTGCTTTTTCCTGCTCCTCTTAGCATGATAAAGAAGATTCAAAGAGAGTGAGATGCCAGCTCCTTTCATTCAGTCAGTAGCTTCAAACATTTCTGGTATATGAATAACATGATGTTTTTCAATGGCAAAAATCAATGAATATTGTAAATGCACAAACAGTAATTTCTCCGCATTGCAAGGTGCAATTCTGAAATTTTTTGCTTTTTCCTGCTCCTCTTAGCATGATAAAGAAGACTCAAAGAGAGTGAGATGCCAGCTCCTTTCATTCAGTCAGTAGCTTCAATCTTTTCTGGACGTTTTTCAATGGCAAAAATCAATGAATATTGTAAATGCACAAACAGTAATTTCTCCGCATTGCAAGGTGCAATTCTGAAATTTTTTGCTTTTTCCTGCTCCTCTTAGCATGATAAAGAAGATTCAAAGAGAGTGAGATGCCAGCTCCTTTCATTCAGTCAGTAGCTTCAATCATTTCTGGTATATGAATAACATGATGTTTTTCAATGGCAAAAATCAATGAATATTGTAAATGCACAAACAGTAATTTCTCCGCATTGCAAGGTGCAATTCTGAAATTTTTTGCTTTTTCCTGCTCCTCTTAGCATGGTAAAGAAGATTCAAAGAGAGTGAGATGCCAGCTCCTTTCATTCAGTCAGTAGCTTCAATCATTTCTGGACGTTTTTCAATGGGAAAAATCAATGAATATTGTAAATGCACAAACAGTAATTTCTCCGCATTGCAAGGTGCAATTCTGAAATTTTTTGCTTTTTCCTGCTCCTCTTAGCATGATAAAGAAGATTCAAAGAGAGTGAGATGCCAGCTCCTTTCATTCAGTCAGTAGCTTCAATCATTTCTGGGTATGAATAACATGATGTTTTTCAATGGCAAAAATCAATGAATATTGTAAATGCACAAACAGTAATTTCTCCACATTGCAAGGTGCAATTCTGAAATTTTTTGCTTTTTCCTGCTCCTCTTAGCATGATAAAGAAGATTCAAAGAGAGTGAGATGCCAGCTCCTTTCATTCAGTCAGTAGCTTCAATCATTTCTGGACGTTTTTCAATGGCAAAAATCAATGAATATTGTAAATGCACAAACAGTAATTTCTCCGCATTGCAAGGTGCAATTCTGAAATTTTTTGCTTTTTCCTGCTCCTCTTAGCATGATAAAGAAGATTCAAAGAGAGTGAGATGCCAGCTCCTTTCATTCAGTCAGTAGCTTCAATCATTTCTGGACGTTTTTCAATGGCAAAAATCAATGAATATTGAAAATGCACAAACAGTAATTTCTCCGCATTGCAAGGTGCAATTCTGAATTTTTTTGCTTTTTCCTGCACTTCTTAGCATGATAAAGAAGATTCAAAGAGAGTGAGATGCCAGCTCCTTTCATTCAGTCAGTAACTTCAAACATTTCTGGTATAAACATTTCTGGACGTTTTTCAATGGCAAAAATCAATGAATATTGTAAATGCACAAACAGTAATATCTCCACATTGCAAGGTGCAATTCTGAAATTTTTTGCTTTTTCCTGCTAATCCTAGCATGATAAAGAATATTCAAATAGAGTGAGATGCCAGCTCCTTTCATTCAGTCAGTAGCTTCAAACATTTCTGGACGTTTTTCAATGGCAAAAATCAATGAATATTGTAAATGCACAAACAGTAATATCTCCACATTGCAAGGTGCAATTCTGAAATTTTTTGCTTTTTCCTGCTAATCCTAGCATGATAAAGAAGATTCAAAGAGAGTGAGATGCCAGGTCCTTTCATTCAGTCAGTAGCCTCAAACATTTCTGGTATATGAATAACATGATGTTTTTTAATGGCAAAAATCAATGAATATTGTAAATGCACAAACAGTAATATCTCCACATTGCAAGGTGCAATTCTGAAATTTTTTGCTTTTTCCTGCTAATCCTAGCATGATAAAGAAGATTCAAAGAGAGTGAGATGCCAGCTCCTTTCATTCAGTCAGTAGCTTCAAACATTTCTGGACGTTTTTCAATGGCAAAAATCAATGAATATTGTAAATGCACAAACAGTAATATCTCCACATTGCAAGGTGCAATTCTGAAATTTTTTGCTTTTTCCTGCTACTCCTAGCATGATAAAGAAGATTCAAAGAGAGTGAGATGCCAGCTCCTTTCATTCAGTCAGTAGCTTCAAACATTTCTGTACGTTTTTCAATGGCAAAAATCAATGAATATTGTAAATGCACAAACAGTAATATCTCCACATTGCAAGGTGCAATTCTGAAATTTTTTGCTTTTTCCTGCTAATCCTAGCATGATAAAGAAGATTCAAAGAGAGTGAGATGCCAGCTCCTTTCATTCAGTCAGTAGCTTCAAATATTTCTGGACGTTTTTCAATGGCAAAAATCAATGAATATTGTAAATGCACAAACAGTAATATCTCCACATTGCAAGGTGCAATTCTGAAATTTTTTGCTTTTTCCTGCTATCCCTAGCATGATAAAGAAGATTCAAAGAGAGTGAGATGCCAGCTCCTTTCATTCAGTCAGTAGCTTCAATCATTTCTGGACGTTTTTCAATGGCAAAAATCAATGAATATTGTAAATGCACAAACAGTAATTTCTCCGCATTGCAACGTGCAATTCTGAAATTTTTTGCTTTTTCCTGCTCCTCTTAGCATGATAAAGAAGATTCAAAGAGAGTGAGATGCCCGCTCCTTTCATTCAGTCAGTAGCTTCAATCATTTCTGGTATATGAATAACATGATGTTTTTCAATGGCAAAAATCAATGAATATTGTAAATGCACAAACAGTAATTTCTCCGCATTGCAAGGTGCAATTCTGAATTTTTTTGCTTTTTCCTGCTCCTCTTAGCATGATAAAGAAGATTCAAAGAGAGTGAGATGCCAGCTCCTTTCATTCAGTCAGTAGCTTCAATCATTTCTGGACGTTTTTCAATGGCAAAAATCAATGAATATTGTAAATGCACAAACAGTAATTTCTCCACATTGCAAGGTGCAATTCTGAAATTTTTTGCTTTTTCCTGCTCCTCTTAGCATGATAAAGAAGATTCAAAGAGAGTGAGATGCCAGCTCCTTTCATTCAGTCAGTAGCTTCAAACATTTCTGGTATATGAATAACATGATGTTTTTCAATGGCAAAAATCAATGAATATTGTAAATGCACAAACAGTAATTTCTCCGCATTGCAAGGTGCAATTCTGAAATTTTTTGCTTTTTCCTGCTCCTCTTAGCATGATAAAGAAGATTCAAAGAGAGTGAGATGCCAGCTCCTTTCATTCAGTCAGTAGCTTCAATCTTTTCTGGACGTTTTTCAATGGCAAAAATCAATGAATATTGTATATGCACAAACAGTAATTTCTCCGCATTGTAAGGTGGAATTCTGAAATTTTTTGCTTTTTCCTGCTCCTCTTAGCATGATAAAGAAGATTCAAAGATAGTGAGATGCCAGCTTCTTTCATTCAGTCAGTAGCTTCAAACATTTCTGGTAAATGAATAACATGATGTTTTTCAATGGCAAAAATCAATGAATATTGTAAATGCACAAAGAGTAATTTCTCCGCATTGCAAGGTGCAATTCTGAAATTTTTTGCTTTTTCCTGCTCCTCTTAGCATGATAAAGAAGACTCAAAGAGAGTTACATGCCAGCTCCTTTCATTCAGTCAGTAGCTTCAATCATTTCTGGACGTTTTTCAATGGCAAAAATCAATGAATATTGTAAATGCACAAACAGTAATTTCTCCGCATTGCAAGGTGCAATTCTGAAATTTTTTGCTTTTTCCTGCTCCTCTTAGCATGATAAAGAAGATTCAAAGAGAGTGAGATGCCAGCTCCTTTCATTCAGTCAGTAGCTTCAATCTTTTCTGGTATATGAATAACATGATGTTTTTCAATGGCAAAAATCAATGAATATTGTAACTGCACAAACAGTAATTTCTCCGCATTGCAAGGTGCAATTCTGAAATTTTTTGCTTTTTCCTGCTCCTCTTAGCATGGTAAAGAAGATTCAAAGAGAGTGAGATGCCAGCTCCTTTCATTCAGTCAGTAGCTTCAATCATTTCTGGACATTTTTCAATGGCAAAAATCAATGAATATTGTAAATGCACAAACAGTAGTTTCTCCGCATTGCAAGGTGCAATTCTGAAATTTTTTGCTTTTTCCTGCTCCTCTTAGCATGATAAAGAAGATTCAAAGAGATTGAGATGCCAGCTCCTTTCATTCAGTCAGTAGCTTCAATCATTTCTGGACGTTTTTCAATGGCAATAATCAATGAATATTGTAAATGCACAAACAGTAATTTCTCCGCATTGCAAGGTGCAATTCTGAAATTTTTTGCTTTTTCCTGCTCCTCTTAGCATGATAAAGAAGATTCAAAGAGAGTGAGATGCCAGCTCCTTTCATTCAGTCAGTAGCTTCAATCATTTCTGGTATATGAATAACATGATGTTTTTCAATGGCAAAAATCAATGAATATTGTAAATGCACAAACAGTAATTTCTCCGCATTGCAAGGTGCAATTCTGAAATTTTTTGCTTTTTCCTGCTCCTCTTAGCATGGTAAAGAAGATTCAAAGAGAGTGAGATGCCAGCTCCTTTCATTCAGTCAGTAGCTTCAATCATTTCTGGACGTTTTTCAATGGCAAAAATCAATGAATATTGTAAATGCACAAACAGTAATTTCTCCGCATTGCAAGGTGCAATTCTGAAATTTTTTGCTTTTTCCTGCTCCTCTTAGCATGATAAAGAAGATTCAAAGAGAGTGAGATGCCAGCTCCTTTCATTCAGTCAGTAGCTTCAATCATTTCTGGACGTTTTTCAATGGCAAAAATCAATGAATATTGTAAATGCACAAACAGTAATTTCTCCGCATTGCAAGGTGCAATTCTGAAATGTTTTGCTTTTTCCTGCTCCTCTTAGCATGATAAAGAAGATTCAAAGAGAGTGAGATGCCAGCTCCTTTCATTCAGTCAGTAGCTTCAATCATTTCTGGGTATGAATAACATGATGTTTTTCAATGGCAAAAATCAATGAATATTGTAAATGCACAAACAGTAATTTCTCCACATTGCAAGGTGCAATTCTGAAATTTTTTGCTTTTTCCTGCTCCTCTTAGCATGATAAAGAAGATTCAAAGAGAGTGAGATGCCAGCTCCTTTCATTCAGTCAGTAGCTTCAATCATTTCTGGACGTTTTTCAATGGCAAAAATCAATGAATATTGTAAATGCACAAACAGTAATTTCTCCGCATTGCAAGGTGCAATTCTGAAATTTTTTGCTTTTTCCTGCTCCTCTTAGCATGATAAAGAAGATTCAAAGAGAGTGAGATGCCAGCTCCTTTCATTCAGTCAGTAGCTTCAATCATTTCTGGACATTTTTCAATGGCAAAAATCAATGAATATTGTAAATGCACAAACAGTAATTTCTCCGCATTGCAAGGTGCAATTCTGAATTTTTTTGCTTTTTCCTGCTCCTCTTAGCATGATAAAGAAGATTCAAAGAGAGTGAGATGCCAGCTCCTTTCATTCAGTCAGTAGCTTCAAACATTTCTGGTATAAACATTTCTGGACGTTTTTCAATGGCAAAAATCAATGAATATTGTAAATGCACAAACAGTAATATCTCCACATTGCAAGGTGCAATTCTGAAATTTTTTGCTTTTTCCTGCTAATCCTAGCATGATAAAGAATATTCAAATAGAGTGAGATGCCAGCTCCTTTCATTCAGTCAGTAGCTTCAAACATTTCTGGACGTTTTTCAATGGCAAAAATCAATGAATATTGTACATGCACAAACAGTAATTTCTCCGCATTGTAAGGTGGAATTCTGAAATTTTTTGCTTTTTCCTGCTCCTCTTAGCATGATAAAGAAGATTCAAAGATAGTGAGATGCCAGCTTCTTTCATTCAGTCAGTAGCTTCAAACATTTCTGGTAAATGAATAACATGATGTTTTTCAATGGCAAAAATCAATGAATATTGTAAATGCACAAAGAGTAATTTCTCCGCATTGCAAGGTGCAATTCTGAAATTTTTTGCTTTTTCCTGCTCCTCTTAGCATGATAAAGAAGACTCAAAGAGAGTTACATGCCAGCTCCTTTCATTCAGTCAGTAGCTTCAATCATTTCTGGACGTTTTTCAATGGCAAAAATCAATGAATATTGTAAATGCACAAACAGTAATTTCTCCGCATTGCAAGGTGCAATTCTGAAATTTTTTGCTTTTTCCTGCTCCTCTTAGCATGATAAAGAAGATTCAAAGAGAGTGAGATGCCAGCTCCTTTCATTCAGTCAGTAGCTTCAATCATTTCTGGACGTTTTTCAATGGCAAAAATCAATGAACATTGTAAATGCACAAACAGTAATTTCTCCGCATTGCAAGGTGCAATTCTGAAATTTTTTGCTTTTTCCTGCTCCTCTTAGCATGATAAAGAAGATTCAAAGAGAGTGAGATGCCAGCTCCTTTCATTCAGTCAGTAGCTTCAATCATTTCTGGTATATGAATAACATGATGTTTTTCAATGGCAAAAATCAATGAATATTGTAACTGCACAAACAGTAATTTCTCCGCATTGCAAGGTGCAATTCTGAAATTTTTTGCTTTTTCCTGCTCCTCTTAGCATGGTAAAGAAGATTCAAAGAGAGTGAGATGCCAGCTCCTTTCATTCAGTCAGTAGCTTCAATCATTTCTGGACGTTTTTCAATGGCAAAAATCAATGAATATTGTAAATGCACAAACAGTAATTTCTCCGCATTGCAAGGTGCAATTCTGAATTTTTTTGCTTTTTCCTGCTCCTCTTAGCATGATAAAGAAGATTCAAAGAGAGTGAGATGCCAGCTCCTTTCATTCAGTCAGTAGCTTCAATCACTTCTGGACGTTTTTCAATGGCAAAAATCAATGAATATTGTAAATGCACAAACAGTAATTTCTCCGCATTGCAAGGTGCAATTCTGAAATTTTTTGCTTTTTCCTGCTCCTCTTAGCATGATAAAGAAGATTCAAAGAGAGTGAGATGCCAGCTCCTTTCATTCAGTCAGTAGCTTCAATCATTTCTGGTATATGAATAACACGATGTTTTTCAATGGCAAAAATCAATGAATATTGTAAATGCACAAACAGTAATTTCTCCGCATTGCAAGGTGCAATTCTGAAATTTTTTGCTTTTTCCTGCTCCTCTTAGCATGGTAAAGAAGATTCAAAGAGAGTGAGATGCCAGCTCCTTTCATTCAGTCAGTAGCTTCAATCATTTCTGGACGTTTTTCAATGGCAAAAATCAATGAATATTGTAAATGCACAAACAGTAATTTCTCCGCATTGCAAGGTGCAATTCTGAAATTTTTTGCTTTTTCCTGCTCCTCTTAGCATGATAAAGAAGATTCAAAGAGAGTGAGATGCCAGCTCCTTTCATTCAGTCAGTAGCTTCAATCATTTCTGGACGTTTTTCAATGGCAAAAATCAATGAATATTGTAAATGCACAAACAGTAATTTCTCCGCATTGCAAGGTGCAATTCTGAAATTTTTTGCTTTTTCCTGCTCCTCTTAGCATGATAAAGAAGATTCAAAGAGAGTGAGATGCCAGCTCCTTTCATTCAGTCAGTAGCTTCAATCATTTCTGGACGTTTTTCAATGGCAAAAATCAATGAATATTGTAAATGCACAAACAGTAATTTCTCCGCATTGCAAGGTGCAATTCTGAAATTTTTTGCTTTTTCCTGCTCCTCTTAGCATGATAAAGAAGATTCAAAGAGAGTGAGATGCCAGCTCCTTTCATTCAGTCAGTAGCTTCAATCATTTCTGGTATATGAATAACATGATGTTTTTCAATGGCAAAAATCAATGAATATTGTAACTGCACAAACAGTAATTTCTCCGCATTGCAAGGTGCAATTCTGAAATTTTTTGCTTTTTCCTGCTCCTCTTAGCATGGTAAAGAAGATTCAAAGAGAGTGAGATGCCAGCTCCTTTCATTCAGTCAGTAGCTTCAATCATTTCTGGACGTTTTTCAATGGCAAAAATCAATGAATATTGTAAATGCACAAACATTAATTTCTCCGCATTGCAAGGTGCAATTCTGAATTTTTTTGCTTTTTCCTGCTCCTCTTAGCATGATAAAGAAGATTCAAAGAGAGTGAGATGCCAGCTCCTTTCATTCAGTCAGTAGCTTCAATCACTTCTGGACGTTTTTCAATGGCAAAAATCAATGAATATTGTAAATGCACAAACAGTAATTTCTCCGCATTGCAAGGTGCAATTCTGAAATTTTTTGCTTTTTCCTGCTCCTCTTAGCATGATAAAGAAGATTCAAAGAGAGTGAGATGCCAGCTCCTTTCATTCAGTCAGTAGCTTCAATCATTTCTGGTATATGAATAACATGATGTTTTTCAATGGCAAAAATCAATGAATATTGTAAATGCACAAACAGTAATTTCTCCGCATTGCAAGGTGCAATTCTGAAATTTTTTGCTTTTTCCTGCTCCTCTTAGCATGATAAAGAAGATTCAAAGAGAGTGAGATGCCAGCTCCTTTCATTCAGTCAGTAGCTTCAATCATTTCTGGACGTTTTTCAATGGCAAAAATCAATGAATATTGTAAATGCACAAACAGTAATTTCTCCGCATTGCAAGGTGCAATTCTGAAATGTTTTGCTTTTTCCTGCTCCTCTTAGCATGATAAAGAAGATTCAAAGAGAGTGAGATGCCAGCTCCTTTCATTCAGTCAGTAGCTTCAATCATTTCTGGGTATGAATAACATGATGTTTTTCAATGGCAAAAATCAATGAATATTGTAAATGCACAAACAGTAATTTCTCCACATTGCAAGGTGCAAGTCTGAAATTTTTTGCTTTTTCCTGCTCCTCTTAGCATGATAAAGAAGATTCAAAGAGAGTGAGATGCCAGCTCCTTTCATTCAGTCAGTAGCTTCAATCATTTCTGGACGTTTTTCAATGGCAAAAATCAATGAATATTGTAAATGCACAAACAGTAATTTCTTCGCATTGCAAGGTGCAATTCTGAAATTTTTTGCTTTTTCCTGCTCCTCTTAGCATGATAAAGAAGATTCAAAGAGAGTGAGATGCCAGCTCCTTTCATTCAGTCAGTAGCTTCAATCATTTCTGGACATTTTTCAATGGCAAAAATCAATGAATATTGTAAATGCACAAACAGTAATTTCTCCGCATTGCAAGGTGCAATTCTGAATTTTTTTGCTTTTTCCTGCTCCTCTTAGCATGATAAAGAAGATTCAAAGAGAGTGAGATGCCAGCTCCTTTCATT
Source organism: Phyllobates terribilis (assembly GCF_046119375.1). NCBI lineage: Eukaryota > Metazoa > Chordata > Amphibia > Anura > Dendrobatidae > Phyllobates > Phyllobates terribilis. The sequence continues at coordinate 352,158 of NW_027363839.1, forward strand.
CAGTCAGTAGCTTCAAACATTTCTGGTATAAACATTTCTGGACGTTTTTCAATGGCAAAAATCAATGAATATTGTAAATGCACAAACAGTAATATCTCCACATTGCAAGGTGCAATTCTGAAATTTTTTGCTTTTTCCTGCTAATCCTAGCATGATAAAGAAGATTCAAAGAGAGTGAGATGCCAGCTCCTTTCATTCAGTCAGTAGCTTCAATCATTTCTGGTATATGAATAACATGATGTTTTTCAATGGCAAAAATCAATGAATATTGTAAATGCACAAACAGTAATTTCTCCGCATTGCAAGGTGCAATTCTGAAATTTTTTGCTTTTTCCTGCTCCTCTTAGCATGGTAAAGAAGATTCAAAGAGAGTGAGATGCCAGCTCCTTTCATTCAGTCAGTAGCTTCAATCATTTCTGGACGTTTTTCAATGGCAAAAATCAATGAATATTGTAAATGCACAAACAGTAATTTCTCCGCATTGCAAGGTGCAATTCTGAAATTTTTTGCTTTTTCCTGCTCCTCTTAGCATGATAAAGAAGATTCAAAGAGAGTGAGATGCCAGCTCCTTTCATTCAGTCAGTAGCTTCAATCATTTCTGGACGTTTTTCAATGGCAAAAATCAATGAATATTGTAAATGCACAAACAGTAATTTCTCCGCATTGCAAGGTGCAATTCTGAAATTTTTTGCTTTTTCCTGCTCCTCTTAGCATGATAAAGAAGATTCAAAGAGAGTGAGATGCCAGCTCCTTTCATTCAGTCAGTAGCTTCAATCATTTCTGGGTATGAATAACATGATGTTTTTCAATGGCAAAAATCAATGAATATTGTAAATGCACAAACAGTAATTTCTCCACATTGCAAGGTGCAATTCTGAAATTTTTTGCTTTTTCCTGCTCCTCTTAGCATGATAAAGAAGATTCAAAGAGAGTGAGATGCCAGCTCCTTTCATTCAGTCAGTAGCTTCAATCATTTCTGGACGTTTTTCAATGGCAAAAATCAATGAATATTGTAAATGCACAAACAGTAATTTCTCCGCATTGCAAGGTGCAATTCTGAAATTTTTTGCTTTTTCCTGCTCCTCTTAGCATGATAAAGAAGATTCAAAGTGAGTGAGATGCCAGCTCCTTTCATTCAGTCAGTAGCTTCAATCATTTCTGGACATTTTTCAATGGCAAAAATCAATGAATATTGTAAATGCACAAACAGTAATTTCTCCGCATTGCAAGGTGCAATTCTGAATTTTTTTGCTTTTTCCTGCTCCTCTTAGCATGATAAAGAAGATTCAAAGAGAGTGAGATGCCAGCTCCTTTCATTCAGTCAGTAGCTTCAAACATTTCTGGTATAAACATTTCTGGACGTTTTTCAATGGCAAAAATCAATGAATATTGTAAATGCACAAACAGTAATATCTCCACATTGCAAGGTGCAATTCTGAAATTTTTTGCTTTTTCCTGCTAATCCTAGCATGATAAAGAATATTCAAATAGAGTGAGATGCCAGCTCCTTTCATTCAGTCAGTAGCTTCAAACATTTCTGGACGTTTTTCAATGGCAAAAATCAATGAATATTGTAAATGCACAAACAGTAATATCTCCACATTGCAAGGTGCAATTCTGAAATTTTTTGCTTTTTCCTGCTAATCCTAGCATGATAAAGAAGATTCAAAGAGAGTGAGATGCCAGGTCCTTTCATTCAGTCAGTAGCCTCAAACATTTCTGGTATATGAATAACATGATGTTTTTCAATGGCAAAAATCAATGAATATTGTAAATGCACAAACAGTAATATCTCCACATTGCAAGGTGCAATTCTGAAATTTTTTGCTTTTTCCTGCTAATCCTAGCATGATAAAGAATATTCAAAGAGAGTGAGATGCCAGCTCCTTTCATTCAGTCAGTAGCTTCAAACATTTCTGGACGTTTTTCAATAGCAAAAATCAATGAATATTGTAAATGCACAAACAGTAATATCTCCACATTGCAAGGTGCAATTCTGAAATTTTTTGCTTTTTCCTGCTACTCCTAGCATGATAAAGAAGATTCAAAGAGAGTGAGATGCCAGCTCCTTTCATTCAGTCAGTAGCTTCAAACATTTCTGGACGTTTTTCAATGGCAAAAATCAATGAATATTGTAAATGCACAAACAGTAATATCTCCACATTGCAAGGTGCAATTCTGAAATTTTTTGCTTTTTCCTGCTAATCCTAGCATGATAAAGAAGATTCAAAGATAGTGAGATGCCAGATCCTTTCATTCAGTGAGTAGCTTCAAACATTTCTGGTATATGAATAACATGATGTTTTTCAATGGCAAAAATCAATGAATATTGTAAATGCACAAACAGTAATATCTCCACATTGCAAGGTGCAATTCTGAAATTTTTTGCTTTTTCCTGCTAATCCTAGCATGATAAAAACATTCAAAGTGAGTGAGATGCCAGCTCCCTTCATTCAGTCAGTAGCTTCAAACATTTCTGGATGTTTTTCAATGGCAAAAATCAATGAATACTGTAAATGCACAAACAGTAAGATCTCCACATTGCAAGGTGCAATTCTGAAACCTTGCAATGCGGAGAAATTACTGTTTGTGCATTTACAATATTCATTGATTTTTGCAATTGAAAAACGTCCAGAAATGATTGAAGCTACTGACTGAATGAAAGGAGCTGGCATCTCACTCTCTTTGAATCTTCTTTATCATGCTAAGAGGAGCAGGAAAAAGCAAAAAATTTCAGAATTGCACCTTGCAATGCGGAGAAATTACTGTTTGTGCATTTACAATATTCATTGATTTTTGCCATTGAAAAACATCATGTTATTCATATACCAGAAATGTTTGAAGCTACTGACTGAATGAAAGGAGCTGGCATCTCACTCTCTTTGAATCTTCTTTATCATGCTAAGAGGAGCAGGAAAAAGCAAAAAATTTCAGAATTGCACCTTGCAATGCGGAGAAATTACTGTTTGTGCATTTACAATATTCATTGATTTTTGCCATTGAAAAACGTCCAGAAATGATTGAAGCTACTGACTGAATGAAAGGAGCTGGCATCTCACTCTCTTTGAATCTTCTTTATCATGCTAAGAGGAGCAGGAAAAAGCAAAAAATTTCAGAATTGCACCTTGCAATGCGGAGAAATTACTGTTTGTGCATTTACAATATTCATTGATTTTTGCCATTGAAAAACGTCCAGAAATGATTGAAGCTACTGACTGAATGAAAGGAGCTGGCATCTCACTCTCTTTGAATCTTCTTTATCATGCTAAGAGGAGCAGGAAAAAGCAAAAAAATTCAGAATTGCACCTTGCAATGCGGAGAAATTACTGTTTGTGCATTTACAATATTCATTGATTTTTGCCATTGAAAAACATCATGTTATTCATATACCAGAAATGATTGAAGCTACTGACTGAATGAAAGGAGCTGGCATCTCACTCTCTTTGAATCTTCTTTTTCATGCTAAGAGGAGCAGGAAAAAGCAAAAAATTTCAGAATTGCATCTTGCAATGCGGAGAAATTACTGTTTGTGCATTTACAATATTCATTGATTTTTGCCATTGAAAAACATCCAGAAATGATTGAAGCCACTGACTGAATGAAAGGAGCTGGCATCTCACTCTCTTTGAATCTTCTTTATCATGCTAAGAGGAGCAGGAAAAAGCAAAAAATTTCAGAATTGCACCTTGCAATGCGGAGAAATTACTGCTTGTGCATTTACAATATTCATTGATTTTTGCCATTGAAAAACGTCCAGAAATGATTGAAGCTACTGACTGAATGAAAGGAGCTGGCATCTCACTCTCTTTGAATCTTCTTTATCATGCTAAGAGGAGCAGGAAAAAGCAAAAAATTTCAGAATTGCATCTTGCAATGCGGAGAAATTACTGTTTGTGCATTTACAATATTTATTGATTTTTGCCATTGAAACACGTCCAGAAATGTTTGAAGCTACTGACTGAATGAAAGGAGCTGGCATCTCACTCTCTTTGAATCTTCTTTATCATGATAGGATTAGCAGGAAAAAGCAAAAAATTTCAGAATTGCACCTTGCAATGTGGAGATATTACTGTTTGTGCATTTACAATATTCATTGATTTTTGCCATTGAAAAACGTCCAGAAATGTTTGAAGCTACTGACTGAATGAAAGGAGCTGGCATCTCACTCTCTTTGAATCTTCTTTATCATGCTAGGGTTAGCAGGAAAAAGCAAAAAATTTCAGAATTGCACCTTGCAATGTGGAGATATTACTGTTTGTGCATTTACAATATTCATTGATTTTTGCCATTGAAAAACATCCAGAAATGTTTATACCAGAAATGTTTGAAGCTACTGACTGAATGAAAGGAGCTGGCATCTCACTCTCTTTGAATCTTATTTATCATGCTAAGAGGAGCAGGAAAAAGCAAAAAATTTCAGAATTGCACCTTGCAATGCGGAGAAATTACTGTTTGTGCATTTACAATATTCATTGATTTTTGCCATTGAAAAACATCATGTTATTCATATACCAGAAATGATTGAAGCTACTGACTGAATGAAAGGAGCTGGCATCTCACTCTCTTTGAATCTTCTTTATCATGCTAGGATTAGCAGGAAAAAGCAAAAAATTTCAGAATTGCACCTTGAAATGTGGAGATATTACTGTTTGTGCATTTACAATATTCATTGATTTTTGCCATTGAAAAACGTCCAGAAATGTTTGAAGCTACTGACTGAATGAAAGGAGCTGGCATCTCACTCTCTTTGAATCTTCTTTATCATGCTAGGATTAGCAGGAAAAAGCAAAAAATTTCAGAATTGCACCTTGCAATGTGGAGATATTACTGTTTGTGCATTTACAATATTCATTGATTTTTGCCATTGAAAAACGTCCAGAAATGTTTGAAGCTACTGACTGAATGAAAGGAGCTGGCATCTCACTCTCTTTGAATCTTCTTTATCATGCTAGGAGTAGCAGGAAAAAGCAAAAAATTTCAGAATTGCACCTTGCAATGTGGAGATATTACAGTTTGTGCATTTACAATATTCATTGATTTTTTCCATTGAAAAACGTCCAGAAATGTTTGAAGCTACTGACTGAATGAAAGGAGCTGGCATCTCACTCTCTTTGAATCTTCTTTATCATGCTAGGATTAGCAGGAAAAAGCAAAAAATTTCAGAATTGCACCTTGCAATGTGGAGATATTACTGTTTGTGCATTTACAATATTCATTGATTTTTGCCATTGAAAAACATCATGTTATTCATATACCAGAAATGTTTGAAGCTACTGACTGAATGAAAGGAGCTGGCATCTCACTCTCTTTGAATCTTCTTTATCATGCTAGGATTAGCAGGAAAAAGCAAAAAATTTCAGAATTGCACCTTGCAATGTGGAGATATTACTGTTTGTGCATTTACAATATTCATTGATTTTTGCCATTGAAAAACGTCCAGAAATGTTTGAAGCTACTGACTGAATGAAAGGAGCTGGCATCTCACTCTATTTGAATCTTCTTTATCATGCTAGGATTAGCAGGAAAAAGCAAAAAATTTCAGAATTGCACCTTGCAATGTGGAGATATTACTGTTTGTGCATTTACAATATTCATTGATTTTTGCCATTGAAAAACGTCCAGAAATGTTTATACCAGAAATGTTTGAAGCTACTGACTGAATGAAAGGAGCTGGCATCTCACTCTCTTTGAATCTTCTTTATTATGCTAAGAGGAGCAGGAAAAAGCAAAAAAATTCAGAATTGCACCTTGCAATGCGGAGAAATTACTGCTTGTGCATTTACAATATTCATTGATTTTTGCCATTGAAAAACGTCCAGAAATGATTGAAGCTACTGACTGAATGAAAGGAGCTGGCATCTCACTCTCTTTGAATCTTCTTTATCATGCTAAGAGGAGCAGGAAAAAGCAAAAAATTTCAGAATTGCATCTTGCAATGCGGAGAAATTACTGTTTGTGCATTTACAATATTTATTGATTTTTGCCATTGAAACACGTCCAGAAATGTTTGAAGCTACTGACTGAATGAAAGGAGCTGGCATCTCACTCTCTTTGAATCTTCTTTATCATGATAGGATTAGCAGGAAAAAGCAAAAAATTTCAGAATTGCACCTTGCAATGTGGAGATATTACTGTTTGTGCATTTACAATATTCATTGATTTTTGCCATTGAAAAACGTCCAGAAATGTTTGAAGCTACTGACTGAATGAAAGGAGCTGGCATCTCACTCTCTTTGAATCTTCTTTATCATGCTAGGGTTAGCAGGAAAAAGCAAAAAATTTCAGAATTGCACCTTGCAATGTGGAGATATTACTGTTTGTGCATTTACAATATTCATTGATTTTTGCCATTGAAAAACGTCCAGAAATGTTTATACCAGAAATGTTTGAAGCTACTGACTGAATGAAAGGAGCTGGCATCTCACTCTCTTTGAATCTTATTTATCATGCTTAGAGGAGCAGGAAAAAGCAAAAAATTTCAGAATTGCACCTTGCAATGCGGAGAAATTACTGTTTGTGCATTTACAATATTCATTGATTTTTGCCATTGAAAAACATCATGTTATTCATATACCAGAAATGATTGAAGCTACTGACTGAATGAAAGGAGCTGGCATCTCACTCTCTTTGAATCTTCTTTATCATGCTAGGATTAGCAGGAAAAAGCAAAAAATTTCAGAATTGCACCTTGAAATGTGGAGATATTACTGTTTGTGCATTTACAATATTCATTGATTTTTGCCATTGAAAAACGTCCAGAAATGTTTGAAGCTACTGACTGAATGAAAGGAGCTGGCATCTCACTCTCTTTGAATCTTCTTTATCATGCTAGGATTAGCAGGAAAAAGCAAAAAATTTCAGAATTGCACCTTGCAATGTGGAGATATTACTGTTTGTGCATTTACAATATTCATTGATTTTTGCCATTGAAAAACGTCCAGAAATGTTTGAAGCTACTGACTGAATGAAAGGAGCTGGCATCTCACTCTCTTTGAATCTTCTTTATCATGCTAGGATTAGCAGGAAAAAGCAAAAAATTTCAGAATTGCACCTTGCAATGTGGAGATATTACTGTTTGTGCATTTACAATATTCATTGATTTTTGCCATTGAAAAACATCATGTTATTCATATACCAGAAATGTTTGAAGCTACTGACTGAATGAAAGGAGCTGGCATCTCACTCTCTTTGAATCTTCTTTATCATGCTAGGATTAGCAGGAAAAAGCAAAAAATTTCAGAATTGCACCTTGCAATGTGGAGATATTACTGTTTGTGCATTTACAATATTCATTGATTTTTGCCATTGAAAAACGTCCAGAAATGTTTGAAGCTACTGACTGAATGAAAGGAGCTGGCATCTCACTCTATTTGAATCTTCTTTATCATGCTAGGATTAGCAGGAAAAAGCAAAAAATTTCAGAATTGCACCTTGCAATGTGGAGATATTACTGTTTGTGCATTTACAATATTCATTGATTTTTGCCATTGAAAAACGTCCAGAAATGTTTATACCAGAAATGTTTGAAGCTACTGACTGAATGAAAGGAGCTGGCATCTCACTCTCTTTGAATCTTCTTTATTATGCTAAGAGGAGCAGGAAAAAGCAAAAAAATTCAGAATTGCACCTTGCAATGCGGAGAAATTACTGTTTGTGCATTTACAATATTCATTGATTTTTGCCATTGAAACACGTCCAGAAATGTTTGAAGCTACTGACTGAATGAAAGGAGCTGGCATCTCACTCTCTTTGAATCTTCTTTATCATGATAGGATTAGCAGGAAAAAGCAAAAAATTTCAGAATTGCACCTTGCAATGTGGAGATATTACTGTTTGTGCATTTACAATATTCATTGATTTTTGCCATTGAAAAACGTCCAGAAATGTTTATACCAGAAATGTTTGAAGCTACTGACTGAATGAAAGGAGCTGGCATCTCACTCTCTTTGAATCTTCTTTATCATGCTAAGAGGAGCAGGAAAAAGCAAAAAAATTCAGAATTGCACCTTGCAATGCGGAGAAATTACTGTTTGTGCATTTACAATATTCATTGATTTTTGCCATTGAAAAACATCATGTTATTCATATACCAGAAATGATTGAAGCTACTGACTGAATGAAAGGAGCTGGCATCTCACTCTCTTTGAATCTTCTTTATCATGCTAGGATTAGCAGGAAAAAGAAAAAAATTTCAGAATTGCACCTTGCAATGTGGAGATATTACTGTTTGTGCATTTACAATATTCATTGATTTTTGCCATTGAAAAACGTCCAGAAATGTTTGAAGCTACTGACTGAATGAAAGGAGCTGGCATCTCACTCTCTTTGAATCTTCTTTATCATGCTAGGATTAGCAGGAAAAAGCAAAAAATTTCAGAATTGCACCTTGCAATGTGGAGATATTACTGTTTGTGCATTTACAATATTCATTGATTTTTGCCATTGAAAAACGTCCAGAAATGTTTGAAGCTACTGACTGAATGAAAGGAGCTGGCATATCACTCTCTTTGAATCTTCTTTATCATGCTAGGAGTAGCAGGAAAAAGCAAAAAATTTCAGAATTGCACCTTGCAATGTGGAGATATTACTGTTTGTGCATTTACAATATTCATTGATTTTTTCCATTGAAAAACGTCCAGAAATATTTGAAGCTACTGACTGAATGAAAGGAGCTGGCATCTCACTCTCTTTGAATCTTCTTTATCATTCTAGGATTAGCAGGAAAAAGCAAAAAATTTCAGAATTGCACCTTGCAATGTGGAGATATTACTGTTTGTGCATTTACAATATTCATTGATTTTTGCCATTGAAAAACATCATGTTATTCATATACCAGAAATGTTTGAAGCTACTGACTGAATGAAAGGAGCTGGCATTTCACTCTCTTTGAATCTTCTTTATCATGCTAGGATTAGCAGGAAAAAGCAAAAAATTTCAGAATTGCACCTTGCAATGTGGAGATATTACTGTTTGTGCATTTACAATATTCATTGATTTTTGCCATTGAAAAACGTCCAGAAATGTTTGAAGCTACTGACTGAATGAAAGGAGCTGGCATCTCACTCTATTTGAATCTTCTTTATCATGCTAGGATTAGCAGGAAAAAGCAAAAAATTTCAGAATTGCACCTTGCAATGTGGAGATATTACTGTTTGTGCATTTACAATATTCATTGATTTTTGCCATTGAAAAACGTCCAGAAATGTTTATACCAGAAATGTTTGAAGCTACTGACTGAATGAAAGGAGCTGGCATCTCACTCTCTTTGAATCTTCTTTATCATGCTAAGAGGAGCAGGAAAAAGCAAAAAAATTCAGAATTGCACCTTGCAATGCGGAGAAATTACTGTTTGTGCATTTACAATATTCATTGATTTTTGCCATTGAAAAACGTCCAGAAATGATTGAAACTACTGACTGAATGAAAGGAGCTGGCATCTCACTCTCTTTGAATCTTCTTTATCATGCTAAGAGGAGCAGGAAAAAGCAAAAAATTTCAGAATTGCACCTTGCAATGCGGAGAAATTACTGTTTGTGCATTTACAATATTCATTGATTTTTGCCATTGAAAAACGTCCAGAAATGATTGAAGCTACTGACTGAATGAAAGGAGCTGGCATCTCACTCTCTTTGAATCTTCTTTATCATGCTAAGAGGAGCAGGAAAAAGCAAAAAATTTCAGAATTGCACCTTGCAATGCGGAGAAATTACTGTTTGTGCATTTACAATATTCATTGATTTTTGCCATTGAAAAACATCATGTTATTCATACCCAGAAATGATTGAAGCTACTGACTGAATGAAAGGAGCTGGCATCTCACTCTCTTTGAATCTTCTTTATCATGCTAAGAGGAGCAGGAAAAAGCAAAAAATTTCAGAATTGCACCTTGCAATGCGGAGAAATTACTGTTTGTGCATTTACAATATTCATTGATTTTTGTCATTGAAAAACGTCCAGAAATGATTGAAGCTACTGACTGAATGAAAGGAGCTGGCATCTCACTCTCTTTGAATCTTCTTTATCATGCTAAGAGGAGCAGGAAAAAGCAAAAAATTTCAGAATTGCACCTTGCAATGCGGAGAAATTACTGTTTGTGCATTTACAATATTCATTGATTTTTGCCATTGAAAAACGTCCAGAAATGATTGAAGCTACTGACTGAATGAAAGGAGTTGGCATCTCACTCTCTTTGAATCTTCTTTACCATGCTAAGAGGAGCAGGAAAAAGCAAAAAATTTCAGAATTGCACCTTGCAATGCGGAGAAATTACTGTTTGTGCATTTACAATATTCATTGATTTTTGACATTGAAAAACATCATGTTATTCATATACCAGAAATAATTGAAGCTACTGACTGAATGAAAGGAGCTGGCATCTCACTCTCTTTGAATCTTCTTTATCATGCTAAGAGGAGCAGGAAAAAGCAAAAAATTTCAGAATTGCACCTTGCAATGCGGAGAAATTACTGTTTGTGCATTTACAATATTCATTGATTTTTGCCATTGAAAAACGTCCAGAAATGATTGAAGCTACTGACTGAATGAAAGGAGCTGGCATCTCACTCTCTTTGAATCTTCTTTATGATGCTAAGAGGAGCAGGAAAAAGCAAAAAATTTCAGAATTGCACCTTGCAATGCGGAGAAATTACTGTTTGTGCATTTACAATATTCATTGATTTTTGCCATTGAAAAACGTCCAGAAATGATTGAAGCTACTGACTGAATGAAAGGAGCTGGCATCTCACTCTCTTTGAATCTTCTTTATCGTGCTAAGATGAGCAGGAAAAAGCAAAAAATTTCAGAATTGCACCTTGCAATGCGGAGAAATTACTGTTTGTGCATTTACAATATTCATTGATTTTTGCCATTGAAAAACATCATGTTATTCATATACCAGAAATGATTGAAGCTACTGACTGAATGAAAGGAGCTGGCATCTCACTCTCTTTGAATCTTCTTTATCATGCTAAGAGGAGCAGGAAAAAGCAAAAAATTTCAGAATTGCACCTTGCAATGCGGAGAAATTACTGTTTGTGCATTTACAATATTCATTGATTTTTGCCATTGAAAAACGTCCAGAAATGATTGAAGCTACTGACTGAATGAAAGGAGCTGGCATCTCACTCTTTTTGAATCTTCTTTATCATGCTAAGAGGAGCAGGAAAAAGCAAAAAATTTCAGAATTGCACCTTGCAATGCGGAGAAATTACTGTTTGTGCATTTACAATATTCATTGATTTTTGCCTTTGAAAAACGTCCAGAAATGATTGAAGCTACTGACTGAATGAAAGGAGCTGGCATCTCACTCTCTTTGAATCTTCTTTATCATGCTAAGAGGAGCAGGAAAAAGCAAAAAATTTCAGAATTGCACCTTACAATGCGGAGAAATTACTGTTTGTGCATTTACAATATTCATTGATTTTTGCCATTGAAAAACATCATGTTATTCATATACCAGAAATGTTTGAAGCTACTGACTGAATGAAAGAAGCTGGCATCTCACTATCTTTGAATCTTCTTTATCATGCTAAGAGGAGCAGGAAAAAGCAAAAAATTTCAGAATTGCACCTTACAATGCGGAGAAATTACTGTTTGTGCATTTACAATATTCATTGATTTTTGCCATTGAAAAACGTCCAGAAATGATTGAAGCTACTGACTGAATGAAAGGAGCTGGCATCTCACTCTCTTTGAATCTTCTTTATCATGCTAAGAGGAGCAGGAAAAAGCAAAAAATTTCAGAATTGCACCTTGCAATGCGGAGAAATTACTGTTTGTGCATTTACAATATTCATTGATTTTTGCCATTGAAAAACGTCCAGAAATGTTTGAAGCTACTGACTGAATGAAAGGAGCTGGCATCTTACTCTCTTTGAATCTTCTTTATCATGCTAGGATTAGCAGGAAAAAGCAAAAAATTTCAGAATTGCACCTTGCAATGTGGAGATATTACTGTTTGTGCATTTACAATATTCATTGATTTTTGCCATTGAAAAACGTCCAGAAATGTTTGAAGCTACTAACTGAATGAAAGGAGCAGGCATCTCACTCTCTTTGAATCTTCTTTATCATGCTAGGAGTAGCAGGAAAAAGCAAAAAATTTCAGAATTGCACCTTGCAATGTGGAGATATTACTGTTTGTGCATTTACAATATTCATTGATTTATGCCATTGAAAAACGTCCAGAAATGTTTGAAGCTACTGAGTGAATGAAAGGAGCTGGCATCTCACTCTCTTTGAATCTTCTTTATCATGCTAGGATTAGCAGGAAAAAGCAAAAAATTTCAGAATTGCACCTTGCAATGTGGAGATATTACTGTTTGTGCATTTACAATATTCATTGATTTTTGCCATTGAAAAACGTCCAGAAATGTTTGAAGCTACTGACTGAATGAAAGGAGCTGGCATCTCACGCTATTTGAATCTTCTTTATCATGCTAGGATTAGCAGGAAAAAGCAAAAAATTTCAGAATTGCACCTTGCAATGTGGAGATATTACTGTTTGTGCATTTACAATATTCATTGATTTTTGCCATTGAAAAACGTCCAGAAATGTTTATACCAGAAATGTTTGAAGCTACTGACTGAATGAAAGGAGCTGGCATCTCACTCTCTTTGAATCTTCTTTATCATGCTAAGAGGAGCAGGAAAAAGCAAAAAATTTCAGAATTGCACCTTGCAATGCGGAGAAATTACTGTTTGTGCATTTACAATATTCAGTGATTTTTGCCATTGAAAAACGTCCAGAAATGATTGAAGCTACTGACTGAATGAAAGGAGCTGGCATCTCACTCTCTTTGAATCTTCTTTATCATGCTAAGAGGAGCAGGAAAAAGCAAAAAATTTCAGAATTGCACCTTGCAATGCGGAGAAATTACTGTTTGTGCATTTACAATATTCATTGATTTTTGCCATTGAAAAACATCATGTTATTCATATACCAGAAATGATTGAAGCTACTGACTGAATGAAAGGAGCTGGCATCTCACTCTCTTTGAATCTTCTTTATCATGCTAAGAGGAGCAGGAAAAAGCAAAAAATTTCAGAATTGCACCTTGCAATGCGGAGAAATTACTGTTTGTGCATTTACAATATTCATTGATTTTTGCCATTGAAAAACATCCAGAAATGATTGAAGCTACTGACTGAATGAAAGGAGCTGGCATCTCACTCTCTTTGAATCTTCTTTATCATGCTAAGAGGAGCAGGAAAAAGCAAAAAATTTCAGAATTGCACCTTGCAATGCGGAGAAATTACTGTTTGTGCATTTACAATATTCATTGATTTTTGCCATTGAAAAACGTCCAGAAATGATTGAAGCTACTGACTGAATGAAAGGAGCTGGCATCTCACTCTCTTTGAATCTTCTTTATCATGCTAAGAGGAGCAGGAAAAAGCAAAAAATTTCAGAATTGCAACTTGCAATGCGGAGAAATTACTGTTTGTGCATTTACAATATTCATTGATTTTTGCCATTGAAAAACATCATGTTATTCATATACCAGAAATGATTGAAGCTACTGACTGAATGAAAGGAGCTGGCATCTCACTCTCTTTGAATCTTCTTTATCATGCTAAGAGGAGCAGGAAAAAGCAAAAAATTTCAGAATTGCACCTTGCAATGCGGAGAAATTACTGTTTGTGCATTTACAATATTCATTGATTTTTGCCATTGAAAAATGTCCAGAAATGATTGAAGCTACTGACTGAATGAAAGGAGCTGGCATCTCACTCTCTTTGAATCTTCTTTATCATGCTAAGAGGAGCAGGAAAAAGCAAAAAATTTCAGAATTGCACCTTGCAATGCGGAGAAATTACTGTTTGTGCATTTACAATATTCATTGATTTTTGCCATTGAAAAACGTCCAGAAATGATTGAAGCTACTGACTGAATGAAAGGAGCTGGCATCTCACTCTCTTTGAATCTTCTTTATCATGCTAAGAGGAGCAGGAAAAAGCAAAAAATTTCAGAATTGCACCTTGCAATGCGGAGAAATTACTGTTTGTGCATTTACAATATTCATTGATTTTTGCCATTGAAAAACATCATGTTATTCATATCCCAGAAATGTTTGAAGCTACTGACTGAATGAAAGAAGCTGGCAACTCACTCTCTTTGAATCTTCTTTATCATGCTAAGAGGAGCAGGAAAAAGCAAAAAATTTCAGAATTGCACCTTGCAATGCGGAGAAATTACTGTTTGTGCATTTACAATATTCATTGATTTTTGCAATTGAAAATCGTCCAGAAATGATTGAAGCTACTGACTGAATGAAAGGAGCTGGCATCTCACTCTCTTTGAATCTTCTTTATCATGTTAAGAGGAGCAGGAAAAAGCAAAAAATTTCAGAATTGCACCTTGCAATGCGGAGAAATTACTGTTTGTGCATTTACAATATTCATTGATTTTTGCCATTGAAAAACGTCCAGAAATGATTGAAGCTACTGACTGAATGAAAGGAGCTGTTATCTCACTCTCTTTGAATCTTGTTTATCATGCTAAGAGGAGCAGGAAAAAGCAAAAAATTTCAGAATTGCACCTTGCAATGCGGAGAAATTACTGTTTGTGCATTTACAATATTCATTGATTTTTGCCATTGAAAAACGTCCAGAAATGATTGAAGCTACTGACTGAACGAAAGGAGCTGGCATCTCACTCTCTTTGAATCTTCTTTATCATGCTAAGAGGAGCAGGAAAAAGCAAAAAATTTCAGAATTGCACCTTGCAATGCGGAGAAATTACTGTTTGTGCATTTACAATATTCATTGATTTTTGCCATTGAAAAACATCATGTTATTCATATACCAGAAATGTTTGAAGCTACTGACTGAATGAAAGGAGCTGGCATCTCACTCTCTTTGAATCTTCTTCATAATGCTAAGAGGAGCAGGAAAAAGCAAAAAATTTCAGAATTGCACCTTGCAATGCGGAGAAATTACTGTTTGTGCATTTACAATATTCATTGATTTTTGCCATTGAAAAACATCCAGAAATGATTGAAGCTACTGACTGAATGAAAGGAGCTGGCATCTCACTCTCTTTGAATCTTCTTTATCATGCTAAGAGGAGCAGGAAAAAGCAAAAAATTTCAGAATTGCACCTTGCAATGCGGAGAAATTACTGTTTGTGCATTTACAATATTCATTGATTTTTGCCATTGAAAAACATCATGTTATTCATATACCAGAAATGTTTGAAGCTACTGACTGAATGAAAGGAGCTGGCATCTCACTCTCTTTGAATCTTCTTTATCATGCTAAGAGGAGCAGGAAAAAGCAAAAAATTTCAGAATTGCACCTTGCAATGCAGATAAATTACTGTTTGTGCATTTACAATATTCATTGATTTTTGCCATTGAAAAATGTCCAGAAATGATTGAAGCTACTGACTGAATGAAAGGAGCTGGCATCTCACTCTCTTTGAATCTTGTTTATCATGCTAAGAGGAGCAGGAAAAAGCAAAAAATTTCAGAATTGCACCTTGCAATGCGGAGAAATTACTGTTTGTGCATTTACAATATTCATTGATTTTTGCCATTGAAAAACGTCCAGAAATTATTGAAGCTACTGACTGAATGAAAGGAGCTGGCATCTCACTCTCTTTGAAACTTCTTTATCATGTTAAGAGGAGCAGGAAAAAGCAAAAAATTTCAGAATTGCACCTTGCAATGCGGAGAAATTACTGTTTGTGCATTTACAATATTCATTGATTTTTGCCATTGAAAAACGTCCAGAAATGATTGAAGCTACTGACTGAATGAAAGGAGCTGGCATCTCACTCTCTTTGAATCTTCTTTATCATGCTAAGAGGAGCAGGAAAAAGCAAAAAATTTCAGAATTGCACCTTGCAATGCGGAGAAATTACTGTTTGTGCATTTACAATATTCATTGATTTTTGCCATTGAAAAACATCATGTTATTCATATACCAGAAATGTTTGAAGCTACTGACTGAATGAAAGGAGCTGGCATCTCACTCTCTTTGAATCTTCTTTATCATGCTAAGAGGAGCAGGAAAAAGCAAAAAATTTCAGAATTGCACCTTGCAATGCGGAGAAATTACTGTTTGTGCATTTACAATATTCATTGATTTTTGCCATTGAAAAACATCATGTTATTCATATACCAGAAATGATTGAAGCTACTGACTGAATGAAAGGAGCTGGCATCTCACTCTCTTTGAATCTTCTTTATCATGCTAAGAGGAGCAGGATAAAGCAAAAAATTTCAGACTTGCACCTTGCAATGCGGAGAAATTACTGTTTGTGCATTTACAATATTCATTGATTTTTGCCATTGAAAAACATCAAGTTATTCATATACCAGAAATGTTTGAAGCTACTGACTGAATGAAAGGAGCTGGCATCTCACTCTCTTTGAATCTTCTTTATCATGCTAAGAGGAGCAGGAAAAAGCAAAAAATTTCAGACTTGCACCTTGCAATGCGGAGAAATTACTGTTTGTGCATTTACAATATTCATTGATTTTTGCCATTGAAAAACATCATGTTATTCATATACCAGAAATGTTTGAAGCTACTGACTGAATGAAAGGAGCTGGCATCTCACTCTCTTTGAATCTTCTTTATCATGCTAAGAGGAGCAGGAAAAAGCAAAAAATTTCAGAATTGCACCTTGCAATGCGGAGAAATTACTGTTTGTGCATTTACAATATTCATTGATTTTTGCCATTGAAAAACGTCCAGAAATGATTGAAGGTACTGACTGAATGAAAGGAGCTGGCATCTCACTCTCTTTGAATCTTCTTTATCATGCTAAGAGGAGCAGAAAAAAGCAAAAAATTTCAGAATTGCACCTTGCAATGCGGAGAAATTACTGTTTGTGCATTTACAATATTCATTGATTTTTGCCATTGAAAAACGTCCAAAAATGATTGAAGCTACTGACTGAATGAAAGGAGCTGGCATCTCACTCTCTTTGAATCTTCTTTATCATGCTAAGAGGAGCAGGAAAAAGCAAAAAATTTCAGAATTGCACCTTGCAATGCGGAGAAATTACAGTTTGTGCATTTACAATATTCATTGATTTTTGCCATTGAAAAACGTCCAGAAATGATTGAAGCTACTGACTGAATGAAAGGAGCTGGCATCTCACTCTCTTTGAATCTTCTTTATCATGCTAAGAGGAGCAGGAAAAAGCAAAAAATTTCAGAATTGCACCTTGCAATGCGGAGAAATTACTGTTTGTGCATTTACAATATTCATTGATTTTTGCCATTGAAAAACGTCCAGAAATGATTGAAGCTACTGACTGAATGAAAGGAGCTGGCATCTCACTCTCTTTGAATCTTCTTTATCATGCTAAGAGGAGCAGGAAAAAGTAAAAAAATTCAGAATTGCACCTTGCAATGCGGAGAAATTACTGTTTGTGCATTTACAATATTCAATGATTTTTGCCATTGAAAAACGTCCAGAAATGATTGAAGCTACTGACTGAATGAAAGGAGCTGGCATCTCACTCTCTTTGAATCTTGTTTATCATGCTAAGAGGAGCAGGAAAAAGCAAAAAATTTCAGAATTGCACCTTGCAATGTGGAGAAATTACTGTTTGTGCATTTACAATATTCATTGATTTTTGCCATTGAAAAACGTCCAGAAATGATTGAAGCTACTGACTGAATGAAAGGAGCTGGCATCTCACTCTCTTTGAATCTTCTTTATCATGCTAAGAGGAGCAGGAAAAAGCAAAAAATTTCAGAATTGCACCTTGCAATGCGGAGAAATTACTGTTTGTGCATTTACAATATTCATTGATTTTTGCTATTGAAAAACATCATGTTATTCATATACCAGAAATGATTGAAGCTACTGACTGAATGAAAGGAGCTGGCATCTCACTCTCTTTGAATCTTCTTTATCATGATAAGAGGAGCAGGAAAAAGCAAAAAATTTCAGAATTGCACCTTGCAATGCGGAGAAATTACAGTTTGTGCATTTACAATATTCATTGATTTTTGCCATTGAAAAACGTCCAGAAATGATTGAAGCTACTGACTGAATGAAAGGAGCTGGCATCTCACTCTCTTTGAATCTTCTTTATCATGCTAAGAGGAGCAGGAAAAAGCAAAAAATTTCAGAATTGCACCTTGCAATGCGGAGAAATTACTGTTTGTGCATTTACAATATTCATTGATTTTTGCCATTGAAAAACGTCCAGAAATGATTGAAGCTACTGACTGAATGAAAGGAGCTGGCATCTCACTCTCTTTGAATCTTCTTTATCATGCTAAGAGGAGCAGGAAAAAGCAAAAAATTTCAGAATTGCACCTTGCAATGCGGAGAAATTACTGTTTGTGCATTTACAATATTCATTGATTTTTGCCATTGAAAAATGTCCAGAAATGATTGAAGCTACTGACTGAATGAAAGGAGCTGGCATCTCACTCTCTTTGAATCTTCTTTATCATGCTACGAGGAGCAGGAAAAAGCAAAAAATTTCAGAATTGCGCCTTGCAATGCGGAGAAATTACTGTTTGTGCATTTACAAAATTCATTGATTTTTGCCATTGAAAAACATCATGTTATTCATATACCAGAAATGATTGAAGCTACTGACTGAAGGAAAGGAGCTGGCATCTCACTCTCTTTGAATCTTCTTTATCATGCTAAGAGGAGCAGGAAAAAGCAAAAAATTTCAGAATTGCACCTTGCAATGCGGAGAAATTACTGTTTGTGCATTTACAATATTCATTGATTTTTGCCATTGAAAAACATCCAGAAATGATTGTAGCTACTGACTGAATGAAAGGAGCTGGCATCTCACTCTCTTTGAATCTTCTTTATCATGCTAAGAGGAGCAGGAAAAAGCAAAAAATTTCAGAATTGCACCTTGCAATGCGGAGAAATTACTGTTTGTGCATTTACAATATTCATTGATTTTTGCGATTGAAAAACATCATGTTATTCATATACCAGAAATGATTGAAGCTACTGACTGAATGAAAGGAGCTGGCATCTCACTCTCTTTGAATCTTCTTTATCATGCTAAGAGGAGCAGGAAAAAGTAAAAAATTTCAGAATTGCACCTTGCAATGCGGAGAAATTACTGTTTGTGCATTTACAATATTCAATGATTTTTGCCATTGAAAAACGTCCAGAAATGATTGAAGCTACTGACTGAATGAAAGGAGCTGGCATCTCACTCTCTTTGAATCTTGTTTATCATGCTAAGAGGAGCAGGAAAAAGCAAAAAATTTCAGAATTGCACCTTGCAATGCGGAGAAATTACTGTTTGTGCATTTACAATATTCATTGATTTTTGCCATTGAAAAATGTCCAGAAATGATTGAAGCTACTGACTGAATGAAAGGAGCTGGCATCTCACTCTCTTTGAATCTTCTTTATCATGCTAAGAGGAGCAGGAAAAAGCAAAAAATTTCAGAATTGCACCTTGCAATGCGGAGAAATTACTGTTTGTGCATTTACAATATTCATTGATTTTTGCTATTGAAAAACATCATGTTATTCATATACCAGAAATGATTGAAGCTACTGACAGAATGAAAGGAGCTGGCATCTCACTCTCTTTGAATCTTCTTTATCATGCTAAGAGGAGCAGGAAAAAGCAAAAAATTTCAGAATTGCACCTTGCAATGCGGAGAAATTACAGTTTGTGCATTTACAATATTCATTGATTTTTGCCATTGAAAAACGTCCAGAAATGATTGAAGCTACTGACTGAATGAAAGGAGCTGGCATCTCACTCTCTTTGAATCTTCTTTATCATGCTAAGAGGAGCAGGAAAAAGCAAAAAATTTCAGAATTGCACCTTGCAATGCGGAGAAATTACTGTTTGTGCATTTACAATATTCATTGATTTTTGCCATTGAAAAACGTCCAGAAATGATTGAAGGTACTGACTGAATGAAAGGAGCTGGCATCTCACTCTCTTTGAATCTTCTTTATCATGCTAAGAGGAGCAGGAAAAAGCAAAAAATTTCAGAATTGCACCTTGCAATGCGGAGAAATTACTGTTTGTGCATTTACAATATTCATTGATTTTTGCCATTGAAAAACGTCCAGAAATCATTGAAGCTACTGACTGAATGAAAGGAGCTGGCATCTCACTCTCTTTGAATCTTCTTTATCATGCTAAGAGGAGCAGGAAAAAGCAAAAAATTTCAGAATTGCACCTTGCAATGCGGAGAAATTACTGTTTGTGCATTTACAATATTCATTGATTTTTGCCATTGAAAAATGTCCAGAAATGATTGAAGCTACTGACTGAATGAAAGGAGCTGGCATCTCACTCTCTTTGAATCTTCTTTATCATGCTAAGAGGAGCAGGAAAAAGCAAAAAATTTCAGAATTGCGCCTTGCAATGCGGAGAAATTACTGTTTGTGCATTTACAAAATTCATTGATTTTTGCCATTGAAAAACATCATGTTATTCATATACCAGAAATGATTGAAGCTACTGACTGAAGGAAAGGAGCTGGCATCTCACTCTCTTTGAATCTTCTTTATCATGCTAAGAGGAGCAGGAAAAAGCAAAAAATTTCAGAATTGCACCTTGCAATGCGGAGAAATTACTGTTTGTGCATTTACAATATTCATTGATTTTTGCCATTGAAAAACATCCAGAAATGATTGAAGCTACTGACTGAATGAAAGGAGCTGGCATCTCACTCTCTTTGAATCTTCTTTATCATGCTAAGAGGAGCAGGAAAAAGCAAAAAATTTCAGAATTGCACCTTGCAATGCGGAGAAATTACTGTTTGTGCATTTACAATATTCATTGATTTTTGCGAATGAAAAACATCATGTTATTCATATACCAGAAATGATTGAAGCTACTGACTGAATGAAAGGAGCTGGCATCTCACTCTCTTTGAATCTTCTTTATCATGCTAAGAGGAGCAGGAAAAAGTAAAAAATTTCAGAATTGCACCTTGCAATGCGGAGAAATTACTGTTTGTGCATTTACAATATTCAATGATTTTTGCCATTGAAAAACGTCCAGAAATGATTGAAGCTACTGACTGAATGAAAGGAGCTGGCATCTCACTCTCTTTGAATCTTGTTTATCATGCTAAGAGGAGCAGGAAAAAGCAAAAAATTTCAGAATTGCACCTTGCAATGCGGAGAAATTACTGTTTGTGCATTTACAATATTCATTGATTTTTGCCATTGAAAAACGTCCAGAAATGATTGAAGCTACTGACTGAATGAAAGGAGCTGGCATCTCACTCTCTTTGAATCTTCTTTATCATGCTAAGAGGAGCAGGAAAAAGCAAAAAATTTCAGAATTGCACCTTGCAATGCGGAGAAATTACTGTTTGTGCATTTACAATATTCATTGATTTTTGCCATTGAAAAACATGTTATTCATATACCAGAAATGTTTGAAGCTCCTGACTGAATGAAAGGAGCTGGCACCTCACTCTCTTTGAATCTTCTTTATCATGCTAAGAGGAGCAGGAAAAAGCAAAAAATTTCAGAATTGCACCTTGCAATGCGGAGAAATTACTGTTTGTGCATTTACAATATTCATTGATTTTTGCCATTGAAAAACGTCCATAAATGATTGAAGCTACTGACTGAATGAAAGGAGCTGTCATCTCACTCTCTTTGAATCTTCTTTATCATGCTAAGAGGAGCAGGAAAAAGCAAAAAATTTCAGAATTGCACCTTGCAATGCGGAGAAATTACTGTTTGTGCATTTACAATATTCATTGATTTTTGCCATTGAAAAATGTCCAGAAATGATTGAAGCTACTGACTGAATGAAAGGAGCTGGCATCTCACTCTCTTTGAATCTTCTTTATCATGCTAGGATTAGCAGGAAAAAGCAAAAAATTTCAGAATTGCACCTTGCAATGTGGAGATATTACTGTTTGTGCATTTACAATATTCATTGATTTTTGCCATTGAAAAACATGTTTTTCATATACCAGAAATGTTTGAAGCTACTGACTGAATGAAAGGAGCTGGCATCTCACTCTCTTTGAATCTTCTTTATCATGCTAGGATTAACAGGAAAAAGCAAAAAATTTCAGAATTTCACCTTGCAATGTGGAGATATTACTGTTTGTGCATTTACAATATTCATTGATTTTTGCCATTGAAAAACATGTTTTTCATATACCAGAAATGTTTGAAGCTACTGACTGAATGAAAGGAGCTGGCATCTCACTCTCTTTGAATCTTCTTTATCATGCTAGGATTAACAGGAAAAAGCAAAAAATTTCAGAATTGCACCTTGCAATGTGGAGATATTACTGTTTGTGCATTTACAATATTCATTGATTTTTGCCATTAAAAAATGTCCAGAAATGATTGAAGCTACTGACTGAATGAAAGGAGCTGGCATCTCACTCTCTTTGAATCTTCTTTATCATGCTAGGATTAGCAGGAAAAAGCAAAAAATTTCAGAATTGCACCTTGCAATGTGGAGATATTACTGTTTGTGCATTTACAATATTCATTGATTTTTGCCATTGAAAAACATGTTTTTCATATACCAGAAATGTTTGAAGCTACTGACTGAATGAAAGGAGCTGGCATCTCACTCTCTTTGAATCTTCTTTATCATGCTAGGATTAACAGGAAAAAGCAAAAAATTTCAGAATTTCACCTTGCAATGTGGAGATATTACTGTTTGTGCATTTACAATATTCATTGATTTTTGCCATTGAAAAACATGTTTTTCATATACCAGAAATGTTTGAAGCTACTGACTGAATGAAAGGAGCTGGCATCTCACTCTCTTTGAATCTTCTTTATCATGCTAGGATTAGCAGGAAAAAGCAAAAAATTTCAGAATTGCACCTTGCAATGTGGAGATATTACTGTTTGTGCATTTACAATATTCATTGATTTTTGCCATTGAAAAACGTCCAGAAATGTTTGAAGCTACTGACTGAATGAAAGGAGCTGGCATCTCACTCTCTTTGAATCTTCTTTATCATGCTAGGATTAGCAGGAAAAAGCAAAAAATTTCAGAATTGCACCTTGCAATGTGGAGATATTACTGTTTGTGCATTTACAATATTCATTGATTTTTGCCATTGAAAAACATGTTTTTCATATACCAGAAATGTTTGAAGCTACTGACTGAATGAAAGGAGCTGGCATCTCACTCTCTTTGAATCTTCTTTATCATGCTAGGATTAGCAGGAAAAAGCAAAAAATTTCAGAATTGCACCTTGCAATGTGGAGATATTACTGTTTGTGCATTTACAATATTCATTGATTTTTGCCATTGAAAAACATGTTTTTCATATACCAGAAATGTTTGAAGCTACTGACTGAATGAAAGGAGCTGGCATCTCACTCTCTTTGAATCTTCTTTATCATGCTAGGATTAACAGGAAAAAGCAAAAAATTTCAGAATTGCACCTTGCAATGTGGAGATATTACTGTTTGTGCATTTACAATATTCATTGATTTTTGCCATTGAAAAACGTCCAGAAATGTTTGAAGC
Organism: Phyllobates terribilis; assembly: GCF_046119375.1. Lineage (NCBI taxonomy): Eukaryota > Metazoa > Chordata > Amphibia > Anura > Dendrobatidae > Phyllobates > Phyllobates terribilis. Next base: position 375,601 of record NW_027363839.1, read on the forward strand.
TACTGACTGAATGAAAGGAGCTGGCATCTCACTCTCTTTGAATCTTCTTTATCATGCTAGGATTAACAGGAAAAAGCTAAAAATTTCAGAATTGCACCTTGCAATGTGGAGATATTACTGTTTGTGCATTTACAATATTCATTGATTTTTGCCATTGAAAAACATGTTTTTCATATACCAGAAATGTTTGAAGCTACTGACTGAATGAAAGGAGCTGGCATCTCACTCTCTTTGAATCTTCTTTATCATGCTAGGATTAGCAGGAAAAAGCAAAGAATTTCAGAATTGCACCTTGCAATGTGGAGATATTACTGTTTGTGCATTTACAATATTCATTGATTTTTGCCATTGAAAAACATGTTTTTCATATACCAGAAATGTTTGAAGCTACTGACTGAATGAAAGGAGCTGGCATCTCACTCTCTTTGAATCTTCTTTATCATGCTAAGAGGAGCAGGAAAAAGCAAAAAATTTCAGAATTGCAGCTTGCAATGCGGAGAAATTACTGTTTGTGCATTTACAATATTCATTGATTTTTGCCATTGAAAAACGTCCAGAAATGATTGAAGCTACTGACTGAATGAAAGGAGCGGTCATCTCACTCTCTTTGAATCTTCTTTATCATGCTAAGAGGGGCAGGAAAAAGCAAAAAATTTCAGAATTGCACCTTGCAATGTGGAGAAATTACTGTTTGTGCATTTACAATATTCATTGATTTTTGCCATTGAAAAATGTCCAGAAATGATTGAAGCTACTGACTGAATGAAAGGAGCTGGCATCTCACTCTCTTTGAATCTTCTTTATCATGCTAGGATTAGCAGGAAAAAGCAAAAAATTTCAGAATTGCACCTTGCAATGTGGAGATATTACTGTTTGTGCATTTACAATATTCATTGATTTTTGCCATTGAAAAACATGTTTTTCATATACCAGAAATGTTTGAAGCTACTGACTGAATGAAAGGAGCTGGCATCTCACTCTCTTTGAATCTTCTTTATCATGCTAGGATTAACAGGAAAAAGCAAAAAATTTCAGAATTTCACCTTGCAATGTGGAGATATTACTGTTTGTGCATTTACAATATTTATTGATTTTTGCCATTGAAAAACATGTTTTTCATATACCAGAAATGTTTGAAGCTACTGACTGAATGAAAGGAGCTGGCATCTCACTCTCTTTGAATCTTCTTTATCATGCTAGGATTAACAGGAAAAAGCAAAAAATTTCAGAATTGCACCTTGCAATGTGGAGATATTACTGTTTGTGCATTTACAATATTCATTGATTTTTGCCATTGAAAAACGTCCAGAAATGTTTGAAGCTACTGACTGAATGAAAGGAGCTGGCATCTCACTCTCTTTGAATCTTCTTTATCATGCTAGGATTAGCAGGAAAAAGCAAAAAATTTCAGAATTGCACCTTGCAATGTGGAGATATTACTGTTTGTGCATTTACAATATTCATTGATTTTTGCCATTGAAAAACGTCCAGAAATGATTGAAGCTACTGACTGAATGAAAGGAGCTGTCATCTCACTCTCTTTGAATCTTCTTTATCATGCTAGGATTAGCAGGAAAAAGCAAAAAATTTCAGAATTGCACCTTGCAATGTGGAGATATTACTGTTTGTGCATTTACAATATTCATTGATTTTTGCCATTGAAAAACATGTTTTTCATATACCAGAAATGTTTGAAGCTACTGACTGAATGAAAGGAGCTGGCATCTCACTCTCTTTGAATCTTCTTTATCATGCTAGGATTAACAGGAAAAAGCAAAAAATTTCAGAATTGCACCTTGCAATGTGGAGATATTACTGTTTGTGCATTTACAATATTCATTGATTTTTGCCATTGAAAAACGTCCAGAAATGTTTGAAGCTACTGACTGAATGAAAGGAGCTGGCATCTCACTCTCTTTGAATCTTCTTTATCATGCTAGGATTAACAGGAAAAAGCTAAAAATTTCAGAATTGCACCTTGCAATGTGGAGATATTACTGTTTGTGCATTTACAATATTCATTGATTTTTGCCATTGAAAAACATGTTTTTCATATACCAGAAATGTTTGAAGCTACTGACTGAATGAAAGGAGCTGGCATCTCACTCTCTTTGAATCTTCTTTATCATGCTAGGATTAGCAGGAAAAAGCAAAGAATTTCAGAATTGCACCTTGCAATGTGGAGATATTACTGTTTGTGCATTTACAATATTCATTGATTTTTGCCATTGAAAAACATGTTTTTCATATACCAGAAATGTTTGAAGCTACTGACTGAATGAAAGGAGCTGGCATCTCACTCTCTTTGAATCTTCTTTATCATGCTAAGGGGAGCAGGAAAAAGCAAAAAATTTCAGAATTGCACCTTGCAATGCGGAGAAATTACTGTTTGTGCATTTACAATATTCATTGATTTTTGCCATTGAAAAACGTCCAGAAATGATTGAAGCTACTGACTGAATGAAAGGAGCTGTCATCTCACTCTCTTTGAATCTTCTTTATCATGCTAAGAGGGGCAGGAAAAAGCAAAAAATTTCAGAATTGCACCTTGCAATGTGGAGAAATTACTGTTTGTGCATTTACAATATTCATTGATTTTTGCCATTGAAAAATGTCCAGAAATGATTGAAGCTACTGACTGAATGAAAGGAGCTGGCATCTCACTCTCTTTGAATCTTCTTTATCATGCTAGGATTAGCAGGAAAAAGCAAAAAATTTCAGAATTGCACCTTGCAATGTGGAGATATTACTGTTTGTGCATTTACAATATTCATTGATTTTTGCCATTGAAAAACATGTTTTTCATATACCAGAAATGTTTGAAGCTACTGACTGAATGAAAGGAGCTGGCATCTCACTCTCTTTGAATCTTCTTTATCATGCTAGGATTAACAGGAAAAAGCAAAAAATTTCAGAATTTCACCTTGCAATGTGGAGATATTACTGTTTGTGCATTTACAATATTCATTGATTTTTGCCATTGAAAAACATGTTTTTCATATACCAGAAATGTTTGAAGCTACTGACTGAATGAAAGGAGCTGGCATCTCACTCTATTTGAATCTTCTTTATCATGCTAGGATTAACAGGAAAAAGCAAAAAATTTCAGAATTGCACCTTGCAATGTGGAGATATTACTGTTTGTGCATTTACAATATTCATTGATTTTTGCCATTGAAAAACGTCCAGAAATGTTTGAAGCTACTGACTGAATGAAAGGAGCTGGCATCTCACTCTCTTTGAATCTTCTTTATCATGCTAGGATTAGCAGGAAAAAGCAAAAAATTTCAGAATTGCACCTTGCAATGTGGAGATATTACTGTTTGTGCATTTAAAATATTCATTGATTTTTGCCATTGAAAAACATGTTTTTCATATACCAGAAATGTTTGAAGCTACTGACTGAATGAAAGGAGCTGGCATCTCACTCTCTTTGAATCTTCTTTATCATGCTAGGATTAACAGGAAAAAGCAAAAAATTTCAGAATTGCACCTTGCAATGTGGAGATATTACTGTTTGTGCATTTACAATATTCATTGATTTTTGCCATTGAAAAACATGTTTTTCATATACCAGAAATGTTTGAAGCTACTGACTGAATGAAAGGAGCTGGCATCTCACTCTCTTTGAATCTTCTTTATCATGCTAGGATTAACAGGAAAAAGCAAAAAATTTCAGAATTGCACCTTGCAATGTGGAGATATTACTGCTTGTGCATTTACAATATTCATTGATTTTTGCCATTGAAAAACGTCCAGAAATGTTTGAAGCTACTGACTGAATGAAAGGAGCTGGCATCTCACTCTCTTTGAGTCTTCTTTATCATGCTAGGATTAACAGGAAAAAGCAAAAAATTTCAGAATTGCACCTTGCAATGTGGAGATATTACTGTTTGTGCATTTACAATATTCATTGATTTTTGCCATTGAAAAACGTCCAGAAATGTTTGAAGCTACTGACTGAATGAAAGGAGCTGGCATCTCACTCTCTTTGAATCTTCTTTATCATGCTAGGATTAGCAGGAAAAAGCAAAAAATTTCAGAATTGCACCTTGCAATGTGGAGATATTACTGTTTGTGCATTTACAATATTCATTGATTTTTGCCATTGAAAAACATGTTTTTCATATACCAGAAATGTTTGAAGCTACTGACTGAATGAAAGGAGCTGGCATCTCACTCTCTTTGAATCTTCTTTATCATGCTAGGATTAGCAGGAAAAAGCAAAAAATTTCAGAATTGCACCTTGCAATGTGGAGATATTACTGTTTGTGCATTTACAATATTCATTGATTTTTGCCATTGAAAAACATGTTTTTCATATACCAGAAATGTTTGAAGCTACTGACTGAATGAAAGGAGCTGGCATCTCACTCTCTTTGAATCTTCTTTATCATGCTAGGATTAACAGGAAAAAGCAAAAAATTTCAGAATTGCACCTTGCAATGTGGAGATATTACTGTTTGTGCATTTACAATATTCATTGATTTTTGCCATTGAAAAACGTCCAGAAATGTTTGAAGCTACTGACTGAATGAAAGGAGCTGGCATCTCACTCTCTTTGAATCTTCTTTATCATGCTAGGATTAACAGGAAAAAGCTAAAAATTTCAGAATTGCACCTTGCAATGTGGAGATATTACTGTTTGTGCATTTACAATATTCATTGATTTTTGCCATTGAAAAACATGTTTTTCATATACCAGAAATGTTTGAAGCTACTGACTGAATGAAAGGAGCTGGCATCTCACTCTCTTTGAATCTTCTTTATCATGCTAAGAGGAGCAGGAAAAAGCAAAAAATTTCAGATTTGCACCTTGCAATGCGGAGAAATTACTGTTTGTGCATTTACAATATTCATTGATTTTTGCCATTGAAAAACGTCCAGAAATGATTGAAGCTACTGACTGAATGAAAGGAGCTGGCATCTCACTCTCTTTGAATCTTCTTTATCATGCTAAGAGGAGCAGGAAAAAGCAAAAAATTTCAGAATTGCACCTTGCAATGCGGAGAAATTACTGTTTGTGCATTTACAATATTCATTGATTTTTGCCATTGAAAAATGTCCAGAAATGATTGAAGCTACTGACTGAATGAAAGGAGCTGGCATCTCACTCTCTTTGAATCTTCTTTATCATGCTAAGAGGAGCAGGAAAAAGCAAAAAATTTCAGAATTGCGCCTTGCAATGCGGAGAAATTACTGTTTGTGCATTTACAAAATTCATTGATTTTTGCCATTGAAAAACATCATGTTATTCATATACCAGAAATGATTGAAGCTACTGACTGAAGGAAAGGAGCTGGCATCTCACTCTCTTTGAATCTTCTTTATCATGCTAAGAGGAGCAGGAAAAAGCAAAAAATTTCAGAATTGCACCTTGCAATGCGGAGAAATTACTGTTTGTGCATTTACAATATTCATTGATTTTTGCCATTGAAAAACATCCAGAAATGATTGAAGCTACTGACTGAATGAAAGGAGCTGGCATCTCACTCTCTTTGAATCTTCTTTATCATGCTAAGAGGAGCAGGAAAAAGCAAAAAATTTCAGAATTGCACCTTGCAATGCGGAGAAATTACTGTTTGTGCATTTACAATATTCATTGATTTTTGCGAATGAAAAACATCATGTTATTCATATACCAGAAATGATTGAAGCTACTGACTGAATGAAAGGAGCTGGCATCTCACTCTCTTTGAATCTTCTTTATCATGCTAAGAGGAGCAGGAAAAAGTAAAAAATTTCAGAATTGCACCTTGCAATGCGGAGAAATTACTGTTTGTGCATTTACAATATTCAATGATTTTTGCCATTGAAAAACGTCCAGAAATGATTGAAGCTACTGACTGAATGAAAGGAGCTGGCATCTCACTCTCTTTGAATCTTGTTTATCATGCTAAGAGGAGCAGGAAAAAGCAAAAAATTTCAGAATTGCACCTTGCAATGCGGAGAAATTACTGTTTGTGCATTTACAATATTCATTGATTTTTGCCATTGAAAAACGTCCAGAAATGATTGAAGCTACTGACTGAATGAAAGGAGCTGGCATCTCACTCTCTTTGAATCTTCTTTATCATGCTAAGAGGAGCAGGAAAAAGCAAAAAATTTCAGAATTGCACCTTGCAATGCGGAGAAATTACTGTTTGTGCATTTACAATATTCATTGATTTTTGCCATTGAAAAACATGTTATTCATATACCAGAAATGTTTGAAGCTCCTGACTGAATGAAAGGAGCTGGCATCTCACTCTCTTTGAATCTTCTTTATCATGCTAAGAGGAGCAGGAAAAAGCAAAAAATTTCAGAATTGCACCTTGCAATGCGGAGAAATTACTGTTTGTGCATTTACAATATTCATTGATTTTTGCCATTGAAAAACGTCCAGAAATGATTGAAGCTACTGACTGAATGAAAGGAGCTGTCATCTCACACTCTTTGAATCTTCTTTATCATGCTAAGAGGAGCAGGAAAAAGCAAAAAATTTCAGAATTGCACCTTGCAATGCGGAGAAATTACTGTTTGTGCATTTACAATATTCATTGATTTTTGCCATTGAAAAATGTCCAGAAATGATTGAAGCTACTGACTGAATGAAAGGAGCTGGCATCTCACTCTCTTTGAATCTTCTTTATCATGCTAGGATTAGCAGGAAAAAGCAAAAAATTTCAGAATTGCACCTTGCAATGTGGAGATATTACTGTTTGTGCATTTACAATATTCATTGATTTTTGCCATTGAAAAACATGTTTTTCATATACCAGAAATGTTTGAAGCTACTGACTGAATGAAAGGAGCTGGCATCTCACTCTCTTTGAATCTTCTTTATCATGCTAGGATTAACAGGAAAAAGCAAAAAATTTCAGAATTTCACCTTGCAATGTGGAGATATTACTGTTTGTGCATTTACAATATTCATTGATTTTTGCCATTGAAAAACATGTTTTTCATATACCAGAAATGTTTGAAGCTACTGACTGAATGAAAGGAGCTGGCATCTCACTCTCTTTGAATCTTCTTTATCATGCTAGGATTAACAGGAAAAAGCAAAAAATTTCAGAATTGCACCTTGCAATGTGGAGATATTACTGTTTGTGCATTTACAATATTCATTGATTTTTGCCATTAAAAAATGTCCAGAAATGATTGAAGCTACTGACTGAATGAAAGGAGCTGGCATCTCACTCTCTTTGAATCTTCTTTATCATGCTAGGATTAGCAGGAAAAAGCAAAAAATTTCAGAATTGCACCTTGCAATGTGGAGATATTACTGTTTGTGCATTTACAATATTCATTGATTTTTGCCATTGAAAAACATGTTTTTCATATACCAGAAATGTTTGAAGCTACTGACTGAATGAAAGGAGCTGGCATCTCACTCTCTTTGAATCTTCTTTATCATGCTAGGATTAACAGGAAAAAGCAAAAAATTTCAGAATTTCACCTTGCAATGTGGAGATATTACTGTTTGTGCATTTACAATATTCATTGATTTTTGCCATTGAAAAACATGTTTTTCATATACCAGAAATGTTTGAAGCTACTGACTGAATGAAAGGAGCTGGCATCTCACTCTCTTTGAATCTTCTTTATCATGCTAGGATTAGCAGGAAAAAGCAAAAAATTTCAGAATTGCACCTTGCAATGTGGAGATATTACTGTTTGTGCATTTACAATATTCATTGATTTTTGCCATTGAAAAACGTCCAGAAATGTTTGAAGCTACTGACTGAATGAAAGGAGCTGGCATCTCACTCTCTTTGAATCTTCTTTATCATGCTAGGATTAGCAGGAAAAAGCAAAAAATTTCAGAATTGCACCTTGCAATGTGGAGATATTACTGTTTGTGCATTTACAATATTCATTGATTTTTGCCATTGAAAAACATGTTTTTCATATACCAGAAATGTTTGAAGCTACTGACTGAATGAAAGGAGCTGGCATCTCACTCTCTTTGAATCTTCTTTATCATGCTAGGATTAGCAGGAAAAAGCAAAAAATTTCAGAATTGCACCTTGCAATGTGGAGATATTACTGTTTGTGCATTTACAATATTCATTGATTTTTGCCATTGAAAAACATGTTTTTCATATACCAGAAATGTTTGAAGCTACTGACTGAATGAAAGGAGCTGGCATCTCACTCTCTTTGAATCTTCTTTATCATGCTAGGATTAACAGGAAAAAGCAAAAAATTTCAGAATTGCACCTTGCAATGTGGAGATATTACTGTTTGTGCATTTACAATATTCATTGATTTTTGCCATTGAAAAACGTCCAGAAATGTTTGAAGCTACTGACTGAATGAAAGGAGCTGGCATCTCACTCTCTTTGAATCTTCTTTATCATGCTAGGATTAACAGGAAAAAGCTAAAAATTTCAGAATTGCACCTTGCAATGTGGAGATATTACTGTTTGTGCATTTACAATATTCATTGATTTTTGCCATTGAAAAACATGTTTTTCATATACCAGAAATGTTTGAAGCTACTGACTGAATGAAAGGAGCTGGCATCTCACTCTCTTTGAATCTTCTTTATCATGCTAGGATTAGCAGGAAAAAGCAAAGAATTTCAGAATTGCACCTTGCAATGTGGAGATATTACTGTTTGTGCATTTACAATATTCATTGATTTTTGCCATTGAAAAACATGTTTTTCATATACCAGAAATGTTTGAAGCTACTGACTGAATGAAAGGAGCTGGCATCTCACTCTCTTTGAATCTTCTTTATCATGCTAAGAGGAGCAGGAAAAAGCAAAAAATTTCAGAATTGCACCTTGCAATGCGGAGAAATTACTGTTTGTGCATTTACAATATTCATTGATTTTTGCCATTGAAAAACGTCCAGAAATGATTGAAGCTACTGACTGAATGAAAGGAGCGGTCATCTCACTCTCTTTGAATCTTCTTTATCATGCTAAGAGGGGCAGGAAAAAGCAAAAAATTTCAGAATTGCACCTTGCAATGTGGAGAAATTACTGTTTGTGCATTTACAATATTCATTGATTTTTGCCATTGAAAAATGTCCAGAAATGATTGAAGCTACTGACTGAATGAAAGGAGCTGGCATCTCACTCTCTTTGAATCTTCTTTATCATGCTAGGATTAGCAGGAAAAAGCAAAAAATTTCAGAATTGCACCTTGCAATGTGGAGATATTACTGTTTGTGCATTTACAATATTCATTGATTTTTGCCATTGAAAAACATGTTTTTCATATACCAGAAATGTTTGAAGCTACTGACTGAATGAAAGGAGCTGGCATCTCACTCTCTTTGAATCTTCTTTATCATGCTAGGATTAACAGGAAAAAGCAAAAAATTTCAGAATTTCACCTTGCAATGTGGAGATATTACTGTTTGTGCATTTACAATATTTATTGATTTTTGCCATTGAAAAACATGTTTTTCATATACCAGAAATGTTTGAAGCTACTGACTGAATGAAAGGAGCTGGCATCTCACTCTCTTTGAATCTTCTTTATCATGCTAGGATTAACAGGAAAAAGCAAAAAATTTCAGAATTGCACCTTGCAATGTGGAAATATTACTGTTTGTGCATTTACAATATTCATTGATTTTTGCCATTGAAAAACGTCCAGAAATGTTTGAAGCTACTGACTGAATGAAAGGAGCTGGCATCTCACTCTCTTTGAATCTTCTTTATCATGCTAGGATTAGCAGGAAAAAGCAAAAAATTTCAGAATTGCACCTTGCAATGTGGAGATATTACTGTTTGTGCATTTACAATATTCATTGATTTTTGCCATTGAAAAACGTCCAGAAATGATTGAAGCTACTGACTGAATGAAAGGAGCTGTCATCTCACTCTCTTTGAATCTTCTTTATCATGCTAAGAGGGGCAGGAAAAAGCAAAAAATTTCAGAATTGCACCTTGCAATGTGGAGAAATTACTGTTTGTGCATTTACAATATTCATTGATTTTTGCCATTGAAAAATGTCCAGAAATGATTGAAGCTACTGACTGAATGAAAGGAGCTGGCATCTCACTCTCTTTGAATCTTCTTTATCATGCTAGGATTAGCAGGAAAAAGCAAAAAATTTCAGAATTGCACCTTGCAATGTGGAGATATTACTGTTTGTGCATTTACAATATTCATTGATTTTTGCCATTGAAAAACATGTTTTTCATATACCAGAAATGTTTGAAGCTACTGACTGAATGAAAGGAGCTGGCATCTCACTCTCTTTGAATCTTCTTTATCATGCTAGGATTAACAGGAAAAAGCAAAAAATTTCAGAATTGCACCTTGCAATGTGGAGATATTACTGTTTGTGCATTTACAATATTCATTGATTTTTGCCATTGAAAAACGTCCAGAAATGTTTGAAGCTACTGACTGAATGAAAGGAGCTGGCATCTCACTCTCTTTGAATCTTCTTTATCATGCTAGGATTAGCAGGAAAAAGCAAAAAATTTCAGAATTGCACCTTGCAATGTGGAGATATTACTGTTTGTGCATTTACAATATTCATTGATTTTTGCCATTGAAAAACGTCCAGAAATGTTTGAAGCTACTGACTGAATGAAAGGAGCTGGCATCTCACTCTCTTTGAATCTTCTTTATCATGCTAGGATTAGCAGGAAAAAGCAAAAAATTTCAGAATTGCACCTTGCAATGTGGAGATATTACTGTTTGTGCATTTACAATATTCATTGATTTTTGCCATTGAAAAACATGTTTTTCATATACCAGAAATGTTTGAAGCTACTGACTGAATGAAAGGAGCTGGCATCTCACTCTCTTTGAATCTTCTTTATCATGCTAGGATTAGCAGGAAAAAGCAAAAAATTTCAGAATTGCACCTTGCAATGTGGAGATATTACTGTTTGTGCATTTACAATATTCATTGATTTTTGCCATTGAAAAACATGTTTTTCATATACCAGAAATGTTTGAAGCTACTGACTGAATGAAAGGAGCTGGCATCTCACTCTCTTTGAATCTTCTTTATCATGCTAGGATTAACAGGAAAAAGCAAAAAATTTCAGAATTGCACCTTGCAATGTGGAGATATTACTGTTTGTGCATTTACAATATTCATTGATTTTTGCCATTGAAAAACGTCCAGAAATGTTTGAAGCTACTGACTGAATGAAAGGAGCTGGCATCTCACTCTCTTTGAATCTTCTTTATCATGCTAGGATTAACAGGAAAAAGCTAAAAATTTCAGAATTGCACCTTGCAATGTGGAGATATTACTGTTTGTGCATTTACAATATTCATTGATTTTTGCCATTGAAAAACATGTTTTTCATATACCAGAAATGTTTGAAGCTACTGACTGAATGAAAGGAGCTGGCATCTCACTCTCTTTGAATCTTCTTTATCATGCTAGGATTAGCAGGAAAAAGCAAAGAATTTCAGAATTGCACCTTGCAATGTGGAGATATTACTGTTTGTGCATTTACAATATTCATTGATTTTTGCCATTGAAAAACATGTTTTTCATATACCAGAAATGTTTGAAGCTACTGACTGAATGAAAGGAGCTGGCATCTCACTCTCTTTGAATCTTCTTTATCATGCTAAGGGGAGCAGGAAAAAGCAAAAAATTTCAGAATTGCACCTTGCAATGCGGAGAAATTACTGTTTGTGCATTTACAATATTCATTGATTTTTGCCATTGAAAAACGTCCAGAAATGATTGAAGCTACTGACTGAATGAAAGGAGCTGTCATCTCACTCTCTTTGAATCTTCTTTATCATGCTAAGAGGGGCAGGAAAAAGCAAAAAATTTCAGAATTGCACCTTGCAATGTGGAGAAATTACTGTTTGTGCATTTACAATATTCATTGATTTTTGCCATTGAAAAATGTCCAGAAATGATTGAAGCTACTGACTGAATGAAAGGAGCTGGCATCTCACTCTCTTTGAATCTTCTTTATCATGCTAGGATTAGCAGGAAAAAGCAAAAAATTTCAGAATTGCACCTTGCAATGTGGAGATATTACTGTTTGTGCATTTACAATATTCATTGATTTTTGCCATTGAAAAACATGTTTTTCATATACCAGAAATGTTTGAAGCTACTGACTGAATGAAAGGAGCTGGCATCTCACTCTCTTTGAATCTTCTTTATCATGCTAGGATTAACAGGAAAAAGCAAAAAATTTCAGAATTTCACCTTGCAATGTGGAGATATTACTGTTTGTGCATTTACAATATTCATTGATTTTTGCCATTGAAAAACATGTTTTTCATATACCAGAAATGTTTGAAGCTACTGACTGAATGAAAGGAGCTGGCATCTCACTCTCTTTGAATCTTCTTTATCATGCTAGGATTAACAGGAAAAAGCAAAAAATTTCAGAATTGCACCTTGCAATGTGGAGATATTACTGTTTGTGCATTTACAATATTCATTGATTTTTGCCATTGAAAAACGTCCAGAAATGTTTGAAGCTACTGACTGAATGAAAGGAGCTGGCATCTCACTCTCTTTGAATCTTCTTTATCATGCTAGGATTAGCAGGAAAAAGCAAAAAATTTCAGAATTGCACCTTGCAATGTGGAGATATTACTGTTTGTGCATTTAAAATATTCATTGATTTTTGCCATTGAAAAACATGTTTTTCATATACCAGAAATGTTTGAAGCTACTGACTGAATGAAAGGAGCTGGCATCTCACTCTCTTTGAATCTTCTTTATCATGCTAGGATTAACAGGAAAAAGCAAAAAATTTCAGAATTGCACCTTGCAATGTGGAGATATTACTGTTTGTGCATTTACAATATTCATTGATTTTTGCCATTGAAAAACATGTTTTTCATATACCAGAAATGTTTGAAGCTACTGACTGAATGAAAGGAGCTGGCATCTCACTCTCTTTGAATCTTCTTTATCATGCTAGGATTAACAGGAAAAAGCAAAAAATTTCAGAATTGCACCTTGCAATGTGGAGATATTACTGTTTGTGCATTTACAATATTCATTGATTTTTGCCATTGAAAAACGTCCAGAAATGTTTGAAGCTACTGACTGAATGAAAGGAGCTGGCATCTCACTCTCTTTGAATCTTCTTTATCATGCTAGGATTAGCAGGAAAAAGCAAAAAATTTCAGAATTGCACCTTGCAATGTGGAGATATTACTGTTTGTGCATTTACAATATTCATTGATTTTTGCCATTGAAAAACATGTTTTTCATATACCAGAAATGTTTGAAGCTACTGACTGAATGAAAGGAGCTGGCATCTCACTCTCTTTGAATCTTCTTTATCATGCTAGGATTAGCAGGAAAAAGCAAAAAATTTCAGAATTGCACCTTGCAATGTGGAGATATTACTGTTTGTGCATTTACAATATTCATTGATTTTTGCCATTGAAAAACATGTTTTTCATATACCAGAAATGTTTGAAGCTACTGACTGAATGAAAGGAGCTGGCATCTCACTCTCTTTGAATCTTCTTTATCATGCTAGGATTAACAGGAAAAAGCAAAAAATTTCAGAATTGCACCTTGCAATGTGGAGATATTACTGTTTGTGCATTTACAATATTCATTGATTTTTGCCATTGAAAAACGTCCAGAAATGTTTGAAGCTACTGACTGAATGAAAGGAGCTGGCATCTCACTCTCTTTGAATCTTCTTTATCATGCTAGGATTAACAGGAAAAAGCTAAAAATTTCAGAATTGCACCTTGCAATGTGGAGATATTACTGTTTGTGCATTTACAATATTCATTGATTTTTGCCATTGAAAAACATGTTTTTCATATACCAGAAATGTTTGAAGCTACTGACTGAATGAAAGGAGCTGGCATCTCACTCTCTTTGAATCTTCTTTATCATGCTAGGATTAGCAGGAAAAAGCAAAGAATTTCAGAATTGCACCTTGCAATGTGGAGATATTACTGTTTGTGCATTTACAATATTCATTGATTTTTGCCATTGAAAAACATGTTTTTCATATACCAGAAATGTTTGAAGCTACTGACTGAATGAAAGGAGCTGGCATCTCACTCTCTTTGAATCTTCTTTATCATGCTAAGAGGAGCAGGAAAAAGCAAAAAATTTCAGAATTGCACCTTGCAATGCGGAGAAATTACTGTTTGTGCATTTACAATATTCATTGATTTTTGCCATTGAAAAATGTCCAGAAATGATTGAAGCTACTGACTGAATGAAAGGAGCTGTCATCTCACTCTCTTTGAATCTTCTTTATCATGCTAAGAGGAGCAGGAAAAAGCAAAAAATTTCAGAATTGCACCTTGCAATGCGGAGAAATTACTGTTTGTGCATTTACAATATTCATTGATTTTTGCCATTGAAAAATGTCCAGAAATGATTGAAGCTACTGACTGAATGAAAGGAGCTGGCATCTCACTCTCTTTGAATCTTCTTTATCATGCTAGGATTAGCAGGAAAAAGCAAAAAATTTCAGAATTGCACCTTGCAATGTGGAGATATTACTGTTTGTGCATTTACAATATTCATTGATTTTTGCCATTGAAAAACATGTTTTTCATATACCAGAAATGTTTGAAGCTACTGACTGAATGAAAGGAGCTGGCATCTCACTCTCTTTGAATCTTCTTTATCATGCTAGGATTAACAGGAAAAAGCAAAAAATTTCAGAATTTCACCTTGCAATGTGGAGATATTACTGTTTGTGCATTTACAATATTCATTGATTTTTGCCATTGAAAAACATGTTTTTCATATACCAGAAATGTTTGAAGCTACTGACTGAATGAAAGGAGCTGGCATCTCACTCTCTTTGAATCTTCTTTATCATGCTAGGATTAACAGGAAAAAGCAAAAAATTTCAGAATTGCACCTTGCAATGTGGAGATATTACTGTTTGTGCATTTACAATATTCATTGATTTTTGCCATTGAAAAACGTCCAGAAATGTTTGAAGCTACTGACTGAATGAAAGGAGCTGGCATCTCACTCTCTTTGAATCTTCTTTATCATGCTAGGATTAGCAGGAAAAAGCAAAAAATTTCAGAATTGCACCTTGCAATGTGGAGATATTACTGTTTGTGCATTTACAATATTCATTGATTTTTGCCATTGAAAAACATGTTTTTCATATACCAGAAATGTTTGAAGCTACTGACTGAATGAAAGGAGCTGGCATCTCACTCTCTTTGAATCTTCTTTATCATGCTAGGATTAGCAGGAAAAAGCAAAAAATTTCAGAATTGCACCTTGCAATGTGGAGATATTACTGTTTGTGCATTTACAATATTCATTGATTTTTGCCATTGAAAAACGTTTTTCATATACCAGAAATGTTTGAAGCTACTGACTGAATGAAAGGAGCTGGCATCTCACTCTCTTTGAATCTTCTTTATCATGCTAGGATTAACAGGAAAAAGCAAAAAATTTCAGAATTGCACCTTGCAATGTGGAGATATTACTGTTTGTGCATTTACAATATTCATTGATTTTTGCCATTGAAAAACGTCCAGAAATGTTTGAAGCTACTGACTGAATGAAAGGAGCTGGCATCTCACTCTCTTTGAATCTTCTTTATCATGCTAGGATTAACAGGAAAAAGCTAAAAATTTCAGAATTGCACCTTGCAATGTGGAGATATTACTGTTTGTGCATTTACAATATTCATTGATTTTTGCCATTGAAAAACATGTTTTTCATATACCAGAAATGTTTGAAGCTACTGACTGAATGAAAGGAGCTGGCATCTCACTCTCTTTGAATCTTCTTTATCATGCTAGGATTAGCAGGAAAAAGCAAAAAATTTCAGAATTGCACCTTGCAATGTGGAGATATTACTGTTTGTGCATTTACAATATTCATTGATTTTTGCCATTGAAAAACATGTGTTTTTCATATACCAGAAATGTTTGAAGCTACTGACTGAATGAAAGGAGCTGGCATCTCACTCTCTTTGAATCTTCTTTATCATGCTAGGATTAGCAGGAAAAAGCAAAAAATTTTAGAATTGCACCTTGCAATGTGGAGATATTACTGTTTGTGCAGTTACAATATTCATTGATTTTTGCCATTGAAAAACATGTTTTTCATATACCAGAAATGTTTGAAGCTACTGAATGAATGAAAGGAGCTGGCATCTCACTCTCTTTGAATCTTCTTTATCATGCTAGGATTAACAGGAAAAAGCAAAAAATTTCAGAATTGCACCTTGCAATGTGGAGATATTACTGTTTGTGCATTTACAATATTCATTGATTTTTGCCATTGAAAAACGTCCAGAAATGTTTGAAGCTACTGACTGAATGAAAGGAGCTGGCATCTCACTCTCTTTGAATCTTCTTTATCATGCTAGGATTAGCAGGAAAAAGCAAAAAATTTCAGAATTGCACCTTGCAATGTGGAGATATTACTGTTTGTGCATTTACAATATTCATTGATTTTTGCCATTGAAAAACATGTTTTTCATATACCAGAAATGTTTGAAGCTACTGACTGAATGAAAGGAGCTGGCATGTCACTCTCTTTGAATCTTCTTTATCATGCTAGGATTAACAGGAAAAAGCAAAAAATTTCAGAATTGCACCTTGCAATGTGGAGATATTACTGTTTGTGCATTTACAATATTCATTGATTTTTGCCATTGAAAAACATGTTTTTCATATACCAGAAATGTTTGAAGCTACTGACTGAATGAAAGGAGCTGGCATCTCACTCTCTTTGAATCTTCTTTATCATGCTAGGATTAACAGGAAAAAGCAAAAAATTTCAGAATTGCACCTTGCAATGTGGAGATATTACTGTTTGTGCATTTACAATATTCATTGATTTTTGCCATTGAAAAACATCCAGAAATGTTTGAAGCTACTGACTGAATGAAAGGAGCTGGCATCTCACTCTCTTTGAATCTTCTTTATCATGCTAGGATTAGCAGGAAAAAGCAAAAAATTTCAGAATTGCACCTTGCAATGTGGAGATATTACTGTTTGTGCATTTACAATATTCATTGATTTTTGCCATTGAAAAACATGTTTTTCATATACCAGAAATGTTTGAAGCTACTGACTGAATGAAAGGAGCTGGCATCTCACTCTCTTTGAATCTTCTTTATCATGCTAGGATTAGCAGGAAAAAGCAAAAAATTTCAGAATTGCACCTTGCAATGTGGAGATATTACTGTTTGTGCATTTACAATATTCATTGATTTTTGCCATTGAAAAACGTTTTTCATATACCAGAAATGTTTGAAGCTACTGACTGAATGAAAGGAGCTGGCATCTCACTCTCTTTGAATCTTCTTTATCATGCTAGGATTAACAGGAAAAAGCAAAAAATTTCAGAATTGCACCTTGCAATGTGGAGATATTACTGTTTGTGCATTTACAATATTCATTGATTTTTGCCATTGAAAAACGTCCAGAAATGTTTGAAGCTACTGACTGAATGAAAGGAGCTGGCATCTCACTCTCTTTGAATCTTCTTTATCATGCTAGGATTAACAGGAAAAAGCTAAAAATTTCAGAATTGCACCTTGCAATGTGGAGATATTACTGTTTGTGCATTTACAATATTCATGGATTTTTGCCATTGAAAAACATGTTTTTCATATACCAGAAATGTTTGAAGCTACTGACTGAATGAAAGGAGCTGGCATCTCACTCTCTTTGAATCTTCTTTATCATGCCAGGAAAAAGCAAAAAATTTCAGAATTGCACCTTGCAATGTGGAGATATTACTGTTTGTGCATTTACAATATTCATTGATTTTTGCCATTGAAAAACATGTTTTTCATATACCAGAAATGTTTGAAGCTACTGACTGAATGAAAGGAGCTGGCATCTCACTCTCTTTGAATGTTCTTTATCATGCTAGGATTAGCAGGAAAAAGCAAAAAATTTCAGAATTGCACCTTGCAATGTGGAGATATTACTGTTTGTGCATTTACAATATTCATTGATTTTTGCCATTGAAAAACATGTTTTTCATATACCAGAAATGTTTGAAGCTACTGACTGAATGAAAGGAGCTGGCATCTCACTCTCTTTGAATCTTCTTTTCATGCTAGGATTAACAGGAAAAAGCAAAAAATTTCAGAATTGCACCTTGCAATGTGGAGATATTACTGTTTGTGCATTTACAATATTCATTGATTTTTGCCATTGAAAAACGTCCAGAAATGTTTGAAGCTACTGACTGAATGAAAGGAGCTGGCATCTCACTCTCTTTGAATCTTCTTTATCATGCTAGGATTAGCAGGAAAAAGCAAAAAATTTCAGAATTGCACCTTGCAATGTGGAGATATTACTGTTTGTGCATTTACAATATTCATTGATTTTTGCCATTGAAAAACATGTTTTTCATATACCAGAAATGTTTGAAGCTACTGACTGAATGAAAGGAGCTGGCATGTCACTCTCTTTGAATCTTCTTTATCATGCTAGGATTAACAGGAAAAAGCAAAAAATTTCAGAATTGCACCTTGCAATGTGGAGATATTACTGTTTGTGCATTTACAATATTCATTGATTTTTGCCATTGAAAAACATGTTTTTCATATACCAGAAATGTTTGAAGCTACTGACTGAATGAAAGGAGCTGGCATCTCACTCTCTTTGAATCTTCTTTATCATGCTAGGATTAACAGGAAAAGCAAAAAATTTCAGAATTGCACCTTGCAATGTGGAGATATTACTGTTTGTGCATTTACAATATTCATTGATTTTTGCCATTGAAAAACGTCCAGAAATGTTTGAAGCTACTGACTGAATGAAAGGAGCTGGCATCTCACTCTCTTTGAATCTTCTTTATCATGCTAGGATTAACAGGAAAAAGCAAAAAATTTCAGAATTGCACCTTGCAATGTGGAGATATTACTGTTTGTGCATTTACAATATTCATTGATTTTTGCCATTGAAAAACGTCCAGAAATGTTTGAAGCTACTGACTGAATGAAAGGAGCTGGCATCTCACTCTCTTTGAATCTTCTTTATCATGCTAGGATTAGCAGGAAAAAGCAAAAAATTTCAGAATTGCACCTTGCAATGTGGAGATATTACTGTTTGTGCATTTACAATATTCATTGATTTTTGCCATTGAAAAACATGTTTTTCATATACCAGAAATGTTTGAAGCTACTGACTGAATGAAAGGAGCTGGCATCTCACTCTCTTTGAATCTTCTTTATCATGCTAGGATTAGCAGGAAAAAGCAAAAAATTTCAGAATTGCACCTTGCAATGTGGAGATATTACTGTTTGTGCATTTACAATATTCATTGATTTTTGCCATTGAAAAACATGTTTTTCATATACCAGAAATGTTTGAAGCTACTGACTGAATGAAAGGAGCTGGCATCTCACTCTCTTTGAATCTTCTTTATCATGCTAGGATTAACAGGAAAAAGCAAAAAATTTCAGAATTGCACCTTGCAATGTGGAGATATTACTGTTTGTGCATTTACAATATTCATTGATTTTTGCCATTGAAAAACGTCCAGAAATGTTTGAAGCTACTGACTGAATGAAAGGAGCTGGCATCTCACTCTCTTTGAATCTTCTTTATCATGCTAGGATTAACAGGAAAAAGCTAAAAATTTCAGAATTGCACCTTCCAATGTGGAGATATTACTGTTTGTGCATTTACAATATTCATTGATTTTTGCCATTGAAAAACATGTTTTTCATATACCAGAAATGTTTGAAGCTACTGACTGAATGAAAGGAGCTGGCATCTCACTCTCTTTGAATCTTCTTTATCATGCTAGGATTAGCAGGAAAAAGCAAAAAATTTCAGAATTGCACCTTGCAATGTGGAGATATTACTGTTTGTGCATTTACAATATTCATTGATTTTTGCCATTGAAAAACATGTTTTTCATATACCAGAAATGTTTGAAGCTACTGACTGAATGAAAGGAGCTGGCATCTCACTCTCTTTGAATCTTCTTTATCATGCTAGGATTAACAGGAAAAAGCAAAAAATTTCAGAATTGCACCTTGCAATGTGGAGATATTACTGTTTGTGCATTTACAATATTCATTGATTTTTGCCATTGAAAAACGTCCAGAAATGTTTGAAGCTACTGACTGAATGAAAGGAGCTGGCATCTCACTCTCTTTGAATCTTCTTTATCATGCTAGGATTAACAGGAAAAAGCTAAAAATTTCAGAATTGCACCTTGCAATGTGGAGATATTACTGTTTGTGCATTTACAATATTCATTGATTTTTGCCATTGAAAAACATGTTTTTCATATACCAGAAATGTTTGAAGCTACTGACTGAATGAAAGGAGCTGGCATCTCACTCTCTTTGAATCTTCTTTATCATGCTAGGATTAGCAGGAAAAAGCAAAAAATTTCAGAATTGCACCTTGCAATGTGGAGATATTACTGTTTGTGCATTTACAATATTCATTGATTTTTGCCATTGAAAAACATGTTTTTCATATACCAGAAATGTTTGAAGCTACTGACTGAATGAAAGGAGCTGGCATCTCACTCTCTTTGAATCTTCTTTATCATGCTAGGATTAACAGGAAAAAGCAAAAAATTTCAGAATTGCACCTTGCAATGTGGAGATATTACTGTTTGTGCATTTACAATATTCATTGATTTTTGCCATTGAAAAACGTCCAGAAATGTTTGAAGCTACTGACTGAATGAAAGGAGCTGGCATCTCACTCTCTTTGAATCTTCTTTATCATGCTAGGATTAGCAGGAAAAAGCAAAAAATTTCCGAATTGCACCTTGCAATGTGGAGATATTACTGTTTGTGCATTTACAATATTCATTGATTTTTGCCATTGAAAAACATGTTTTTCATATACCAGAAATGTTTGAAGCTACTGACTGAATGAAAGGAGCTGGCATCTCACTCTCTTTGAATCTTCTTTATCATGCTAGGATTAGCAGGAAAAAGCAAAAAATTTCAGAATTGCACCTTGCAATGTGGAGATATTACTGTTTGTGCATTTACAATATTCATTGATTTTTGCCATTGAAAAACATGTTTTTCATATACCAGAAATGTTTGAAGCTACTGACTGAATGAAAGGAGCTGGCATCTCACTCTTTGAATCTTCTTTATCATGCTAGGATTAGCAGGAAAAAGCAATAAATTTCAGAATTGCACCTTGCAATGTGGAGATATTACTGTTTGTGCATTTACAATATTCATTGATTTTTGCCATTGAAAAACATGTTTTTCATATACCAGAAATGTTTGAAGCTACTGACTGAATGAAAGGAGCTGGCATCTCACTCTCTTTGAATCTTCTTTATCATGCTAGGATTAACAGGAAAAAGCAAAAAATTTCAGAATTGCACCTTGCAATGTGGAGATATTACTGTTTGTGCATTTACAATATTCATTGATTTTTGCCATTGAAAAACGTCCAGAAATGTTTGAAGCTACTGACTGAATGAAAGGAGCTGGCATCTCACTCTCTTTGAATCTTCTTTATCATGCTAGGATTAGCAGGAAAAAGCAAAAAATTTCAGAATTGCACCTTGCAATGTGGAGATATTACTGTTTGTGCATTTACAATATTCATTGATTTTTGCCATTGAAAAACATCATGTTATTCATATACCAGAAATGTTTGAAGCTACTGACTGAATGAAAGGAGCTGGCATCTCACTCTCTTTGAATCTTCTTTATCATGCTAGGATTAGCAGGAAAAAGCAAAAAATTTCCGAATTGCACCTTGCAATGTGGAGATATTACTGTTTGTGCATTTACAATATTCATTGATTTTTGCCATTGAAAAACATGTTTTTCATATACCAGAAATGTTTGAAGCTACTGACTGAATGAAAGGAGCTGGCATCTCACTCTCTTTGAATCTTCTTTATCATGCTAGGATTAACAGGAAAAAGCTAAAAATTTCAGAATTGCACCTTGCAATGTGGAGATATTACTGTTTGTGCATTTACAATATTCATTGATTTTTGCCATTGAAAAACATGTTTTTCATATACCAGAAATGTTTGAAGCTACTGACTGAATGAAAGGAGCTGGCATCTCACTCTCTTTGAATCTTCTTTATCATGCTAGGATTAGCAGGAAAAAGCAAAAAATTTCAGAATTGCACCTTGCAATGTGGAGATATTACTCTTTGTGCATTTACAATATTCATTGATTTTTGCCATTGAAAAACATGTTTTTCATATACCAGAAATGTTTGAAGCTACTGACTGAATGAAAGGAGCTGGCATCTCACTCTCTTTGAATCTTCTTTATCATGCTAGGATTAACAAGAAAAAGCAAAAAATTTCAGAATTGCACCTTGCAATGTGGAGATATTACTGTTTGTGCATTTACAATATTCATTGATTTTTGCCATTGAAAAACGTCCAGAAATGTTTGAAGCTACTGACTGAATGAAAGGAGCTGGCATCTCACTCTCTTTGAATCTTCTTTATCATGCTAGGATTAGCAGGAAAAAGCAAAAAATTTCAGAATTGCACCTTGCAATGTGGAGATATTACTGTTTGTGCATTTACAATATTCATTGATTTTTGCCATTGAAAAACATCATGTTATTCATATACCAGAAATGTTTGAAGCTACTGACTGAATGAAAGGAGCTGGCATCTCACTCTCTTTGAATCTTCTTTATCATGCTAGGATTAGCAGGAAAAAGCAAAAAATTTCCGAATTGCACCTTGCAATGTGGAGATATTACTGTTTGTGCATTTACAATATTCATTGATTTTTGCCATTGAAAAACATGTTTTTCATATACCAGAAATGTTTGAAGCTACTGACTGAATGAAAGGAGCTGGCATCTCACTCTCTTTGAATCTTCTTTATCATGCTAGGATTAACAGGAAAAAGCAAAAAATTTCAGAATTGCACCTTGCAATGTGGAGATATTACTGTTTGTGCATTTACAATATTCATTGATTTTTGCCATTGAAAAACGTCCAGAAATGTTTGAAGCTACTGACTGAATGAAAGGAGCTGGCATCTCACTCTCTTTGAATCTTCTTTATCATGCTAGGATTAGCAGGAAAAAGCAAAAAATTTCAGAATTGCACCTTGCAATGTGGAGATATTACTGTTTGTGCATTTACAATATTCATTGATTTTTGCCATTGAAAAACATCATGTTATTCATATACCAGAAATGTTTGAAACTACTGACTGAATGAAAGGAGCTGGCATCTCACTCTCTTTGAATCTTCTTTATCATGCTAGGATTAGCAGGAAAAAGCAAAAAATTTCCGAATTGCACCTTGCAATGTGGAGATATTACTGTTTGTGCATTTACAATATTCATTGATTTTTGCCATTGAAAAACATGTTTTTCATATACCAGAAATGTTTGAAGCTACTGACTGAATGAAAGGAGCTGGCATCTCACTCTCTTTGAATCTTCTTTATCATGCTAGGATTAACAGGAAAAAGCAAAAAATTTCAGAATTGCACCTTGCAATGTGGAGATATTACTGTTTGTGCATTTACAATATTCATTGATTTTTGCCATTGAAAAACATGTTTTTCATATACCAGAAATGTTTGAAGCTACTGACTGAATGAAAGGAGCTGGCATCTCACTCTTTGAATCTTCTTTATCATGCTAGGATTAGCAGGAAAAAGCAAAAAATTTCAGAATTGCACCTTGCAATGTGGAGATATTACTGTTTGTGCATTTACAATATTCATTGACTTTTGCCATTGAAAAACATGTTTTTCATATACCAGAAATGTTTGAAGCTACTGACTGAATGAAAGGAGCTGGCATCTCACTCTCTTTGAATCTTCTTTATCATGCTAGGATTAACAGGAAAAAGCAAAAAATTTCAGAATTGCACCTTGCAATGTGGAGATATTACTGTTTGTGCATTTACAATATTCATTGATTTTTGCCATTGAAAAACATGTTTTTCATATACCAGAAATGTTTGAAGCTACTGACTGAATGAAAGGAGCTGGCATCTCACTCTCTTTGAATCTTCTTTATCATGCCAGGATTAACAGGAAAAAGCAAAAAATTTCAGAATTGCACCTTGCAATGTGGAGATATTACTGTTTGTGCATTTACAATATTCATTGATTTTTGCCATTGAAAAACGTCCAGAAATGTTTGAAGCTACTGACTGAATGAAAGGAGCTGGCATCTCACTCTCTTTGAATCTTCTTTATCATGCTAGGATTAGCAGGAAAAAGCAAAAAATTTCAGAATTGCACCTTGCAATGTGGAGATATTACTGTTTGTGCATTTACAATATTCATTGATTTTTGCCATTGAAAAACATGTTTTTCATATACCAGAAATGTTTGAAGCTACTGACTGAATGAAAGGAGCTGGCATCTCACTCTCTTTGAATCTTCTTTATCATGCTAGGATTAGCAGGAAAAAGCAAAAAATTTCAGAATTGCACCTTGCAATGTGGAGATATTACTGTTTGTGCATTTACAATATTCATTGATTTTTGCCATTGAAAAACATGTTTTTCATATACCAGAAATGTTTGAAGCTACTGACTGAATGAAAGGAGCTGGCATCTCACTCTCTTTGAATCTTCTTTATCATGCTAGGATTAACGGGAAAAATCAAAAAATTTCAGAATTGCACCTTGCAATGTGGAGATATTACTGTTTGTGCATTTACAATATTCATTGATTTTTGCCATTGAAAAACATGTTTTTCATATTCCAGAAATGTTTGAAGCTACTGACTGAATGAAAGGAGCTGGCATCTCACTCTCTTTGAATCTTCTTTATCATGCTAGGATTAACAGGAAAAAGCAAAAAATTTCAGAATTGCACCTTGCAATGTGGAGATATTACTGTTTGTGCATTTACAATATTCATTGATTTTTGCCATTGAAAAACGTCCAGAAATGTTTGAAGCTACTGACTGAATGAAAGGAGCTGGCATCTCACTCTCTTTGAATCTTCTTTATCATGCTAGGATTAGCAGGAAAAAGCAAAATTCAGAATTGCACCTTGCAATGTGGAGATATTACTGTTTGTGCATTTACAATATTCATTGATTTTTGCCATTGAAAAACGTTTTTCATATACCAGAAATGTTTGAAGCTACTGACTGAATGAAAGGAGCTGGCATCTCACTCTCTTTGAATCTTCTTTATCATGCTAGGATTAACAGGAAAAAGCAAAAAATTTCAGAATTGCACCTTGCAATGTGGAGATATTACTGTTTGTGCATTTACAATATTCATTGATTTTTGCCATTGAAAAACGTCCAGAAATGTTTGAAGCTACTGACTGAATGAAAGGAGCTGGCATCTCACTCTCTTTGAATCTTCTTTATCATGCTAGGATTAGCAGGAAAAAGCAAAAAATTTCAGAATTGCACCTTGCAATGTGGAGATATTACTGTTTGTGCATTTACAATATTCATTGATTTTTGCCATTGAAAAACATGTTTTTCATATACCAGAAATGTTTGAAGCTACTGACTGAATGAAAGGAGCTGGCATCTCACTCTCTTTGAATCTTCTTTATCATGCTAGGATTAACAGGAAAAAGCAAAAAATTTCAGAATTGCACCTTGCAATGTGGAGATATTACTGTTTGTGCATTTACAATATTCATTGATTTTTGCCATTGAAAAACATGTTTTTCATATACCAGAAATGTTTGAAGCTACTGACTGAATGAAAGGAGCTGGCATCTCACTCTCTTTGAATCTTCTTTATCATGCTAGGATTAACAGGAAAAAGCAAAAAATTTCAGAATTGCACCTTGCAATGTGGAGATATTACTGTTTGTGCATTTACAATACTCATTGATTTTTGCCATTGAAAAACGTCCAGAAATGTTTGAAGCTACTGACTGAATGAAAGGAGCTGGCATCTCACTCTCTTTGAATCTTCTTTATCATGCTAGGATTAACAGGAAAAAGCAAAAAATTTCAGAATTGCACCTTGCAATGTGGAGATATTACTGTTTGTGCATTTACAATATTCATTGATTTTTGCCATTGAAAAACGTCCAGAAATGTTTGAAGCTACTGACTGAATGAAAGGAGCTGGCATCTCACTCTCTTTGAATCTTCTTTATCATGCTAGGATTAGCAGGAAAAAGCAAAAAATTTCAGAATTGCACTTTGCAATGTGGAGATATTACTGTTTGTGCATTTACAATATTCATTGATTTTTGCCATTGAAAAACATGTTTTTCATATACCAGAAATGTTTGAAGCTACTGACTGAATGAAAGGAGCTGGCATCTCACTCTCTTTGAATCTTCTTTATCATGCTAGGATTAACAGGAAAAAGCAAAAAATTTCAGAATTGCACCTTGCAATGTGGAGATATTACTGTTTGTGCATTTACAATATTCATTGATTTTTGCCATTGAAAAACATGTTTTTCATATACCAGAAATGTTTGAAGCTACTGACTGAATGAAAGGAGCTGGCATCTCACTCTCTTTGAATCTTCTTTATCATGCTAGGATTAACAGGAAAAAGCAAAAAATTTCAGAATTGCACCTTGCAATGTGGAGATATTACTGTTTGTGCATTTACAATATTCATTGATTTTTGCCATTGAAAAACGTCCAGAAATGTTTGAAGCTACTGACTGAATGAAAGGAGCTGGCATCTCACTCTCTTTGAATCTTCTTTATCATGCTAGGATTAGCAGGAAAAAGCAAAAAATTTCAGAATTGCACCTTGAAATGTGGAGATATTACTGTTTGTGCATTTACAATATTCATTGATTTTTGCCATTGAAAAACATGTTTTTCATATACCAGAAATGTTTGAAGCTACTGACTGAATGAAAGGAGCTGGCATCTCACTCTCTTTGAATCTTCTTTATCATGCTAGGATTAGCAGGAAAAAGCAAAAAATTTCAGAATTGCACCTTGCAATGTGGAGATATTACTGTTTGTGCATTTACAATATTCATTGATTTTTGCCATTGAAAAACATGTTTTTCATATACCAGAAATGTTTGAAGCTACTGACTGAATGAAAGGAGCTGGCATCTCACTCTCTTTGAATCTTCTTTATCATGCTAGGATTAACAGGAAAAATCAAAAAATTTCAGAATTGCACCTTGCAATGTGGAGATATTACTGTTTGTGCATTTACAATATTCATTGATTTTTGCCATTGAAAAACATGTTTTTCATATTCCAGAAATGTTTGAAGCTACTGACTGAATGAAAGGAGCTGGCATCTCACTCTCTTTGAATCTTCTTTATCATGCTAGGATTAACAGGAAAAAGCAAAAAATTTCAGAATTGCACCTTGCAATGTGGAGATATTACTGTTTGTGCATTTACAATATTCATTGATTTTTGCCATTGAAAAACGTCCAGAAATGTTTGAAGCTACTGACTGAATGAAAGGAGCTGGCATCTCACTCTCTTTGAATCTTCTTTATCATGCTAGGATTAGCAGGAAAAAGCAAAAAATTTCAGAATTGCACCTTGCAATGTGGAGATATTACTGTTTGTGCATTTACAATATTCATTGATTTTTGCCATTGAAAAACATGTTTTTCATATACCAGAAATGTTTGAAGCTACTGACTGAATGAAAGGAGCTGGCATCTCACTCTCTTTGAATCTTCTTTATCATGCTAGGATTAGCAGGAAAAAGCAAAAAATTTCAGAATTGCACCTTGCAATGTGGAGATATTACTGTTTGTGCATTTACAATATTCATTGATTTTTGCCATTGAAAAACATGTTTTTCATATACCAGAAATGTTTGAAGCTACTGACTGAATGAAAGGAGCTGGCATCTCACTCTCTTTGAATCTTCTTTATCATGCTAGGATTAACAGGAAAAAGCAAAAAATTTCAGAATTGCACCTTGCAATGTGGAGATATTACTGTTTGTGCATTTACAATATTCATTGATTTTAGCCATTGAAAAACGTCCAGAAATGTTTGAAGCTACTGACTGAATGAAAGGAGCTGGCATCTCACTCTCTTTGAATCTGCTTTATCATGCTAGGATTAACAGGAAAAAGCTAAAAATTTCAGAATTGCACCTTGCAATGTGGAGATATTACTGTTTGTGCATTTACAATATTCATTGATTTTTGAGATTGAAAAACATGTTTTTCATATACCAGAAATGTTTGAAGCTACTGACTGAATGAAAGGAGCTGGCATCTCACTCTCTTTGGATCTTCTTTATCATGCTAGGATTAGCAGGAAAAAGCAAAAAATTTCAGAATTGCACCTTGCATTGTGGAGATATTACTGTTTGTGCATTTACAATATTCATTGATTTTTGCCATTGAAAAACGTTTTTCATATACCAGAAATGTTTGAAGCTACTGACTGAATGAAAGGAGCTGGCATCTCACTCTCTTTGAATCTTCTTTATCATGCTAGGATTAGCAGGAAAAAGCAAAAAATTTCAGAATTGCACCTTGCAATGTGGAGATATTACTGTTTGTGCATTTACAATATTCATTGATTTTTGCCATTGAAAAACATGTTTTTCATATACCAGAAATGTTTGAAGCTACTGACTGAATGAAAGGAGCTGGCATCTCACTCTGAATCTTCTTTATCATGCTAGGATTAACAGGAAAAAGCAAAAAATTTCAGAATTGCACCTTGCAATGTGGAGATATTACTGTTTGTGCATTTACAATATTCATTGATTTTTGCCATTGAAAAACGTCCAGAAATGTTTGAAGCTACTGACTGAATGAAAGGAGCTGGCATCTCACTCTCTTTGAATCTTCTTTATCATGCTAGGATTAGCAGGAAAAAGCAAAAAATTTCAGAATTGCACCTTGCAATGTGGAGATATTACTGTTTGTGCATTTACAATATTCATTGATTTTTGCCATTGAAAAACATGTTTTTCATATACCAGAAATGTTTGAAGCTACTGACTGAATGAAAGGAGCTGGCATCTCACTCTCTTTGAATCTTCTTTATCATGCTAGGATTAACAGGAAAAAGCAAAAAATTTCAGAATTGCACCTTGCAATGTGGAGATATTACTGTTTGTGCATTTACAATATTCATTGATTTTTGCCATTGAAAAACGTCCAGAAATGTTTGAAGCTACTGACTGAATGAAAGGAGCTGGCATCTCACTCTCTTTGAATCTTCTTTATCATGCTAGGATTAACAGGAAAAAGCTAAAAATTTCAGAATTGCACCTTGCAATGTGGAGATATTACTGTTTGTGCATTTACAATATTCATTGATTTTTGCCATTGAAAAACATGTTTTTCATATACCAGAAATGTTTGAAGCTACTGACTGAATGAAAGGAGCTGGCATCTCACTCTCTTTGAATCTTCTTTATCATGCTAGGATTAGCAGGAAAAAGCAAAAAATTTCAGAATTGCACCTTGCAATGTGGAGATATTACTGTTTGTGCATTTACAATATTCATTGATTTTTGCCATTGAAAAACATGTTTTTCATATACCAGAAATGTTTGAAGCTACTGACTGAATGAAAGGAGCTGGCATCTCACTCTCTTTGAATCTTCTTTATCATGCTAGGATTAGCAGGAAAAAGCAAAAAATTTCAGAATTGCACCTTGCAATGTGGAGATATTACTGTTTGCGCATTTACAATATTCATTGATTTTTGCCATTGAAAAACATGTTTTTCATATACCAGAAATGTTTGAAGCTACTGACTGAATGAAAGGAGCTGGCATCTCACTCTCTTTGAATCTTCTTTATCATGCTAGGATTAACAGGAAAAAGCAAAAAATTTCAGAATTGCACCTTGCAATGTGGAGATATTACTGTTTGTGCATTTACAATATTCATTGATTTTTGCCATTGAAAAACGTCCAGAAATGTTTGAAGCTACTGACTGAATGAAAGGAGCTGGCATCTCACTCTCTTTGAATCTTCTTTATCATGCTAGGATTAGCAGGAAAAAGCAAAAAATTTCAGAATTGCACCTTGCAATGTGGAGATATTACTGTTTGTGCATTTACAATATTCATTGATTTTTGCCATTGAAAAACATGTTTTTCATATACCAGAAATGTTTGAAGCTACTGACTGAATGAAAGGAGCTGGCATCTCACTCTCTTTGAATCTTCTTTATCATGCTAGGATTAACAGGAAAAAGCAAAAAATTTCAGAATTGCACCTTGCAATGTGGAGATATTACTGTTTGTGCATTTACAATATTCATTGATTTTTGCCATTGAAAAACGTCCAGAAATGTTTGAAGCTACTGACTGAATGAAAGGAGCTGGCATCTCACTCTCTTTGAATCTTCTTTATCATGCTAGGATTAACAGGAAAAAGCTAAAAATTTCAGAATTGCACCTTGCAATGTGGAGATATTACTGTTTGTGCATTTACAATATTCATTGATTTTTGCCATTGAAAAACATGTTTTTCATATACCAGAAATGTTTGAAGCTACTGACTGAATGAAAGGAGCTGGCATCTCACTCTCTTTGAATCTTCTTTATCATGCTAGGATTAGCAGGAAAAAGCAAAAAATTTCAGAATTGCACCTTGCAATGTGGAGATATTACTGTTTGTGCATTTACAATATTCATTGATTTTTGCCATTGAAAAACATGTTTTTCATATACCAGAAATGTTTGAAGCTACTGACTGAATGAAAGGAGCTGGCATCTCACTCTCTTTGAATCTTCTTTATCATGCTAGGATTAGCAGGAAAAAGCAAAAAATTTCAGAATTGCACCTTGCAATGTGGAGATATTACTGTTTGCGCATTTACAATATTCATTGATTTTTGCCATTGAAAAACATGTTTTTCATATACCAGAAATGTTTGAAGCTACTGACTGAATGAAAGGAGCTGGCATCTCACTCTCTTTGAATCTTCTTTATCATGCTAGGATTAACAGGAAAAAGCAAAAAATTTCAGAATTGCACCTTGCAATGTGGAGATATTACTGTTTGTGCATTTACAATATTCATTGATTTTTGCCATTGAAAAACGTCCAGAAATGTTTGAAGCTACTGACTGAATGAAAGGAGCTGGCATCTCACTCTCTTTGAATCTTCTTTATCATGCTAGGATTAGCAGGAAAAAGCAAAAAATTTCAGAATTGCACCTTGCAATGTGGAGATATTACTGTTTGTGCATTTACAATATTTCAATGGCAAAAATCAATGAATATTGTAAATGCACAAACAGTAATTTATCCGCATTGCAAGGTGCAATTCTGAAATTTTTTGCTTTTTCCTGCTCCTCTTAGCATGATAAAGAAGATTCAAAGAGAGTGAGATGCCAGCTCCTTTCATTCAGTCAGTAGCTTCAAACATTTCTGGTATATGAATAACATGATGTTTTTCAATGGCAAAAATCAATGAATATTGTAAATGCACAAACAGTAATTTCTCCGCATTGCAAGGTGCAATTCTGAAATTTTTTGCTTTTTCCTGCTCCTCTTAGCATGATAAAGAAGATTCAAAGAGAGTGAGATGCCAGCTCCTTTCATTCAGTCAGTAGCTTCAAACATTTCTGGTATATGAATAACATGATGTTTTTCAATGGCAAAAATCAATGAATATTGTAAATGCACAAACAGTAATTTCTCCGCATTGCAAGGTGCAATTCTGAAATTTTTTGCTTTTTCCTGCTCCTCTTAGCATGATAAAGAAGATTCAAAGAGAGTGAGATGCCAGCTCCTTTCATTCAGTCAGTAGCTTCAAACATTTCTGGTATATGAATAACATGATGTTTTTCAATGGCAAAAATCAATGAATATTGTAAATGCACAAACAGTAATTTCTCCTCATTGCAAGGTGCAATTCTGAAATTTTTTGCTTTTTCCTGCTCCTCTTAGCATGATAAAGAAGATTCAAAGAGAGTGAGATGCCAGCTCCTTTCATTCAGTCAGTAGCTTCAATCATTTCTGGACGTTTTTCAATGGCAAAAATCAATGAATATTGTAAATGCACAAACAGTAATTTCTCCGCATTGCAAGGTGCAATTCTGAAATTTTTTACTTTTTCCTGCTCCTCTTAGCATGGTAAAGAAGATTCAAAGAGAGTGAGATGCCAGCTCCTTTCATTCAGTCAGTAGCTTCAATCATTTCTGGTATATGAATAACATGATGTTTTTCAATGGCAAAAATCAATGAATATTGTAAATGCACAAACAGTAATTTCTCCGCATTGCAAGGTGCAATTCTGAAATTTTTTGCTTTTTCCTGCTCCTCTTAGCATGATAAAGAAGATTCAAAGAGAGTGAGATGCCAGCTCCTTTCATTCAGTCAGTAGCTTCAATCATTTCTGGACGTTTTTCAATGGCAAAAATCAATGAATATTGTAAATGCATAAACTAATTTCTCCGCATTGCAAGGTGCAATTCTGAAATTTTTTGCTTTTTCCTGCTCCTCTTAGCATGATAAAGAAGATTCAAAGAGAGTGAGATGCCAGCTCCTTTCATTCAGTCAGTAGCTTCAATCAATTCTGGTAAATGAATAACATGATGTTTTTCAATGGCAAAAATCAATGAATTTTGTAAATGCACAAACAGTAATTTCTCCGCATTGCAAGGCGCAATTCTGAAATTTTTTGCTTTTTCCTGCTCCTCTTAGCATGATAAAGAAGATTCAAAGAGAGTGAGATGCCAGCTCCTTTCATTCAGTCAGTAGCTTCAATCATTTCTGGACGTTTTTCAATGGCAAAAATCAATGAATATTGTAAATGCACAAACAGTAATTTCTCCGAATTGCAAGGTGCAATTCTGAAATTTTTTGCTTTTTCCTGCTCCTCTTAGCATGATAAAGAAGATTCAAAGAGAGTGAGATGCCAGCTCCTTTCATTCAGTCACTAGGTTCAATCATTTCTGGACGTTTTTCAATGGCAAAAATCAATGAATATTGTAAATGCACAAACAGTAATTTCTCCGCATTGCAAGGTGCAATTCTGAAATTTTTTGCTTTTTCCTGCTCCTCTTATCATGATAAAGAAGATTCAAAGAGAGTGAGGTGCCAGCTCCTTTCATTCAGTCAGTAGCTTCAAACATTTCTGGTATATGAATAACATGTTTTTCAATGGCAAAAATCAATGAATATTGTAAATGCACAAACAGTAATTTCTCCGCATTGCAAGGTGCAATTCTGAAATTTTTTGCTTTTTCCTGCTCCTCTTAGCATGATAAAGAAAATTCAAAGAGAGTGAGATGCCAGCTCCTTTCATTCAGTCAGTAGCTTCAATCATTTCTGGACGTTTTTCAATGTCAAAAATCAATGAATATTGTAAATGCACAAACAGTAATTTCTCCGCATTGCAAGGTGCAATTCTGAAATTTTTTGCTTTTTCCTGCTCCTCTTAGCATGATAAAGAAGATTCAAAGAGAGTGAGATGCCAGCTCCTTTCATTCAGTCAGTAGCTTCAATCATTTCTGGAAGTTTTTCAATGGCAAAAATCAATGAATATTGTAAATGCACAAACTGTAATTTCTCCGCATTGCAAGGTGCAATTCTGAAATTTTTTGCTTTTTCCTGCTCCTCTTAGCATGATAAAGAAGATTCAAAGAGAGTGAGATGCCAGCTCCTTTCATTCAGTCAGTAGCTTCAATCATTTCTGGACGTTTTTCAATGGCAAAAATCAATGAATATTGTAAATGCACAAACAGTAATTTCTCCGCATTGAAAGGTGCAATTCTGAAATTTTTTGCTTTTTCCTGCTCCTCTTAGCATGATAAAGAAGATTCAAAGAGAGTGAGATGCCAGCTCCTTTCATTCAGTCAGTAGCTTCAAACATTTCTGGTATATGAATAACATGATGTTTTTCAATGGCAAAAATCAATGAATATTGTAAATGCACAAACAGTAATTTCTCCGCATTGCAAGGTGCAATTCTGAAATTTTTTGCTTTTTCCTGCTCCTCTTAGCATGATAAAGAAGATTCAAAGAGAGTGAGATGCCAGCTCCTTTCATTCAGTCAGTAGCTTCAATCATTTCTGGATGTTTTTCAATGGCAAAAATCAATGAATATTGTAAATGCACAAACAGTAATTTCTCCGCATTGCAAGGTGCAATTCTGAAATTTTTTGCTTTTTCCTGCTCCTCTTAGCATGATAAAGAAGATTCAAAGAGAGTGAGATACCAGCTCCTTTCATTCAGTCAGTAGCTTCAAACATTTCTGGTATATGAATAACATGATGTTTTTCAATGGCAAAAATCAATGAATATTGTAAATGCACAAACAGTAATTTCTCCGCATTGCAAGGTGCAATTCTGAAATTTTTTGCTTTTTCCTGCTCCTCTTAGCATGATAAAGAAGATTCAAAGAGAGTGAGATGCCAGCTCCTTTCATTCAGTCAGTAGCTTCAAACATTTCTGGACGTTTTTCAATTGCAAAAATCAATGGATATTGTAAATGCACAAACAGTAATTTCTCCGCATTGCAAGGTGCAATTCTGAAATTTTTTGCTTTTTCCTGCTCCTCTTAGCATGATAAAGAAGATTCAAAGAGAGTGAGATGCCTGCTACTTTCATTCAGTCAGTAGCTTCAATCATTTCTGGTATATGAATAACATGATGTTTTTCAATGGCAAAAATCAATGAATATTGTAAATGCACAAACAGTAATTTCTCCGCATTGCAAGGTGCAATTCTGAAATTTTTTGCTTTTTCCTGCTCCTCTTAGCATGATAAAGAAGATTCAAAGAGAGTGAGATGCCAGCTCCTTTCATTCAGTCAGTAGCTTCAATCAATTCTGGTAAATGAATAACATGATGTTTTTCAATGGCAAAAATCAATGAATTTTGTAAATGCACAAACAGTAATTTCTCCGCATTGCAAGGCGCAATTCTGAAATTTTTTGCTTTTTCCTGCTCCTCTTAGCATGATAAAGAAGATTCAAAGAGAGTGAGATGCCAGCTCCTTTCATTCAGTCAGTAGCTTCAATCATTTCTGGACGTTTTTCAATGGCAAAAATCAATGAATATTGTAAATGCACAAACAGTAATTTCTCCGCATTGCAAGGTGCAATTCTGAAATTTTTTGCTTTTTCCTGCTCCTCTTAGCATGATAAAGAAGATTCAAAGAGAGTGAGATGCCAGCTCCTTTCATTCAGTCACTAGGTTCAATCATTTCTGGACGTTTTTCAATGGCAAAAATCAATGAATATTGTAAATGCACAAACAGTAATTTCTCCGCATTGCAAGGTGCAATTCTGAAATTTTTTGCTTTTTCCTGCTCCTCTTAGCATGATAAAGAAGATTCAAAGAGAGTGAGATGCCTGCTACTTTCATTCAGTCAGTAGCTTCAATCATTTCTGGTATATGAATAACATGATGTTTTTCAATGGCAAAAATCAATGAATATTGTAAATGCACAAACAGTAATTTCTCCGCATTGCAAGGTGCAATTCTGAAATTTTTTGCTTTTTCCTGCTCCTCTTAGCATGATAAAGAAGATTCAAAGAGAGTGAGATGCCAGCTCCTTTCATTCAGTCAGTAGCTTCAATCAATTCTGGTAAATGAATAACATGATGTTTTTCAATGGCAAAAATCAATGAATTTTGTAAATGCACAAACAGTAATTTCTCCGCATTGCAAGGCGCAATTCTGAAATTTTTTGCTTTTTCCTGCTCCTCTTAGCATGATAAAGAAGATTCAAAGAGAGTGAGATGCCAGCTCCTTTCATTCAGTCAGTAGCTTCAATCATTTCTGGACGTTTTTCAATGGCAAAAATCAATGAATATTGTAAATGCACAAACAGTAATTTCTCCGCATTGCAAGGTGCAATTCTGAAATTTTTTGCTTTTTCCTGCTCCTCTTAGCATGATAAAGAAGATTCAAAGAGAGTGAGATGCCAGCTCCTTTCATTCAGTCACTAGGTTCAATCATTTCTGGACGTTTTTCAATGGCAAAAATCAATGAATATTGTAAATGCACAAACAGTAATTTCTCCGCATTGCAAGGTGCAATTCTGAAATTTTTTGCTTTTTCCTGCTCCTCTTATCATGATAAAGAAGATTCAAAGAGAGTGAGGTGCCAGCTCCTTTCATTCAGTCAGTAGCTTCAAACATTTCTGGTATATGAATAACATGTTTTTCAATGGCAAAAATCAATGAATATTGTAAATGCACAAACAGTAATTTCTCCGCATTGCAAGGTGCAATTCTGAAATTTTTTGCTTTTTCCTGCTCCTCTTAGCATGATAAAGAAGATTCAAAGAGAGTGAGATGCCAGCTCCTTTCATTCAGTCAGTAGCTTCAATCATTTCTGGACGTTTTTCAATGTCAAAAATCAATGAATATTGTAAATGCACAAACAGTAATTTCTCCGCATTGCAAGGTGCAATTCTGAAATTTTTTGCTTTTTCCTGCTCCTCTTAGCATGATAAAGAAGATTCAAAGAGAGTGAGATGCCTGCTCCTTTCATTCAGTCAGTAGCTTCAATCATTTCTGGAAGTTTTTCAATGGCAAAAATCAATGAATATTGTAAATGCACAAACTGTAATTTCTCCGCATTGCAAGGTGCAATTCTGAAATTTTTTGCTTTTTCCTGCTCCTCTTAGCATGATAAAGAAGATTCAAAGAGAGTGAGATGCCAGCTCCTTTCATTCAGTCAGTAGCTTCAATCATTTCTGGACGTTTTTCAATGGCAAAAATCAATGAATATTGTAAATGCACAAACAGTAATTTCTCCGCATTGCAAGGTGCAATTCTGAAATTTTTTGCTTTTTCCTGCTCCTCTTAGCATGATAAAGAAGATTCAAAGAGAGTGAGATGCCAGCTCCTTTCATTCAGTCAGTAGCTTCAAACATTTCTGGTATATGAATAACATGATGTTTTTCAATGGCAAAAATCAATGAATATTGTAAATGCACAAACAGTAATTTCTCCGCATTGCAAGGTGCAATTCTGAAATTTTTTGCTTTTTCCTGCTCCTCTTAGCATGATAAAGAAGATTCAAAGAGAGTGAGATGCCAGCTCCTTTCATTCAGTCAGTAGCTTCAATCATTTCTGGATGTTTTTCAATGGCAAAAATCAATGAATATTGTAAATGCACAAACAGTAATTTCTCCGCATTGCAAGGTGCAATTCTGAAATTTTTTGCTTTTTCCTGCTCCTCTTAGCATGATAAAGAAGATTCAAAGAGAGTGAGATGCCAGCTCCTTTCATTCAGTCAGTAGCTTCAAACATTTCTGGTATATGAATAACATGATGTTTTTCAATGGCAAAAATCAATGAATATTGTAAATGCACAAACAGTAATTTCTCCGCATTGCAAGGTGCAATTCTGAAATTTTTTGCTTTTTCCTGCTCCTCTTAGCATGATAAAGAAGATTCAAAGAGAGTGAGATGCCAGCTCCTTTCATTCAGTCAATAGCTTCAAACATTTCTGGACGTTTTTCAATTGCAAAAATCAATGGATATTGTAAATGCACAAACAGTAATTTCTCCGCATTGCAAGGTGCAATTCTGAAATTTTTTGCTTTTTCCTGCTCCTCTTAGCATGATAAAGAAGATTCAAAGAGTGTGAGATGCCTGCTACTTTCATTCAGTCAGTAGCTTCAATCATTTCTGGTATATGAATAACATGATGTTTTTCAATGGCAAAAATCAATGAATATTGTAAATGCACAAACAGTAATTTCTCCGCATTGCAAGGTGCAATTCTGAAATTTTTTGCTTTTTCCTGCTCCTCTTAGCATGATAAAGAAGATTCAAAGAGAGTGAGATGCCAGCTACTTTCATTCAGTCAGTAGCTTCAATCATTTCTGGTATATGAATAACATGATGTTTTTCAATGGCAAAAATCAATGAATATTGTAAATGCACAAACAGTAATTTCTCCGCATTGCAAGGTGCAATTCTGAAATTTTTTGCTTTTTCCTGCTCCTCTTAGCATGATAAAGAAGATTCAAAGAGAGTGAGATGCCAGCTCCTTTCATTCAGTCAGTAGCTTCAATCATTTCTGGTATATGAATAACATGATGTTTTTCAATGGCAAAAATCAATGAATATTGTAAATGCGCAAAGAGTAATTTATCCGCATTGCAAGGTGCAATTCTGAAATTTTTTGCTTTTTCCTGCTCCTCTTAGCATGATAAAGAAGATTCAAAGAGAGTGAGATGCCAGCTCCTTTCATTCAGTCAGTAGCTTCAAACATTTCTGGTATATGAATAACATGATGTTTTTCAATGGCAAAAATCAATGAATATTGTAAATGCACAAACAGTAATTTCTCCGCATTGCAAGGTGCAATTCTGAAATTTTTTGCTTTTTCCTGCTCCTCTTAGCATGATAAAGAAGATTCAAAGAGAGTGAGATGCCAGCTCCTTTCATTCAGTCAGTAGCTTCAATCATTTCTGGTATATGAATAACATGATGTTTTTCAATGGCAAAAATCAATGAATTTTGTAAATGCACAAACAGCAATTTCTCCGCATTGCAAGGTGCAATTCTGAAATTTTTTGCTTTTTCCTGCTCCTCTTAGCATGATAAAGAAGATTCAAAGAGAGTGAGATGCCAGCTCCTTTCATTCAGTCAGTAGCTTCAATCATTTCTGGACGTTTTTCAATGGCAAAAATCAATGAATATTGTAAATGCAAAAACAGTAATTTCTCCGCATTGCAAGGTGCAATTCTGAAATTTTTTGCTTTTTCCTGCTCCTCTTAGCATGATAAAGAAGATTCAAAGAGAGTGAGATGCCAGCTCCTTTCATTCAGTCAGTAGCTTCAAACATTTCTGGTATATGAATAACATGATGTTTTTCAATGGCAAAAATCAATGAATATTGTAAATGCACAAACAGTAATTTCTCCGCATTGCAAGGTGCAATTCTGAAATTTTTTGCTTTTTCCTGCTCCTCTTAGCATGATAAAGAAGATTCAAAGAGAGTGAGATGCCAGCTCCTTTCGTTCAGTCAGTAGCTTCAATCATTTCTGGACGTTTTTCAATGGTAAAAATCAATGAATATTGTAAATGCACAAACAGTAATTTCTCCGCATTGCAAGGTGCAATTCTGAAATTTTTTGCTTTTTCCTGCTCCTCTTAGCATGATAAAGAAGATTCAAAGAGAGTGAGATGCCAGCTCCTTTCATTCAGTCAGTAGCTTCAAACATTTCTGGTATATGAATAACATGATGTTTTTCAATGGCAAAAATCAATGAATATTGTAAATGCACAAACAGTAATTTCTCCGCATTGCAAGGTGCAATTCTGAAATTTTTTGCTTTTTCCTGCTCCTCTTAGCATGATAAAGAAGATTCAAAGAGAGTGAGATGCCAGCTCCTTTCATTCAGTCAGTAGCTTCAAACATTTCTGGTATATGAATAACATGATGTTTTTCAATGGCAAAAATCAATGAATACTGTAAATGCACAAACAGTAATTTCTCCGCATTGCAAGGTGCAATTCTGAAATTTTTTGCTTTTTCCTGCTCCTCTTAGCATGATAAAGAAGATTCAAAGAGAGTGAGATGCCAGCTCCTTTCATTCAGTCAGTAGCTTCAATCATTTCTGGACGTTTTTCAATGGCAAAAATCAATGAATATTGTAAATGCACAAACAGTAATTTCTCCGCATTGCAAGGTGCAATTCTGAAATTTTTTGCTTTTTCCTGCTCCTCTTAGCATGATAAAGAGATTCAAAGAGAGTGAGATGCCAGCTCCTTTCATTCAGTCAGTAGCTTCAAACATTTCTGGTATATGAATAACATGATGTTTTTCAATGGTAAAAATCAATGAATATTGTAAATGCACAAACAGTAATTTCTCCGCATTGCAAGGTGCAATTCTGAAATTTTTTGCTTTTTCCTGCTCCTCTTAGCATGATAAAGAAGATTCAAAGAGAGTGAGATGCCAGCTCCTTTCATTCAGTCAGTAGCTTCAATCATTTCTGGTATATGAATAACATGATGTTTTTAAATGGCAAAAATCAATGAATATTGTAAATGCACAAACAGTAATTTATCCGCATTGCAAGGTGCAATTCTGAAATTTTTTGCTTTTTCCTGCTCCTCTTAGCATGATAAAGAAGATTCAAATAGAGTGAGATGCCAGCTCCTTTCATTCAGTCAGTAGCTTCAAACATTTCTGGTATATGAATAACATGATGTTTTTCAATGGCAAAAATCAATGAATATTGTAAATGCACAAACAGTAATTTCTCCGCATTGCAAGGTGCAATTCTGAAATTTTTTGCTTTTTCCTGCTCCTCTTAGCATGATAAATAAGATTCAAAGAGAGTGAGATGCCAGCTCCTTTCATTCAGTCAGTAGCTTCAATCATTTCTGGAAGTTTTTCAATGGCAAAAATCAATGAATATTGTAAATGCACAAACAGTAATTTCTCCGCATTGCAAGGTGCAATTCTGAAATTTTTTGCTTTTTCCTGCTCCTCTTAGCATGATAAAGAAGATTCAAAGAGAGTGAGATGCCAGCTCCTTTCATTCAGTCAGTAGCTTCAATCATTTCTGGACGTTTTTCAATGGCAAAAATCAATGAATATTGTAAATGCACAAACAGTAATTTCTCCGCATTGCAAGGTGCAATTCTGAAATTTTTTGCTTTTTCCTGCTCCTCTTAGCATGATAAAGAAGATTCAAAGAGAGTGAGATGCCAGCTCCTTTCATTCAGTCAGTAGCTTCAATCATTTCTGGAAGTTTTTCAATGGCAAAAATTAATGAATATTGTAAATGCACAAACAGTAATTTCTCCGCATTGCAAGGTGCAATTCTGAAATTTTTTGCTTTTTCCTGCTCCTCTTAGCATGATAAAGAAGATTCAAAGAGAGTGAGATGCCAGCTCCTTTCATTCAGTCAGTAGCTTCAATCATTTCTGGACGTTTTTCAATGGCAAAAATCAATGAATATTGTAAATGCACAAACAGTAATTTCTCCGCATTGCAAGGTGCAATTCTGAAATTTTTTGCTTTCTCCTGCTCCTCTTAGCATGATAAAGAAGATTCAAAGAGAGTGAGATGCCAGCTCCTTTCATTCAGTCAGTAGCTTCAATCATTTCTGGACGTTTTTCAATGGCAAAAATCAGTGAATATTGTAAATGCACAAACAGTAATTTCTCCGCATTGCAAGGTGCAATTCTGAAATTTTTTGCTTTTTCCTGCTCCTCTTAGCATGATAAAGAAGATTCAAAGAGAGTGAGATGCCAGCTCCTTTCATTCAGTCAGTAGCTTCAAACATTTCTGGTATATGAATAACATGATGTTTTTCAATGGCAAAAATCAATGAATATTGTAAATGCACAAACAGTAATTTCTCCGCATTGCAAGGTGCAATTCTGAAATTTTTTGCTTTTTCCTGCTCCTCTTAGCATGATAAAGAAGATTCAAAGAGAGTGAGATGCCAGCTCCTTTCATTCAGTCAGTAGCTTCAATCATTTCTGGTATATGAATAACATGATGTTTTTCAATGGCAAAAATCAATGAATTTTGTAAATGCACAAACAGCAATTTCTCCGCATTGCAAGGTGCAATTCTGAAATTTTTTGCTTTTTCCTGCTCCTCTTAGCATGATAAAGAAGATTCAAAGAGAGTGAGATGCCAGCTCCTTTCATTCAGTCAGTAGCTTCAATCATTTCTGGACGTTTTTCAATGGCAAAAATCAATGAATATTGTAAATGCAAAAACAGTAATTTCTCCGCATTGCAAGGTGCAATTCTGAAATTTTTTGCTTTTTCCTGCTCCTCTTAGCATGATAAAGAAGATTCAAAGAGAGTGAGATGCCAGCTCCTTTCATTCAGTCAGTAGCTTGAAACATTTCTGGTATATGAATAACATGATGTTTTTCAATGGCAAAAATCAATGAATATTGTAAATGCACAAACAGTAATTTCTCCGCATTGCAAGGTGCAATTCTGAAATTTTTTGCTTTTTCCTGCTCCTCTTAGCATGATAAAGAAGATTCAAAGAGAGTGAGATGCCAGCTCCTTTCGTTCAGTCAGTAGCTTCAATCATTTCTGGACGTTTTTCAATGGTAAAAATCAATGAATATTGTAAATGCACAAACAGTAATTTCTCCGCATTGCAAGGTGCAATTCTGAAATTTTTTGCTTTTTCCTGCTCCTCTTAGCATGATAAAGAAGATTCAAAGAGAGTGAGATGCCAGCTCCTTTCATTCAGTCAGTAGCTTCAAACATTTCTGGTATATGAATAACATGATGTTTTTCAATGGCAAAAATCAATGAATATTGTAAATGCACAAACAGTAATTTCTCCGCATTGCAAGGTGCAATTCTGAAATTTTTTGCTTTTTCCTGCTCCTCTTAGCATGAT
Source organism: Phyllobates terribilis (assembly GCF_046119375.1). Lineage (NCBI taxonomy): Eukaryota > Metazoa > Chordata > Amphibia > Anura > Dendrobatidae > Phyllobates > Phyllobates terribilis. The sequence goes on from NW_027363839.1 coordinate 417,698, forward strand.
AAAGAAGATTCAAAGAGAGTGAGATGCCAGCTCCTTTCATTCAGTCAGTAGCTTCAAACATTTCTGGTATATGAATAACATGATGTTTTTCAATGGCAAAAATCAATGAATATTGTAAATGCACAAACAGTAATTTCTCCGCATTGCAAGGTGCAATTCTGAAATTTTTTGCTTTTTCCTGCTCCTCTTAGCATGATAAAGAAGATTCAAAGAGAGTGAGATGCCAGCTCCTTTCATTCAGTCAGTAGCTTCAATCATTTCTGGACGTTTTTCAATGGCAAAAATCAATGAATATTGTAAATGCACAAACAGTAATTTCTCCGCATTGCAAGGTGCAATTCTGAAATTTTTTGCTTTTTCCTGCTCCTCTTAGCATGATAAAGAGATTCAAAGAGAGTGAGATGCCAGCTCCTTTCATTCAGTCAGTAGCTTCAAACATTTCTGGTATATGAATAACATGATGTTTTTCAATGGTAAAAATCAATGAATATTGTAAATGCACAAACAGTAATTTCTCCGCATTGCAAGGTGCAATTCTGAAATTTTTTGCTTTTTCCTGCTCCTCTTAGCATGATAAAGAAGATTCAAAGAGAGTGAGATGCCAGCTCCTTTCATTCAGTCAGTAGCTTCAAACATTTCTGGTATATGAATAACATGATGTTTTTCAATGGCAAAAATCAATGAATATTGTAAATGCACAAACAGTAATTTCTCCGCATTGCAAGGTGCAATTCTGAAATTTTTTGCTTTTTCCTGCTCCTCTTAGCATGATAAAGAAGATTCAAAGAGAGTGAGATGCCAGCTCCTTTCGTTCAGTCAGTAGCTTCAATCATTTCTGGACGTTTTTCAATGGTAAAAATCAATGAATATTGTAAATGCACAAACAGTAATTTCTCCGCATTGCAAGGTGCAATTCTGAAATTTTTTGCTTTTTCCTGCTCCTCTTAGCATGATAAAGAAGATTCAAAGAGAGTGAGATGCCAGCTCCTTTCATTCAGTCAGTAGCTTCAAACATTTCTGGTATATGAATAACATGATGTTTTTCAATGGCAAAAATCAATGAATATTGTAAATGCACAAACAGTAATTTCTCCGCATTGCAAGGTGCAATTCTGAAATTTTTTGCTTTTTCCTGCTCCTCTTAGCATGATAAAGAAGATTCAAAGAGAGTGAGATGCCAGCTCCTTTCATTCAGTCAGTAGCTTCAAACATTTCTGGTATATGAATAACATGATGTTTTTCAATGGCAAAAATCAATGAATATTGTAAATGCACAAACAGTAATTTCTCCGCATTGCAAGGTGCAATTCTGAAATTTTTTGCTTTTTCCTGCTCCTCTTAGCATGATAAAGAAGATTCAAAGAGAGTGAGATGCCAGCTCCTTTCATTCAGTCAGTAGCTTCAATCATTTCTGGACGTTTTTCAATGGCAAAAATCAATGAATATTGTAAATGCACAAACAGTAATTTCTCCGCATTGCAAGGTGCAATTCTGAAATTTTTTGCTTTTTCCTGCTCCTCTTAGCATGATAAAGAGATTCAAAGAGAGTGAGATGCCAGCTCCTTTCATTCAGTCAGTAGCTTCAAACATTTCTGGTATATGAATAACATGATGTTTTTCAATGGTAAAAATCAATGAATATTGTAAATGCACAAACAGTAATTTCTCCGCATTGCAAGGTGCAATTCTGAAATTTTTTGCTTTTTCCTGCTCCTCTTAGCATGATAAAGAAGATTCAAAGAGAGTGAGATGCCAGCTCCTTTCATTCAGTCAGTAGCTTCAATCATTTCTGGTATATGAATAACATGATGTTTTTCAATGGCAAAAATCAATGAATATTGTAAATGCACAAACAGTAATTTATCCGCATTGCAAGGTGCAATTCTGAAATTTTTTGCTTTTTCCTGCTCCTCTTAGCATGATAAAGAAGATTCAAATAGAGTGAGATGCCAGCTCCTTTCATTCAGTCAGTAGCTTCAAACATTTCTGGTATATGAATAACATGATGTTTTTCAATGGCAAAAATCAATGAATATTGTAAATGCACAAACAGTAATTTCTCCGCATTGCAAGGTGCAATTCTGAAATTTTTTGCTTTTTCCTGCTCCTCTTAGCATGATAAATAAGATTCAAAGAGAGTGAGATGCCAGCTCCTTTCATTCAGTCAGTAGCTTCAATCATTTCTGGAAGTTTTTCAATGGCAAAAATCAATGAATATTGTAAATGCACAAACAGTAATTTCTCCGCATTGCAAGGTGCAATTCTGAAATTTTTTGCTTTTTCCTGCTCCTCTTAGCATGATAAAGAAGATTCAAAGAGAGTGAGATGCCAGCTCCTTTCATTCAGTCAGTAGCTTCAATCATTTCTGGACGTTTTTCAATGGCAAAAATCAATGAATATTGTAAATGCACAAACAGTAATTTCTCCGCATTGCAAGGTGCAATTCTGAAATTTTTTGCTTTTTCCTGCTCCTCTTAGCATGATAAAGAAGATTCAAAGAGAGTGAGATGCCAGCTCCTTTCATTCAGTCAGTAGCTTCAATCATTTCTGGAAGTTTTTCAATGGCAAAAATTAATGAATATTGTAAATGCACAAACAGTAATTTCTCCGCATTGCAAGGTGCAATTCTGAAATTTTTTGCTTTTTCCTGCTCCTCTTAGCATGATAAAGAAGATTCAAAGAGAGTGAGATGCCAGCTCCTTTCATTCAGTCAGTAGCTTCAATCATTTCTGGACGTTTTTCAATGGCAAAAATCAATGAATATTGTAAATGCACAAACAGTAATTTCTCCGCATTGCAAGGTGCAATTCTGAAATTTTTTGCTTTCTCCTGCTCCTCTTAGCATGATAAAGAAGATTCAAAGAGAGTGAGATGCCAGCTCCTTTCATTCAGTCAGTAGCTTCAATCATTTCTGGACGTTTTTCAATGGCAAAAATCAGTGAATATTGTAAATGCACAAACAGTAATTTCTCCGCATTGCAAGGTGCAATTCTGAAATTTTTTGCTTTTTCCTGCTCCTCTTAGCATGATAAAGAAGATTCAAAGAGAGTGAGATGCCAGCTCCTTTCATTCAGTCAGTAGCTTCAAACATTTCTGGTATATGAATAACATGATGTTTTTCAATGGCAAAAATCAATGAATATTGTAAATGCACAAACAGTAATTTCTCCGCATTGCAAGGTGCAATTCTGAAATTTTTTGCTTTTTCCTGCTCCTCTTAGCATGATAAAGAAGATTCAAAGAGAGTGAGATGCCAGCTCCTTTCATTCAGTCAGTAGCTTCAATCATTTCTGGACGTTTTTCAATGGCAAAAATCAATGAATATTGTAAATGCACAAACAGTAATTTCTCCACATTGCAAGGTGCAATTCTGAAATTTTTTGCTTTTTCCTGCTCCTCTTAGCATGATAAAGAGATTCAAAGAGAGTGAGATGCCAGCTCCTTTCATTCAGTCAGTAGCTTCAAACATTTCTGGTATATGAATAACATGATGTTTTTCAATGGTAAAAATCAATGAATATTGTAAATGCACAAACAGTAATTTCTCCGCATTGCAAGGTGCAATTCTGAAATTTTTTGCTTTTTCCTGCTCCTCTTAGCATGATAAAGAAGATTCAAAGAGAGTGAGATGCCAGCTCCTTTCATTCAGTCAGTAGCTTCAATCATTTCTGGTATATGAATAACATGATGTTTTTCAATGGCAAAAATCAATGAATATTGTAAATGCACAAACAGTAATTTATCCGCATTGCAAGGTGCAATTCTGAAATTTTTTGCTTTTTCCTGCTCCTCTTAGCATGATAAAGAAGATTCAAATAGAGTGAGATGCCAGCTCCTTTCATTCAGTCAGTAGCTTCAAACATTTCTGGTATATGAATAACATGATGTTTTTCAATGGCAAAAATCAATGAATATTGTAAATGCACAAACAGTAATTTCTCCGCATTGCAAGGTGCAATTCTGAAATTTTTTGCTTTTTCCTGCTCCTCTTAGCATGATAAATAAGATTCAAAGAGAGTGAGATGCCAGCTCCTTTCATTCAGTCAGTAGCTTCAATCATTTCTGGAAGTTTTTCAATGGCAAAAATCAATGAATATTGTAAATGCACAAACAGTAATTTCTCCGCATTGCAAGGTGCAATTCTGAAATTTTTTGCTTTTTCCTGCTCCTCTTAGCATGATAAAGAAGATTCAAAGAGAGTGAGATGCCAGCTCCTTTCATTCAGTCAGTAGCTTCAATCATTTCTGGACGTTTTTCAATGGCAAAAATCAATGAATATTGTAAATGCACAAACAGTAATTTCTCCGCATTGCAAGGTGCAATTCTGAAATTTTTTGCTTTTTCCTGCTCCTCTTAGCATGATAAAGAAGATTCAAAGAGAGTGAGATGCCAGCTCCTTTCATTCAGTCAGTAGCTTCAATCATTTCTGGAAGTTTTTCAATGGCAAAAATTAATGAATATTGTAAATGCACAAACAGTAATTACTCCGCATTGCAAGGTGCAATTCTGAAATTTTTTGCTTTTTCCTGCTCCTCTTAGCATGATAAAGAAGATTCAAAGAGAGTGAGATGCCAGCTCCTTTCATTCAGTCAGTAGCTTCAATCATTTCTGGACGTTTTTCAATGGCAAAAATCAATGAATATTGTAAATGCACAAACAGTAATTTCTCCGCATTGCAAGGTGCAATTCTGAAATTTTTTGCTTTCTCCTGCTCCTCTTAGCATGATAAAGAAGATTCAAAGAGAGTGAGATGCCAGCTCCTTTCATTCAGTCAGTAGCTTCAATCATTTCTGGACGTTTTTCAATGGCAAAAATCAGTGAATATTGTAAATGCACAAACAGTAATTTCTCCGCATTGCAAGGTGCAATTCTGAAATTTTTTGCTTTTTCCTGCTCCTCTTAGCATGATAAAGAAGATTCAAAGAGAGTGAGATGCCAGCTCCTTTCATTCAGTCAGTAGCTTCAAACATTTCTGGTATATGAATAACATGATGTTTTTCAATGGCAAAAATCAATGAATATTGTAAATGCTCAAACAGTAATTTCTCCGCATTGCAAGGTGCAATTCTGAAATTTTTTGCTTTTTCCTGCTCCTCTTAGCATGATAAAGAAGATTCAAAGAGAGTGAGATGCCAGCTCCTTTCATTCAGTCAGTAGCTTCAATCATTTCTGGACGTTTTTCAAAGGCAAAAATCAATGAATATTGTAAATGCACAAACAGTAATTTCTCCGCATTGCAAGGTGCAATTCTGAAATTTTTTGCTTTTTCCTGCTCCTCTTAGCATGATAAAGAAGATTCAAAGAGAGTGAGATGCCAGCTCCTTTCATTCAGTCAGTAGCTTCAAACATTTCTGGTATATGAATAACATGATGTTTTTCAATGGCAAAAATCAATGAATATTGTAAATGCACAAACAGTAATTTCTCCGCATTGCAAGGTGCAATTCTGAAATTTTTTGCTTTTTCCTGCTCCTCTTAGCATGATAAAGAAGATTCAAAGAGAGTGAGATGCCAGCTCCTTTCATTCAGTCAGTAGCTTCAATCATTTCTGGACGTTTTTCAATGGCAAAAATCAATGAATATTGTAAATGCACAAACAGTAATTTCTCCGCATTGCAAGGTGCAATTCTGAAATTTTTTGCTTTTTCCTGCTCCTCTTAGCATGATAAAGAAGATTCAAAGAGAGTGAGATGCCAGCTCCTTTCATTCAGTCAGTAGCTTCAATCATTTCTGGAAGTTTTTCAATGGCAAAAATTAATGAATATTGTAAATGCACAAACAGTAATTTCTCCGCATTGCAAGGTGCAATTCTGAAATTTTTTGCTTTTTCCTGCTCCTCTTAGCATGATAAAGAAGATTCAAAGAGAGTGAGATGCCAGCTCCTTTCATTCAGTCAGTAGCTTCAATCATTTCTGGAAGTTTTTCAATGGCAAAAATTAATGAATATTGTAAATGCACAAACAGTAATTTCTCCGCATTGCAAGGTGCAATTCTGAAATTTTTTGCTTTTTCCTGCTCCTCTTAGCATGATAAAGAAGATTCAAAGAGAGTGAGATGCCAGCTCCTTTCATTCAGTCAGTAGCTTCAATCATTTCTGGACGTTTTTCAATGGCAAAAATCAATGAATATTGTAAATGCACAAACAGTAATTTCTCCGCATTGCAAGGTGCAATTCTGAAATTTTTTGCTTTCTCCTGCTCCTCTTAGCATGATAAAGAAGATTCAAAGAGAGTGAGATGCCAGCTCCTTTCATTCAGTCAGTAGCTTCAATCATTTCTGGACGTTTTTCAATGGCAAAAATCAGTGAATATTGTAAATGCACAAACAGTAATTTCTCCGCATTGCAAGGTGCAATTCTGAAATTTTTTGCTTTTTCCTGCTCCTCTTAGCATGATAAAGAAGATTCAAAGAGAGTGAGATGCCAGCTCCTTTCATTCAGTCAGTAGCTTCAAACATTTCTGGTATATGAATAACATGATGTTTTTCAATGGCAAAAATCAATGAATATTGTAAATGCACAAACAGTAATTTCTCCGCATTGCAAGGTGCAATTCTGAAATTTTTTGCTTTTTCCTGCTCCTCTTAGCATGATAAAGAAGATTCAAAGAGAGTGAGATGCCAGCTCCTTTCATTCAGTCAGTAGCTTCAATCATTTCTGGACGTTTTTCAATGGCAAAAATCAATGAATATTGTAAATGCACAAACAGTAATTTCTCCGCATTGCAAGGTGCAATTCTGAAATTTTTTGCTTTTTCCTGCTCCTCTTAGCATGATAAAGAAGATTCAAAGAGAGTGAGATGCCAGCTCCTTTCATTCAGTCAGTAGCTTCAATCATTTCTGGAAGTTTTTCAATGGCAAAAATCAATGAATATTGTAAATGCACAAACAGTAATTTCTCCGCATTGCAAGGTGCAATTCTGAAATTTTTTGCTTTTTCCTGCTCCTCTTAGCATGATAAAGAAGATTCAAAGAGAGTGAGATGCCAGCTCCTTTCATTCAGTCAGTAGCTTCAATCATTTCTGGACGTTTTTCAATGGCAAAAATCAATGAATATTGTAAATGCACAAACAGTAATTTCTCCGCATTGCAAGGTGCAATTCTGAAATTTTTTGCTTTTTCCTGCTCCTCTTAGCATGATAAAGAAGATTCAAAGAGAGTGAGATGCCAGCTCCTTTCATTCAGTCAGTAGCTTCAATCATTTCTGGAAGTTTTTCAATGGCAAAAATTAATGAATATTGTAAATGCACAAACAGTAATTTCTCCGCATTGCAAGGTGCAATTCTGAAATTTTTTGCTTTTTCCTGCTCCTCTTAGCATGATAAAGAAGATTCAAAGAGAGTGAGATGCCAGCTCCTTTCATTCAGTCAGTAGCTTCAATCATTTCTGGACGTTTTTCAATGGCAAAAATCAATGAATATTGTAAATGCACAAACAGTAATTTCTCCGCATTGCAAGGTGCAATTCTGAAATTTTTTGCTTTTTCCTGCTCCTCTTAGCATGATAAAGAAGATTCAAAGAGAGTGAGATGCCAGCTCCTTTCATTCAGTCAGTAGCTTCAATCATTTCTGGACGTTTTTCAATGGCAAAAATCAGTGAATATTGTAAATGCACAAACAGTAATTTCTCCGCATTGCAAGGTGCAATTCTGAAATTTTTTGCTTTTTCCTGCTCCTCTTAGCATGATAAAGAAGATTCAAAGAGAGTGAGATGCCAGCTCCTTTCATTCAGTCAGTAGCTTCAAACATTTCTGGTATATGAATAACATGATGTTTTTCAATGGCAAAAATCAATGAATATTGTAAATGCACAAACAGTTATTTCTCCGCATTGCAAGGTGCAATTCTGAAATTTTTTGCTTTTTCCTGCTCCTCTTAGCATGATAAAGAAGATTCAAAGAGAGTGAGATGCCAGCTCCTTTCATTCAGTCAGTAGCTTCAATCATTTCTGGACATTTTTCAATGGCAAAAATCAATGAATATTGTAAATGCACAAACAGTAATTTCTCCGCATTGCAAGGTGCAATTCTGAAATTTTTTGCTTTTTCCTGCTCCTCTTAGCATGATAAAGAAGATTCAAAGAGAGTGAGATGCCAGCTCCTTTCATTCAGTCAGTAGCTTCAATCATTTCTGGAAGTTTTTCAATGGCAAAAATCAATGAATATTGTAAATGCACAAACAGTAATTTCTCCGCATTGCAAGGTGCAATTCTGAAATTTTTTGCTTTTTCCTGCTCCTCTTAGCATGATAAAGAAGATTCAAAGAGAGTGAGATGCCAGCTCCTTTCATTCAGTCAGTAGCTTCAATCATTTCTGGACGTTTTTCAATGGCAAAAATCAATGAATATTGTAAATGCACAAACAGTAATTTCTCCGCATTGCAAGGTGCAATTCTGAAATTTTTTGCTTTTTCCTGCTCCTCTTAGCATGATAAAGAAGATTCAAAGAGAGTGAGATGCCAGCTCCTTTCATTCAGTCAGTAGCTTCAAACATTTCTGGTATATGAATAACATGATGTTTTTCAATGGCAAAAATCAATGAATATTGTAAATGCACAAACAATAATTTCTCCGCATTGCAAGGTGCAATTCTGAAATTTTTTGCTTTTTCCTGCTCCTCTTAGCATGATAAAGAAGATTCAAAGAGAGTGAGATGCCAGCTCCTTTCATTCAGTCAGTAGCTTCAATCATTTCTGGACGTTTTTCAATGGCAAAAATCAATGAATATTGTAAATGCACAAACAGTAATTTCTCCGCATTGCAAGGTGCAATTCTGAAATTTTTTGCTTTTTCCTGCTCCTCTTAGCATGATAAAGAAGATTCAAAGAGAGTGAGATGCCAGCTCCTTTCATTCAGTCAGTAGCTTCAATCATTTCTGGACGTTTTTCAATGGCAAAAATCAATGAATATTGTAAATGCACAAACAGTAATTTCTCCGCATTGCAAGGTGCAATTCTGAAATTTTTTGCTTTTTCCTGCTCCTCTTAGCATGATAAAGAAGATTCAAAGAGAGTGAGATGCCAGCTCCTTTCATTCAGTCAGTAGCTTCAAACATTTCTGGTATATGAATAACATGATGTTTTTCAATGGCAAAAATCAATGAATATTGTAAATGCACAAACAGTAATTTCTCCACATTGCAAGGTGCAATTCTGAAATTTTTTGCTTTTTCCTGCTCCTCTTAGCATGATAAAGAAGATTCAAAGAGAGTGAGATGCCAGCTCCTTTCATTCAGTCAGTAGCTTCAATCATTTCTGGACGTTTTTCAATGGCAAAAATCAATGAATATTGTAAATGCACAAACAGTAATTTCTCCGCATTGCAAGGTGCAATTCTGAAATTTTTTGCTTTTTCCTGCTCCTCTTAGCATGATAAAGAAGATTCAAAGAGAGTGAGATGCCAGCTCCTTTCATTCAGTCAGTAGCTTCAATCATTTCTGGAAGTTTTTCAATGGCAAAAATCAATGAATATTGTAAATGCACAAACAGTAATTTCTCCGCATTGCAAGGTGCAATTCTGAAATTTTTTGCTTTTTCCTGCTCCTCTTAGCATGATAAAGAAGATTCAAAGAGAGTGAGATGCCAGCTCCTTTCATTCAGTCAGTAGCTTCAATCATTTCTGGACGTTTTTCAATGGCAAAAATCAATGAATATTGTAAATGCACAAACAGTAATTTCTCCGCATTGCAAGGTGCAATTCTGAAATTTTTTGCTTTTTCCTGCTCCTCTTAGCATGATAAAGAAGATTCAAAGAGAGTGAGATGCCAGCTCCTTTCATTCAGTCAGTAGCTTCAATCATTTCTGGAAGTTTTTCAATGGCAAAAATTAATGAATATTGTAAATGCACAAACAGTAATTTCTCCGCATTGCAAGGTGCAATTCTGAAATTTTTTGCTTTTTCCTGCTCCTCTTAGCATGATAAAGAAGATTCAAAGAGAGTGAGATGCCAGCTCCTTTCATTCAGTCAGTAGCTTCAATCATTTCTGGACGTTTTTCAATGGCAAAAATCAATGAATATTGTAAATGCACAAACAGTAATTTCTCCGCATTGCAAGGTGCAATTCTGAAATTTTTTGCTTTTTCCTGCTCCTCTTAGCATGATAAAGAAGATTCAAAGAGAGTGAGATGCCAGCTCCTTTCATTCAGTCAGTAGCTTCAATCATTTCTGGACGTTTTTCAATGGCAAAAATCAGTGAATATTGTAAATGCACAAACAGTAATTTCTCCGCATTGCAAGGTGCAATTCTGAAATTTTTTGCTTTTTCCTGCTCCTCTTAGCATGATAAAGAAGATTCAAAGAGAGTGAGGTGCCAGCTCCTTTCATTCAGTCAGTAGCTTCAAACATTTCTGGTATATGAATAACATGATGTTTTTCAATGGCAAAAATCAATGAATATTGTAAATGCACAAACAGTAATTTCTCCGCATTGCAAGGTGCAATTCTGAAATTTTTGCTTTTTCCTGCTCCTCTTAGCATGATAAAGAAGATTCAAAGAGAGTGAGATGCCAGCTCCTTTCATTCAGTCAGTAGCTTCAATCATTTCTGGACGTTTTTCAATGGCAAAAATCAATGAATATTGTAAATGCACAAACAGTAATTTCTCCGCATTGCAAGGTGCAATTCTGAAATTTTTTGCTTTTTCCTGCTCCTCTTAGCATGATAAAGAAGATTCAAAGAGAGTGAGATGCCAGCTCCTTTCATTCAGTCAGTAGCTTCAATCATTTCTGGAAGTTTTTCAATGGCAAAAATCAATGAATATTGTAAATGCACAAACAGTAATTTCTCCGCATTGCAAGGTGCAATTCTGAAATTTTTTGCTTTTTCCTGCTCCTCTTAGCATGATAAAGAAGATTCAAAGAGAGTGAGATGCCAGCTCCTTTCATTCAGTCAGTAGCTTCAATCATTTCTGGACGTTTTTCAATGGCAAAAATCAATGAATATTGTAAATGCACAAACAGAAATTTCTCCGCATTGCAAGGTGCAATTCTGAAATTTTTTGCTTTTTCCTGCTCCTCTTAGCATGATAAAGAAGATTCAAAGAGAGTGAGATGCCAGCTCCTTTCATTCAGTCAGTAGCTTCAATCATTTCTGGAAGTTTTTCAATGGCAAAAATTAATGAATATTGTAAATGCACAAACAGTAATTTCTCCGCATTGCAAGTTGCAATTCTGAAATTTTTTGCTTTTTCCTGCTCCTCTTAGCATGATAAAGAAGATTCAAAGAGAGTGAGATGCCAGCTCCTTTCATTCAGTCAGTAGCTTCAATCATTTCTGGACGTTTTTCAATGGCAAAAATCAATGAATATTGTAAATGCACAAACAGTAATTTCTCCGCATTGCAAGGTGCAATTCTGAAATTTTTTGCTTTTTCCTGCTCCTCTTAGCATGATAAAGAAGATTCAAAGAGAGTGAGATGCCAGCTCCTTTCATTCAGTCAGTAGCTTCAATAATTTCTGGACGTTTTTCAATGGCAAAAATCAGTGAATATTGTAAATGCACAAACAGTAATTTCTCCGCATTGCAAGGTGCAATTCTGAAATTTTTTGCTTTTTCCTGCTCCTCTTAGCATGATAAAGAAGATTCAAAGAGAGTGAGATGCCAGCTCCTTTCATTCAGTCAGTAGCTTCAAACATTTCTGGTATATGAATAACATGATGTTTTTCAATGGCAAAAATCAATGAATATTGTAAATGCACAAACAGTAATTTCTCCGCATTGCAAGGTGCAATTCTGAAATTTTTTGCTTTTTCCTGCTCCTCTTAGCATGATAAAGAAGATTCAAAGAGAGTGAGATGCCAGCTCCTTTCATTCAGTCAGTAGCTTCAATCATTTCTGGACATTTTTCAATGGCAAAAATCAATGAATATTGTAAATGCACAAAACAGTAATTTCTCCGCATTGCAAGGTGCAATTCTGATATTTTTTGCTTTTTCCTGCTCCTCTTAGCATGATAAAGAAGATTCAAAGAGAGTGAGATGCCAGCTCCTTTCATTCAGTCAGTAGCTTCAAACATTTCTGGTATATGAATAACATGATGTTTTTCAATGGCAAAAATCAATGAATATTGTAAATGCACAAACAGTAATTTCTCCGCATTGCAAGGTGCAATTCTGAAATTTTTTGCTTTTTCCTGCTCCTCTTAGCATGATAAAGAAGATTCAAAGAGAGTGAGATGCCAGCTCCTTTCATTCAGTCAGTAGCTTCAATCATTTCTGGACGTTTTTCAATGGCAAAAATCAATGAATATTGTAAATGCACAAACAGTAATTTCTCCGCATTGCAAGGTGCAATTCTGAAATTTTTTGCTTTTTCCTGCTCCTCTTAGCATGATAAAGAAGATTCAAAGAGAGTGAGATGCCAGCTCCTTTCATTCAGTCAGTAGCTTCAATCATTTCTGGAAGTTTTTCAATGGCAAAAATCAATGAATATTGTAAATGCACAAACAGTAATTTCTCCGCATTGCAAGGTGCAATTCTGAAATTTTTTGCTTTTTCCTGCTCCTCTTAGCATGATAAAGAAGATTCAAAGAGAGTGAGATGCCAGCTCCTTTCATTCAGTCAGTAGCTTCAATCATTTCTGGACGTTTTTCAATGGCAAAAATCAATGAATATTGTAAATGCACAAACAATAATTTCTCCGCATTGCAAGGTGCAATTCTGAAATTTTTTGCTTTTTCCTGCTCCTCTTAGCATGATAAAGAAGATTCAAAGAGAGTGAGATGCCAGCTCCTTTCATTCAGTCAGTAGCTTCAAACATTTCTGGTATATGAATAACATGATGTTTTTCAATGGCAAAAATCAATGAATATTGTAAATGCACAAACAAT